>NC_136527.1:109955076-110002576 GCF_053919585.1 Euprymna scolopes | reverse complement strand
ATAACGTTCCCATGTAGTAAGAATTTCGAACGTGAAAACATACCCGTGTTTAATAAATCTAGCAAAAATCAACTAATGGTCAGGTTTTCGTGAAATTTTCGATACTTATCAATTTTAGAATGAAATTACAAATAAAATGTAGTTTCCGTAAAATATATAAGGGGAAATATTTTTTAGTGCGTGTCCCCCCCCCCCCCATATTTATTTTTTTTCGAAATTCGAACAAAATATATTTAAATCTATGGAAATTTTTATTTATTATGAAACATAAGAGTTCAAATAAGTAAAAAATATTAATTTTTTAAAAGTTAATACAACAGTTGACCTCATCAAGTCATTAAAACGTGCACAAACGCGTTTCCGTTGGTATGTCACGGTGGTGGTGCAATGGTTAACGTCGCACGGTTTTTTTTTTTTTCACACTTTAATTTACAATTTTGCCTCAAGGGTTCCGGTTCGATCCTCATACTTACCTACCAAAACATTTTTATTTTATTTTACCCCCCCCCCCTCCCGGAGTTTTGATTTACCCAAAACCACACACACCTTCAAACACCCGGGCAACGCCGGGTACCCCTCGCTAGTTACATATAAAACGTTTGTAATAGTTCTGCCGGATATGCTCGAGGTCGCCACAATCCAAAAGAAAGTGTTTTACAGTAAAGGGTTCTTGGCATGTTACACATTCTGGAGGGTCTTCTTTTTTTAGCAGAAAGGAGTGGGTTGTGTGCGCATGCCCTATGCGAATGCAGGACAAAACTACTTCCTGTCTACGCGATTTTCTGAAATTTGATAAACATTTCTCTATTGTGGGTTTGATTTTGAAACGTTTGTTGTTTTGACAATTATTCCATTTTTCTTGCCATTTCTTCATAATGAATCTATGTATTAGCTGTTTGTAGTCCGAGTGTGGAATTTTTAAATCGCTTACATCAAGATTTAGTGCACTTTTTGCAGCTCTGTCGGCTTTTTCATTGCCTTGGATTCCAAAATGACTGGGTATCCGGCAGAATTTGATATTTTTATTTTGTGAAAGAGTATGTACTTTTTTTTTTTTTTTTTTTAAATAGATTAATGAGTAGGGGGTTATTATAAATTTTGGTTCTTTAGAGATTCGAGTACTGATAGGGAGCCCGAAAAAAAATTATAAACAACGTTAACAATTTGAAAGAACTATTTTAAAAAAGTCAATCCTAACAAAATACTAACATTCCTAAAAAAAAAACAAAAAAAAAAAAAACAATTTATACAAAAGAATATAATTTCACCGGATCCAACTTCACCCCAACAAAAACAAAAACAAAAAAAAAAAAACAACCCCCCCCGCACCTAATGAGCCAAAAAGGCTGACTGAATAAGTTAAAATATCTAACAAAAAAAAATATGAACGACCTCGACATTAAATAACCAAAATAAAAGGTTGATATGCCGTAAAACCCAACCTAACCTAACCTAACATATAAAAGACACACACTCACACACATAATACCTACTAGACACCATCTTTCAGTAACTAAGGTCTCTGCACACCTGAGAGTATCCTGTACCACTGTGATGCCCACCATTCACCCATGCACGGAGTATTGTTGCCACATCTTGGCTTGTGCATCAACCACTAGTCTCTCCCCCTTGAAAAGGGCCCCCAAACTGGTCTGCAATCTAATAGGTCCCACTTTATCAACTAGGCTCCAACCCCTGTCCCATCACTGTATTTTAATGGAATGTGCTCTGATGAACTAGTTACACTTGTGCCCCATCGATGTCATCATCCTCATCGACGGTCACTCGTGTCCGAGTAAGACTGTCCTCCGTTGTGGCTTCTGTGGGTCGGCAAGTGAGCATAGAGCCCAATCCTAGACCCAATTTGTCTTGTGCAATTTGGGCAGATAAAGGTAGTGGTGGTGGGGTGGGGTTGGGTGTGTCTGGTTGATAATCTGTCCTTTCTGTGCTTGCGTTTATCCTCAGCAGCTTGATTTAGGTCACTACTATAAAGCGCAGCACCTTCGTGGACAGCGCTCCTCCATGCCAACCTGCTCCCAGCCACGTCCTCCCATGTCTCAAGGTCCATGTGAAACCGCTTTAGATTTGCTTTGATGTTGTCCTTATACCTCATCTTTTGGCCACCCTGGGCACGCTTTCCCTCAACAAACCTGCTCGGCAACAAAATCACACCCCTTCACTGTTGAGTTCCCTAGATGTCAGAAAGTTTTCTACTCAAATAGCTTATTCCCTAAAACAGCTAAACTTTGGAATTCCCTTCCTGCTGCCTGCTTCCCAAACTGTACTGATATGCAGAAATTCAAATGTAAGGTAAACCAACATTTTAATCTTTCTTAGGCACAGCCCCAATTAGTAGCCCTTTACGTCCAAGTGACAACATGCCTTGGGGTTTGTTTTACTGTACACATAGATTCGAAAAAGTTGTCACAAAACAAATATATAACAAATAAATGTTATCAAAGGCAAGATAAGTTACTTTTCTACCAAACTGGATATTTTATTAGTGTTTTTATTTAATGTAACATGTTTATTCAGCTCGAAAAACATACAGTGTTTACCGATGTATTCAAAATGGCGGCCGACTCTCTCTCGGAGACGGTAAGTTTGGGAAAAGGAGTTATAGATAAAAATTTAGGATATTTTTTTTTGGAGGGGGTGAAAGTAAGTAAAAAATAAATTTTTTTAAAAATCCCAATTTAGGATATTTTTCTTTTTTTTTGGGGGGGGGGTGAATGTAAATAAAAATAAAATTAAAAAAAAATCCCAATTTAGGATATTTTTTTTTGGGGGGGGGGTGAAAGCAAGTAAAAAAAAAATCCCAATTTAGGATATCTTTTTTTTTGGGGGTGGGGGGGGGAATGTAAATAAAAATAAAATTTTAAAAAAATCCCAATTTAGGATATTTTTTTTTTCGGGGGGGGGGGGGTGAAAGAAGTAAAAAAAAAAATCCCAATTTAGGATATCTTTTTTTGGGGGGGGGGTGAAAGCAAGTAAAAAAAAAAACCCCCCGTGAATGTAAATAAAAATAAAATTTTAAAAAAATCCCAATTTAGGATATTTTTTTTGGGGGGGGGGGTGAAAGAAGTAAAAAAAAAATCCCAATTTAGGATATCTTTTTTTTTGGGGGGGGGGGGGTGAATGTAAATAAAAATAAAATTAAAAAAATCCCACTTTAGGATATTTTTTTTGGGGTGGTGGTGAAAGCAAGTAAAAAAAAATCCCAATTTAGGATATCTTTTTTTTGGGGGAAGGGGGGGGTGAATGTAAATAAAAATAAAATTTTAAAAAAATCCCAATTTAGGATATTTTTTTTGGGGGGGGGGTGAAAGAAGTAAAAAAAAAAATCCCAATTTAGGATATCTTTTTTTTTGGGGGGGGGGTGAATGTAAATAAAAATAAAATTTTAAAAAAATCCCAATTTAGGATATTTTGTTTGGGGGGGGGGGTGAAAGAAGTAAAAAAAAAATCCCAATTTAGGATATTTTTTTTTGGGGGGGGGGGGGGTGAATGTAAATAAAAATAAAATTTTAAAAAAATCCCAATTTAGGATATTTTTTTTTTCGGGGGGGGGGGTGAAAGAAGTAAAAAAAAAATCCCAATTTAGGATATCTTTTTTTTGGGGGGGTGAAAGCAAGTAAAAAAAAAATCCCAATTTAGGATATCTTTTTTTGGGGGGGGGGGTGAATGTAAATAAAAATAAAATTTTAAAAAAATCCCAATTTAGGATATTTTTTTTGGGGGGGGTGTAAGAAGTAAAAAAAAAATCCCAATTTAGGATATCTTTTTTTTTTTGGGGGGGGGGGGGGTGAATGTAAATAAAAATAAAATTAAAAAAAATCCCACTTTAGGATATTTTTTTTGGGGTGGTGGTGAAAGCAAGTAAAAAAAAATCCCAATTTAGGATATCTTTTTTTTGGGGGAAGGGGGGGGTGAATGTAAATAAAAATAAAATTTTAAAAAAATCCCAATTTAGGATATTTTTTTTGGGGGGGGGGTGAAAGAAGTAAAAAAAAAAATCCCAATTTAGGATATCTTTTTTTTTGGGGGGGGGGGGTGAATGTAAATAAAAATAAAATTTTAAAAAAATCCCAATTTAGGATATTTTGTTTGGGGGGGGGGTGAAAGAAGTAAAAAAAAAATCCCAATTTAGGATATTTTTTTTGGGGGGGGGGTGAATGTAAATAAAAATAAAATTTTAAAAAAATCCCAATTAAGGATATTTTTTTTTTCGGGGGGGGGGGGGTGAAAGAAGTAAAAAAAAAAATCCCAATTTAGGATATCTTTTTTTTGGGGGGGTGAAAGCAAGTAAAAAAAAAATCCCAATTTAGGATATCTTTTTTTGGGGGGGGGGGGGTGAATGTAAATAAAAATAAAATTTTAAAAAAATCCCAATTTAGGATATTTTTTTTGGGGGGGGTGTAAGAAGTAAAAAAAAAATCCCAATTTAGGATATCTTTTTTTTTGGGGGGGGGGGGTGAATGTAAATAAAAATAAAATTAAAAAAAATCCCACTTTAGGATATTTTTTTTGGGGTGGTGGTGAAAGCAAGTAAAAAAAAATCCCAATTTAGGATATCTTTTTTTTTTTTTTTGGAGGGGGGGTGAATGTAAATAAAAATAAAATTTTAAAAAAATCCCAATTTAGGATATTTTTTTTGGGGGGGGGTGAAAGAAGTAAAAAAAAAATCCCAATTTAGGATATCTTTTTTTTTTGGGGGGGGGGTGAATGTAAATAAAAATAAAATTTTAAAAAAATCCCAATTTAGGATATTTTTTTTTGGGGGGGGGTGAAAGCAAGTAAAAAAAAATCCCAATTTAGGATATTTTTTTTTTGGGGGGGGGGTGAATGTAAATAAAAATAAAATTAAAAAAAAATCCCAATTTAGGATATTTTTTTTTGGGGGGGGGTGAAAGCAAGTAAAAAAAAAATCCCAATTTAGGATATTTTTTTTTTTGGGGGGGGGGTGAAAGCAAGTAAAAAAAAAATCCCAATTTAGGATATCTTTTTTTTTGGGGGGGGGAGGGGTGAATGTAAATAAAAATAAAATTAAAAAAAATCCCAATTTAGGATATTTTTTTTGGGGGGGGGTGAAAGAAGTAAAAAAAAATCCCAATTTAGGATATTTTTTTTGGGGGGGGGTGAAAGCAAGTAAAAAAGAAATCCCAATTTAGGATATTTTTTTTGGGGGGGGGGGTGAATGTAAATAAAAATAAAATTAAAAAAAAATCCCAATTTAGGATATTTTTTTTGGGGGGGGGTGAAAGAAGTAAAAAAAAATCCCAATTTAGGATATTTTTTTTGGGGGGGGGGTGAAAGAAGTAAAAAAAAATCCCAATTTAGGATATTTTTTTTTGGGGGGGGGGTGAATGTAAATAAAAATAAAATTTAAAAAAAATCCCAATTTAGGATATTTTTTTTGGGGGGGGGGTGAATGTAAATAAAAATAAAATTAAAAAAAAATCCCAATTTAGGATATTTTTTTTTTGGGGGGGGGGGTGAAAGAAGTAAAAAAAATTCCCAATTTAGGATATTTTTTTGGGGGGGGGGTGAATGTAAATAAAAATAAAATTAAAAAAAAATCCCAATTTAGGATATTTTTTTTTTGGGGGGGGTGAATGTAAATAAAAATAAAATTAAAAAAAAATCCCAATTTAGGATATTTTTTTTTTGGGGGGGGGGTGAATGTAAATAAAAATAAAATTAAAAAAAAATCCCAATTTAGGATATTTTTTTTTGGGGGGGGGGTGAATGTAAATAAAAATAAAATTAAAAAAAAATCCCAATTTAGGATATTTTTTTTTGGGGGGGGGTGAAAGAAGTAAAAAAAAATCCCAATTTAGGATATTTTTTTTTGGGGGGGGTGAATGTAAATAAAAATAAAATTAAAAAAAAATCCCAATTTAGGATATTTTTTTTGGGGGGGGGGGTGAAAGCAAGTAAAAAAAAAATCCCAATTTAGGATATTTTTTTTGGGGGGGGGGTGAAAGCAAGTAAAAAAAAAATCCCAATTTAGGATATCTTTTTTTTGGGGGGGGTGAATATAAATAAAAATAAAATTAAAAAAAATCCCAATTTAGGATATTTTTTTTGGGGGGGGGGGGGTGAAAGAAGTAAAAAAGAAATCCCAATTTAGGATATTTTTTTTGGGGGGGGGTGAAAGCAAGTAAAAAAAAAATCCCAATTTAGGATATCTTTTTTTTTGGGGGGGGGGGGTGAATGTAAATAAAAATAAAATTAAAAAAAAATCCCAATTTAGGATATTTTTTTTTGGGGGGGGGGTGAATGTAAATAAAAATAAAATTAAAAAAAAATCCCAATTTAGGATATTTTTTTTTGGGGGGGGGGGTGAATGTAAATAAAAATAAAATTAAAAAAAAATCCCAATTTAGGATATTTTTTTTTTTGGGGGGGGGGTGAATGTAAATAAAAATAAAATTAAAAAAAAATCCCAATTTAGGATATTTTTTTTGGGGGGGGGGTGAATGTAAATAAAAATAAAATTAAAAAAAATCCCAATTTAGGATATTTTTTTTTTGGGGGGGGTGAAAGAAGTAAAAAAAAATCCCAATTTAGGATATTTTTTTTTTGGGGGGGGTGAATGTAAATAAAAATAAAATTAAAAAAAAATCCCAATTTAGGATATTTTTTTTGGGGGGGGGTGAAAGCAAGTAAAAAAAAAATCCCAATTTAGGATATTTTTTTGGGGGGGGGGGGGTGAAAGCAAGTAAAAAAAAAATCCCAATTTAGGATATCTTTTTTTTGGGGGGGTGAATGTAAATAAAAATAAAATTAAAAAAAATCCCAATTTAGGATATTTTTTTGGGGGGGGGGTGAAAGAAGTAAAAAAGAAATCCCAATTTAGGATATTTTTTTTTTGGGGGGGGGGGTGAAAGCAAGTAAAAAAAAAATCCCAATTTAGGATATCTTTTTTTTTGGGGGGGGGTGAATGTAAATAAAAATAAAATTAAAAAAAAATCCCAATTTAGGATATTTTTTTTGGGGGGGGGGTGAAAGAAGTAAAAAAGAAATCCCAATTTAGGATATTTTTTTTGGGGGGGGGGTGAATGTAAATAAAAATAAAATTTAAAGAAAATCCCAATTTAGGATATTTTTTTTTGGGGGGGGGTGAAAAAGTAAAAAAAAATCCCAATTTAAGATATTTTTTTTTGGGGGGGGTGAAAGCAAGTAAAAAAAAATCCCAATTTAGGATATCTTTTTTTTTGGGGGGGTGAATGTAAATAAAAATAAAATTTTAAAAAAATCCCAATTTAGGATATTTTTTTGGGGGGGGGTGAAAGCAAGTAAAAAAAAATCCCAATTTAGGATATTTTTTTTTTTTTGGGGGGGGGGGTGAATGTAAATAAAAATAAAATTAAAAAAAAATCCCAATTTAGGATATTTTTTTTTGGGGGGGGGTGAAAGCAAGTAAAAAAAAAATCCCAATTTAGGATATTTTTTTTGGGGGGGGGGTGAATGTAAATAAAAATAAAATTAAAAAAAAATCCCAATTTAGGATATTTTTTTTTTGGGGGGGTGAAAGCAAGTAAAAAAAAAATCCCAATTTAGGATATTTTTTTTTTGGCGGGGGGGGGGGGGTGAATGTAAATAAAAATAAAATTAAAAAAAAATCCCAATTTAGGATATTTTTTTTTTGGGGGGGGTGAAAGCAAGTAAAAAAAAAATCCCAATTTAGGATATTTTTTTTTGGGGGGGGTGAAAGCAAGTAAAAAAAAAATCCCAATTTAGGATATCTTTTTTTTTTGGGGGGGGGTGAATGTAAATAAAAATAAAATTAAAAAAAAATCCCAATTTAGGATATTTTTTTTGGGGGGGGGGGTGAAAGCAAGTAAAAAAAAAATCCCAATTTAGGATATTTTTTTTGGGGGGGGGGGTGAAAGAAGTAAAAAAAAAATCCCAATTTGAGTAAAAATAAAAAAATAGGAGGCATTAATTTCGGAACGCTCTTTTGTCTTAAGAAGAAAATCTTACCAACAATCAAGTGTCGGATCATCCTGACGAGCATCTCCGCTGTAACCGGCTCATCACCGTTCAGATTAGCGATCAAGGCAACGTGCGGCTTCGGCAGGTCGACAGCACTCTTCTTCTGGGCAGTCAGGTGAACCTCGACGAGTACGTCCTCGATCTCACTGTATGCCATGATGTCATTGTTGACGGCGCTAAAGTCTTGGAGTTCCTTTCTGATCTCGGCTAGCTGGAGGTACGATTTGGCAAACGTGTTCTTCACGATGCCAAAGTCATATTTCTTGGACCACGTCATGTCAGGCGGCACCGAAAGACTAAAGTTTAAAACGGTAGCGGCATCGGACTTCACCTCTACCTGGTGAGTCTTGGAAATGTACCTGTCAAAAACAAAAATATATCTTTCTATATATAAAGTTAGGTATGTGTATGTGTCTATATATTTGCATAATGTACCTGTCAAAAACAAAAATATATCTTTCTATATATAAAGTTAGGTATGTGTATGTGTCTATATATTTGCATGTACAGGATTCACTCCTGAACTAATTAACCGATCATTATGAAATTTTGGAATACAGCTGCTAAACGTAAGGGTGTCTAATGTGGGTTATATTTAGTTTAATTTTATGCAAAAAGGGGCAAAGAAGTGATGATACATCAAATTTTCCATGTCATTTGGATTCTTCAGACTACTATTCTCATCTTGAGTGTCATTTTCACAACGTTTTGGTCGATGTAACCTTCGACCTTCTTCAGGTGTATCTTGTCAAACTTGGGAATCTTTCTGGCAAAATGTGAATCTGCACGGAACTTTTAATGGAACCCTTTCTTTAATTCTTCTGCAATGGAAGGTGACCTGTTGGCTTTTCTATTTCCCTAATTCTTGAATCCACGCAACATTGCCATCTTTGGACTACTGCACTAACTGCAAGAAAAATTTCTATGAATTTGAACTGCGTTGAATTTTTTTGTTTTGTTTTTTTTTTTTCAAACCGGATTACTTTTACTCAGCTGGATTTTAAATTCTGACTATTGGATTCTTTCTAAAGAGTTATTTTTTTATTATTTTTTTTTTTTGCTTTTCGGATTACCTTTGAAAGAGTCTTCATGCAAGCCACAATTTTATTCCCGGTTTGTTTTTGTTGACTTGGTTCAAAAACAGCCTACAGAAAATGGACTCTGATTTATGAAAGTATGATAGGTTATGAAAAGGAAGGGTTGTAAGGGATAGCTTCGAATTTGGGATTTTTTTTTTGCGGGGGGGGGGGTGAAAGAACACAATTAAGGACCATAAATTATAATTTATGAGAATTTTTTGTTCAATAGGATTCTAAGAAAGAAATATCAAGATTTCCTTAATCCGCTGACTTTCAAAGAATGTGCTTTTTTCATCAGAGGAAAGATATTAATTAGCAAATAATATACTTGCATGAATTGAAAGTGAATTATATGAAAACTATATATGCAAAAGAGCCAATGAAATGGAGAAAAAAAATGAAAATTAAAAAGAATAATGAATAAAAATTAGAAAATAATAAAAATTTTTTTAAATAAAATAAAAATTTAAAAAATTATAAAAAAATGGAAATTAAAAAGAATAAATGAAAATTATAAAAAATAAAAATTAAAAAAATAAAATTAAAAAAATTATAAAAAATGGAAATTAAAATAAAGAAATAATTAAAAAAAAATAAAAAATGCAATTGTAAAAAAATTAAATTAAAAAGAATAATAAATAAAAATTTTAAAAAATAAAATAAAATTTTAAAAAATTTAAAAAAATGGAAATTAAAATAAAAATAATTTTTTTTTAATAATAAAAAATGCAATTGCAAAAAAAAAATTAAATTAAAAAGAATAATAAATAAAAAAATTAAAATAAAATTATAAAAAAATGGAAATAAAATAAGAATTAATTTAAATAACAAAATATGCAATTGTAAAAAAAAAACATTAAAATAATAAAAATTTTAAAAATAAAATAAAAATTTTTTAAAAATTATAAAAAATGGAAATTAAAATAATAAAAATAAAATTTTCTTTTTAAATAATAAAAAATGCAATTGCAAAAAAAAAAAAAATTAAAATAAAAAAGAAATAAAAAAGAAATATAAAAGGGAGAATTCGCCTTTTTCGACGATATTTTCAAAAGTCATCGATTGATTAGCCTTTGCTACTTCCTTTTGGTGATGGATGCAACGGCAAAGACGTCACATTTTTTTTTTTACATTCTTTTCCTTCTTCGTGGTACAGGTTCAAGCCTGCCTGCCTGCTACCACTTTTTTTTTTTTTTGCTCAACATAATATTTTGTACATTTTTTTTTGTTTATTTTTTTCTTTTTCTTTCTCGTCATGATGTAAACTTTACAACTTGGCAAGAAAGAAAAAGAAAGAAAAAATGTACAAAATACTAATATATATATATAATTTCGAATCTCGTTAGATACAGCCACTCTGATGAGTCGTAGACGACGAAACACGTGTCAGTGGATATTACATTTAAAAAATAATATATAATATAATATATATATATATATATATATATATATATATATATATACTCGGATTACTTAGTAACGAGCGGGACCTGTGGAAATTCCACAGGGGACCAATTCATATGTAATATATTGATGTTGGCATTCTGAAGATGTTCAGCGTAAATGGAGACGCTCTGATATTATTGTAGCTCTTTTGTTAAAGCTGCAAAAGTATTTATTATCTAAGCTAGCAGGGACACCCAGCGTAGCCCGGTCGTAAAGTACACTTAAACATGATGTTTTAATTCTTGCAGATTTCGTATATATTATTATAGCGTTAATGTTCTAACGATTTTTATATATTATAAAGTTGTGATTTAAAAAATGAAACAAATATATCTTTTTCCATATGACTTGGCTGCATCAGCTTTTGACTCCAAAATATATCTTCTATATATATAAAAGGCAAAATGTGTGTGGTCATTTCGTGTATGTCTTCAAAAGGCTTCTTTCGCACGTGCTCCCGGGGTCGTTACTATCGCTTAAAACTGTGTATATAGGTCCTATATCATAATATCTAGGAATTAGGAAAGCGCGTAGCGTATAGATTTATTTACGTCAATTTTTATCTATGCCTAAATCAAAACGTAGATTCCATGAACAAAGCTTCTTTCTTAGAACTGCACGCCTGTGGAACTCTGTTCCGTCTGCCTGCTTCCCTTCTGGCTGCAACTTGGATGTCTTCAAGTCCAACGTAAACAAATTCCTGATGAACCGCCCCCTTAAGTAGACGCTTTAAATATCCACACTAACATACTGTACTTACAATAACCCTTATCCCTGAGTGGCTTCCTGGCCTTGATAAGTGGTGACCATCTTGTAAAAAAAAAAGAGGACCACAGACATCCCTCCCCAATTTTTAAGTGGCCTTGTGTCTAATTTTTTGTTTATTACTTGTTGTAACTTTTCAGAGTAAATCTATATATATGAAAGGCAAATGTCTTCAAAAGGCTTCTTTCGCACGCGCTCCCGGGGTCGTTACTATCGCTTAAAACTGTGTATATAGGTCCTATATCATAATATCTAGGAATTAGGAAAGCGCGTAGCGTATAGATTTATTTACGTCAATTTTTACAAAATTATTGTTATTTTGGCTTCTCGCGTGTTGATTGGGCTTTTTAGTATAAATAAAATGAAACTAAACTCAAACGGACGTGTTCGTGGCAATGCGTTGGGAACAGACGCTTACGCTGCGTGACTTCTATTCGACCTTCTTAATTAGGTCAAATGGAAGCAGCAAAGTTAACTTTTATAACGCACGCCTGTTTTTATAGTCATAGTTAGATAAAACCCGTCTACGCTGTATGTCGCGGTGGCCCAATGGTAACATCGCACGTTTTTTTTTTTCACACATTAATTTCCAACTCAAGGGTACGGGTTCGATTCTCATACTCACCTACCAAAACATTTTTTTATTATTATTTTATTTTATTATTATTTAAACCCCCTCCCCCCTCCCGGAGAGAAAAGGACATCTGCTATGAGGCTACAAAGTCTATTTTGAACTCAATCAAGGCAGGACAAGTCCTTTCTAGCAGCTCCTGCCCAGATGTGGCAACAGTATTCCATCCTTGGACGTACCTGGCTCTTTAATAGATAAAGAATAGCATCAGCAGTGAGATATTTACCGGATCGATAGAAAGATCCCACCATTTTTCCAGCGGCCTTGGCAACAGATTTGATGTACGTGTTCCATTTAAGATCAGGAGTAATGGTCAAGCCCAGAAGCTTGTCAAAACTTGAGGCCTCCTGAAGACGAGAGCCATTCATTTCAATTGATGCCAAATGTGGATTAGAATGTTGATGATGTAAAGAGAGAAGCTTGGTTTTAGATGCATTAAAAGTAACTAGCCACTCCTTTCCCCATTGTACTACGTGCTCAAGATCAGAGGAGAGAGAATTGGAGAGAACTTGGTCGTTTGCTGTCTTAGATGTGCTACCATAAATGGTAGTGTCATCAGCATAAATGTCTACAAATGATGTAAGGATGTGATTTGGAAGATCATTAATGTAGATCAGGAAAAGAGTTGGGCCCAGGATGGACCCCTGAGGGACACCGGCATTAATACTGTGAGCTTCTGATTTTTGCCCCTCAACTACTACTCTTATGAACCTATCAGAAAGAAATGATTTAATAATTGAGAAGACATTTCCAGCTATACCATAGCTAGCGATCTTATGAAGTAAACCTTTATGCCACACCCTATCAAAGGCCTTAGATATGTCAAGAGCAATTGCCCTAGAAAGATTGCCATCGTCGAGAGATTTGCTAATCCTATGCAATATAACTGCAAGCACATCTGCTGTAGATCTAGCAGAACGGAAACCATATTGAGTGTCACTAAGAAGGTTATTTTTGTTGAGATGGTTGATTACTTCTGTATTTAACACAGATTCTAGCAACTTACTCATGACGCACAGGAGACTTATTGGCCTGTACTGAGAGGGGGATGAGCGATCACCTGAATTCTTAAATACAGGGCATACTGATGAGATTTTCCAGGGAGATGGGAAACTATTCTCCTTAAGACAACGTTTAAACAGTTTTGTAAGTATGGGCGCTAGTTCAGGTTGAAGTTTTTGAGTACTATAATTGGAATACCGTCAGGGCCAGTTGCTTTACTGGAATCAAGGTTTTTGATTAGCTTGGCAACATCACTTACAGATATACGTATATCACATAGCGTGTTTTCTGATACAGGAGGAAATATTGGGGGTTGGCGGCCTTAGTCGCAAAGGGTAGAATTAGCTGCAAAGTTCTTGACAAAGAGTTTAGCTTTGTCTGATGCTGACGAGATTACCTCAGGTCCATTGATAATAGTTGGGATGGAGCACACGCTTCTGTTCAGGATTCTGTTTGCTATTTGCCAAAACTGGTGGGAACCAAGCCGCTGCTCAGCTACTTTGGACTTAACAGATTGAGCATACAACTCTCTTGCGTTCCTTATTACTTTCTTACAATGGTTGCTGGCAGACCTGAAAACGGCTTTAGTTTCCATACATCTATTACGTTTGAAGCAGTGGAAAAAGTGATTTCTGTGCGCAATGGCAGCAGCACATTCTGGAGAGAACCATGGCTGGCTGTTAGGTTTTTGCTGAAACTTTTTAGAGGGTATGAAATGGTCAATACCTACAATTAACCATTCAATCAGGTCTAATACTATAGAGGACACATCCTTTTTAAACATGGAATGCAGAGGTAGATCAGATATAAATGTACGGAAGCTATCCCAGTCAGCCTTAGTGTATCGATATACTGTACGATGGAGAGGTACGTCTGGGGACTTATTACATTTCATTTTTATCTTAATTGATACAACAGAGTGGTCGGAAGATCCAAGAAGCGACAGAAAAGAAACTGAACATAGTTCAGGGTAAGTTGTGAGAAAAAGGTCTAGTAGGCTCGCATACTGGCCGTCATTGTCGGGCACATGGGTGGGTTCCTGAACAATCTGAGTGAGGTCATAGGCAATGGAGAAATCATGACAGAACCTCCCCTCATCATCGGTCTTGTTTGAGTGGGTCAACCATTCGACGTTGTGAACATTGAAGTCTCCACATACGTGAATGTTAGCTGAAGGATAAGCAGATAGGACTTGGTCAATTTTCTCAGATATGCTTTGAAAGATAGTAACTCCGCTGTTGTGGGGGCGATAGAGAGTAAATATAAATGCAGTAGTGTGAGCTAAAGCAACCCGGAAGCACATATAAGGTAAGTTAGGATCTTCCCTGGAGATGTCCCTACCACATGGAAAGCTACCTTTAATATAGGCACATATTCCATGCCCATGGCGATCTTGGGGGTCAGATTTAGAAGTTAAGTTAGAGTATCCTGTAATTGCAAACTCTTTTAGGGAAATAGCCTGTTCAATGCCAGTTTCACTTAAAAATAAAAGGTCTGGTTTAGTCTCCTGTAATTGGGTTTCAACCTCTGGAAGGTTAGAACGAAGACCCCTGATGTTGGAGAAGGAGACATGGTAGTAGGGGTCTACGTTGGAAGTTGGAGAACCGGGTTTAATCGTGTATTTTTTCTTGAAACTTGTCATGATGAAATTTTGGAATATGTGGACTAGGTCGTCAGATTTACTTAGAGCAGGACAGAGAGGGGAAACTAAGAGAGAAAAAGAAACGAAGAATTAAAAAAAATTTTTTTTTTGTAGCTAATGATAAGGTAAAGCCGTAACAATTACCCACTAGTATGGCATCGAGAGGCCCCACCAGAAGCTACTGCATGGTCCAGATTCCATTCATCAAATGGCAATACAGCAGCCCCAGTACTTTGCACCTGCTGATAGGACAGCCTCCTTAGTGGTTAATCCAAGGTTCGGGTCCCTGACTATCAGGCGGATAACGTCAGCCCAGACAAAACGTTTACCTCCAGCACCCTTACTAGTGACATGGCTACAAGGATAGACATAGAAACAGAAAATTTCCACCAACTCTGCCAACTGTTCGCGCAAAATACTGCCAACCTAGAAAACAGCTTTTTCTTCTCCCTTTGTCAGAAAAATCACTCATTAAAAAATGAGGACTGAGGGACAAATAAGAAGAAGCGAGAGTAACAGGAGCTGCCGATAACGCATCCACAATGCGTTTTCTACTCTCCATTAAAAAAAAAAAAAAAATTATTATGTATTCTACTTTATAAAAGTCCAACAGACGTGTTTAAGGGAAAGTATGGTGATAGATTCCCCTCTCACGAACTAAAAATGAGTACAATTAGGTAATCTATTTTTGCAATCAACTCGGTAGATAAATAAACATTTATGGACGAGAAAAAAAGCTAGCATTTAATACAACAGAAATACATAAATTAAATACTGAAATAAAATGTAGTTATTAATATTTGAATCTAAAAATAAAAAGTGCGAATTAGTATAGAAATCACTTATCTCAAAAACACTTCCATCTCCAAACTGCAAACTAGTGAAGAATTTAACGTTTAATAGCGTTCAGAAGATTTTTTTTTTTTTAAATTAACCGTTAAAAAAAAAGCGTGATTTTATTCTGAACTTTAAGTAGTCACGTTTTAAGAAACTTACGATATAAAAGAAAAGCGGATGGGGGGGGGGTTCTTCCGAAGTTAGTTGGTGACGTTATAAGTAATTGCGAGATAAGATGGAAGCCAGAAATTAGGGGTGGGGGACTGAAAATGATAATATAATGGATTGACAATTGTTTTGATGCTAACACAACTAACGGTTTTGTCTTACAAAATTTTTTTCCTGGACAAATATTTAGCATTTGTACACGATTGTTTCTTTCTTTAAAAGGGGTCGACTTGATTTTTAGATAGAAATACAAGTTCAACATTTTAAACGTTCAATCTATATATCTATAAAAGTGAACGCGTCTGTATGCGTACATTTCCCTATGCAATAACTCTGTCAATTTTCAGTCTACAGACTCGAAATTTGATATACAGGGTACTGAGATTTGGGAAAATCTTTGTGATCCGTTTCCGGCCAGAAATTTGGCTGTTAAGGGGTCAAAGTGCAACGATTTGACCTTTGAGAACTCTACCAAACTCCTCCCACAATTTTCGGTCTAAACACTTGAAATTTTAGAGATAAGTTCCTTGGACATGGATCTAAGTTAATAACTTGATTTGAGCCCAAACAATAAATGTTAAGAGGTCATAATAGGGGTCACACCTCCAGACACCCGGGCAACACCGGGCTGAAATGCTAGTAGTGTTATAAATTTGAAACAAGTAAAATATTTGTTTATTTTCATAATATTGCATTGTGATTTGGCTTTCAAACGCACCTGATGCATATTTTATTTCATTCAAATTAAACCAACGCCACTATAACGGAATTCACACTCCTGATGTTAATACAAACATTATATCTTAATTTTTATCTTGTCCAGGAACGGGTATCCTTCAGGTTAAAATATGCGGTTTAAAAAGCCTTACGGAAACAAACGTTGATTGACTCAGATTTAGTCTAAGAGCAGGTGGATTGAAGTTTTTAAAAAGTCTTACCCAGGTTTCGAGACTGTAATATTGTAGATCCAGTAACTTCATCAGAAATGGTTATTATGATTAGGAAAACGATATTAGAGGAAGCAAAAAAAAAAAAAAAAAAAAAAAAAAAAAAATATATATATATATATATATATATATATATATAAAACTAGCCAATTACTAATAAAAAATAACCCTACATCCGATGGCAGTATGCTGAAAACTAGAAATGCCGTGTACATCTTTAAATGTCCCATAGGAGAATGCATCTCCAAAAATAATTCGTACATTGGCATGACTCAAACCAGCATCTCCCGTCGTTTAACATGTCACCTGTCTTCCCCGAATAGTTCAATCTATCAGCACCTCATAGCACACCACACCCTTAAAACTGAATTTAGAGACATATTAATAAATAACACGGCCATTTTAACTGTCTCATATTGCGAGGTGCGCCTCCCGATCTTTGAGGCATTGTTAATCCACATTAATAAACCAACGATTAACCAAACTCAAAACGAAACGGAGGGCACGCTTAAGTATTTTTTAGTATTTTAATGATTTTAAGCGATTTTAATCGTCTTTTAATCGTCTTTCCATTTCATCTCGCTATTTTCATTTTTCAATTTCATTTTTCATTTTTTGTTTTTTACTACTCTACTGAGGATGAGCAATGGAGGTCGAAAACGTTCGCGATTATGGGAAATTTCTTTTTTCGCTCGGAAAAAACGTTCGGAAAATGGTCCGACAAAGAGAAAAGGAGGATTACAAGAAAAACAAGCAAGAGTTATCTGTGCTATTTAATGAAACCTGCATAAAAGAAAAAATGCTGCCTAAATATACTAATATATATATATATATATACATGCACAATGAAAATTAAAAATAAATGAAAATTAAAAAAATAATAATAGTTTGACTCTGAAATATATTTAAATTAATCAATTTGAATCAACTAAAATATTTGTTTATTTTCATAATATTGCGTTGTGATTTGGCTTTCAAATGCACCTGATGCATATTTTATTTCATTCAAATCAAACCAACGCCTCTATAACGGAACTCACACTCCTGACGTTAATACAAACATTATATCTTAATTTTAATCTTCATAAAGGGGCACAAAAGTGGTGAACACTATTCAGTTCAATGAATTGATTTTACCTGTCCTGAGACAAGTATCCTTCAGGTTTAAATATACGGTTTAAAAAGCCTTACGGAAACAAACGTTGATTGACTCAGATTTAGTCTAAGAGCAGGTGGATTGAAATTTTTAAAAAGTCTTACCCAGGTTTCGAGGCTGTAATATTGTAGATTCCCGGCACCAAAAGTCTCCAATAGTCACCGTCTTTGGCAGTGGTCACTGTATGGTTGATTCCTGCTACGATCAAAGCCACGTCGGCGAGGCCCTTGTTAGTAACTTGATTGATAACAAATCCACGGACACCTTTATGAATCTGATGGCGTAAAAAAAAAAAAGAAAAAAAAGAAAACATAAAAAATATACATTCCTTGTATATAAATATCACTTTATTTATTTAGTTATGGTGTTGCTTATGTGAATATATACTAGTAGGGATGCGGTGCTTGGCTTTGCCCGGTCATACAATACGCTTAAACATGATATTTTAATTTGTCCAGATATCGTATGTTTCATTATAGAGTCGTGATTTCAAAGGTAAAAAGTGAAGCATGACTAAGCTCAGCCGCCCCCCCATTAAGCCCCAAAAGTCCCCAGGGGATGTCAATTATGGTTGTTGTCAAGTCCAATGTAAACAAATTCTTGATGAGCCATCCCCTTAAGTAATCCAATTTAACAAATTACCACTACTAACGATGACTACGACATTTTCTCCTTGACCACTGTATACTCATTAATCCTTATCCTTGAGTGGTCTCCAGGCTTTGGTAAGGGGTGACTCCTTTATAAAAAAAAATACAACTTACCTGGTCACTATGTGATGTAAGGCTTATATAGTAACAAACAAAGAAGCGAGAGATGATATAGTTGTTTAAAGTAGATTTTGCAAGGGGTTTGAATTTGCCAGTCAGCAACTTGTAGAAGGATGTAGGAACCAAAGGAGAAGTGTGCAAACTCTGACACCCGGAAAATCATGGAAATAAAGATTTGTAAACTATAACTCGGCAATTTGGCGTTTCCATTCGGAAGAAAATGCTTTAATTACAGGTGTCATCCACCAGAAGCTCTTTTTATTGAGCACTATCTAACAACCTCGTTGAATTCATTAGTCCATTACTTTTGAATATAAAAAAACCCGAGTATATATATATATATATATATATATATATATATATATATATATGTGTGTGTGTGTGTGTGTGTTTATATATGTGTGTATATATATATATATATATATATATATCTCAACACATCCATGCTCTGCTGCTCAAAATATGGGAACAAGAGAAAATCCCTGCACAACTTAGAGATGCCCTAGTTGTCTCCATCTTTAAGAAGGGAGACAAGGCAAACTGTGGGAACTACCGGGGCATTTCTCTCCTCTCTACCACAGGGAAAGCCCTAGCTCGGGTTTTGGCCAACAGGCTTACACCCCTTGCAGAAACCATCCTTCCCGAGTCCCAAAGTGGCTTTCGACCAAATAGAGGCAAGATGGACATGATCTTCACTGCTCGTCAACTCCAAGAAAAGTGCAGGGAGCAAAATTTACCATTATACATGGCTTTTATAGACCTTACTAAAGCCTTTGACTCTGTGAACCATCAAGCCCTTTGGCTGGTTCTTGCAAGGTTTGGATGCCCAGAGAGGTACATTCGGGTACTGAGACTGCTGCATGACAATATGTCAGCTACAGTCCTCAGTAGTAGTGGAGATGAAACAGAGCCCTTCAGGGTTGACACGGGAGTGAAACAGGGATGTGTCATTGCCCCAACCCTGTTCTCCATCTTCATTACTGCTATCCTCCATCTTACGGACAAACATCTTCCCCATGGAGTTCGGATTATGTACAGAACCGACGGCCGACTTTTTAACATCAACAGATTTAGGGCCAAAGGTCGAACGAACACCATATCCATTATGGAGCTACAGTATGCAGACGATAACGCCCTTGTAGCTCTCTCAGAAGGGGACCTACAGTGTACACTGGTTGCCTTCACGAGGGCGTACAAACAGCTAGGACTAACAATTAATATAAAAAAAACCCAAATCCTCCATCAATCACCACCAAACAGTACTCCAGTCTCACCCCCAAACATCTCCATTGACAACGCTAGACTGGAAAATGTGGACCACTTCCCATACCTAGGCAGCATCCTATCATCAAAAGCCAACATAGATGATGAAATACAACACCGTCTCAGCTGTGCCAGTGGGGCTTTCTCAAGGCTAAGGAAGAGAGTATTTGAGAACCGTGACCTTCTGGCAAAGACCAAAATCATGGTATATAAAGCTGTCTTGCTGCCCACTCTTCTCTATGGATCGGAGACCTGGACCACATACAGGAGGCACGTAAAAACCCTGGAGACGTACCACCAAAGATGCCTCCGAAAAATCCTCAGAATTAGTTGGAAGGACCGACGCACCAACACCAGCGTCCTGAGTGAGGCTGACATTCCCACTATCACCGCTACTGTTGCTCAACGCCAGCTCAGATGGACTGGTCATGTTGTCCGAATGCCGGATCTCCGCCTCCCAAAACAGATTTTCTACTCTCAGCTTGTTGAGGGAAAGCGTGCCCAGGGTGGCCAAAAGATGAGGTATAAGGACAACATCAAAGCAAATCTAAAGCGGTTTCACATGGACCTTAAGACATGGGAGGACGTGGCTGGGAGCAGGTTGGCATGGAGGAGCGCTGTCCACAAAGGTGCTGCGCTTTATAGTAGTGACCTAAATAAAGCTGCTGAGGATAGGCGCAAGCACAGAAAGGACAGATTATTAACCAGACACACCCAACCCCACCCCACCACCACTACCTTTATCTGCCCAAATTGCACAAGACAAATTGGGTCTAGGATTGGGCTCTATGCTCACCTGAAAACCCACAGAAGCCACAATGGAGGACAGTCTTACTCGGACACGAGTGACCGCCGATGATGATGATGATGATATATATATATATATATATATATATATATGTGTGTGTGTGTGTGTATGCATGTATGTATGTATATATATATATATATATATATATATATATATATGTATATATATATAATAGTAATCTGACGAAATAGAAAAATAAAAGGTAACAAACCGGGTTATGTGTTCATCAACGTTTTGTCTTTATTTTGAAACAGAGGAAGTCTCGAAATAAAGATGAAACATTGATGAACACATACTCCGTTTGCTTCCTTTATATATATATCTAGGATTCTTCAGGCTTCGTAACGCGGAATATTCAGTGTAGCTTAAACGCCATATATATTTATAACTTACTAACTAGCTCTACCTACATATTGAGCACTGTTGAAATAGGCGAATCAGAATTTTTGTAGGAATTTTTGACACCCCTAACACGAAACTGCGAATAAAATATAAAAAACTCGTAATTTCTCTTTTAAAAGTGGTTGTTTATTTTCTTTATGGATTATACTTCCAAAATAAACTATTAAGGCTGTTTTAAAAGTAATAGAAATATTTTTTTTTATTTTTTATAAACAGTAAGGAAATTAATTGAATTTTACGAGTTCAGTATTTTTCAATTTTTAAACTTTAAAAATCTATCAAAATTTTTCATATATATTTTATAACTTACTATATATATATATATATATATATATATATATATATATATATATATATATATATAGGCAGCAGGTCATTATTCAACCATGTCTGATTGAACACGACAGAGTTATTCTTTTTTCCGATCTTATTGTTCAGCCATATTCTTCTCAAGCATTTTCTCTCGGTGCATCCAATTATCAGGAGCGATTGTTGTTTTCTTTTAGGCTTCGTGTGTTTATATATATATATATATATTTTTTTTTTTTTTTTTTTAATTGGCTACATATATATATATTTTTAATTGGCTACATATATATTTTTTTTATTGGCTACATATTTATATATATATTTTAATTGGCTACATATATATTTTTTAATGGGCTACATATATATAATTTTTTAATTGGCTACATATATGTTTTTTTAATTGGCTACATATATATATTTTTAATTGGCTACATATATATACATATATTTTTTAATTGGCTACATATATATTTTTTTAATTGGCTACATATATATACTTTTTTAATTGGCTACATATATATTTTTTTAATTGGCTACATATATATTTTTTTAATTGGCTACATATATATTTTTTTAATTGGCTACATATATATTTTTTTAATTGGCTACATATATATATATATACATATATTTTTTAATTGGCTACATTTATATAATTTTTTTTAATTGGCTACATATATTTTTTTTAATTGGCTACATATATATTTTTTTAATTGGCTACATATATTTTTTTAAAATTGGCTACATATATATTTTTTTAATTGGCTACATATATTTTTTAATTGGCTACATATATATAATTTTTTTTTAATTGCTACATATATTTCTTTTTATTGCTACATATATTTTTTTTAATTGGCTACATATATATTTTTTTAATTTGCTACATATATATTTTTTTAATTGGCTACATATATATATATATATATATATATATTTTTTTTTAATTGGCAACATATATATATATATATATTTAATTAGCTACATATATATTTTTTTTTAATTGGCTAGATATATTTTTTTTAATTGGCTACATATATTTTTTTTAATTGGCTACATATATTTTTTTTAATTGGCTACATATATATATTTTTTAATTGGCTTTATATATATACTTTTAATTGGCAACATATATATATATATATATTTAATTAGCTACATATATATATTTTTTTTAATTGGCTATATATAAATATATTTTAACTGGCTACACACGCACATATATATATGTATATTTCTGTTGAAATATTCTTTATTTACTTATATTTTTATGTTTACCAATCCTTATTTAAAAAAAGCTCAATGTAATTACAGAGCATATAATGAATAAATGTCTCTGTTTCAAAGC
The DNA here is from genome assembly GCF_053919585.1 of Euprymna scolopes. Lineage (NCBI taxonomy): Eukaryota > Metazoa > Mollusca > Cephalopoda > Sepiida > Sepiolidae > Euprymna > Euprymna scolopes. The sequence continues at coordinate 109,980,002 of NC_136527.1, read as the reverse complement.
ACAAAATCAATCACTTAATTATTATATCAATCAGTGAATCTATTACGTCCTTAACTCAGCAGAAGAAATAGCAACAATCAATCCATCAAAAGGAAATAAAATGCATTTGAACATGATTAAAAAATCCGAAAATTGGAAGAGAAGCTGCAAATACCTTGTAGTTTGCTTACATTATGCCATATACCTGCTTTCCAACATATACCAGTTTTACATAAACAACAAAGTTTCCTTCAGTCTTGACAGACTATGGATACCCACAGTAAGGGTGCCTGTGCATGAAATTTTTGTGGCAAGAGTTGCGCAATCTCCAACCACACCTCTCCCGAGTCGACATTGTCGAATACCAGTGGCAAGTAGAGGTCCAGGACGACTGGAAACAATGCCGAGATAAGCGGAAAGCAGATACAGCGCCTAGAATTCCTAAATGGTAATCCATCTAGTACTAGCCAGGCTTAACGTTGCTTAACCAGTGATCTGACAAGACCCGGTGTGTCAACGTGATTATGCCATACCAGTTTTACATATATACCTACTATCCATCATCATCATCATGATCATCATGCAGTCCATCAGTCTTGACGATGACTAGTCGGCGCCTCAGTGCTTTATCCTTCGGTGTTGGCATAGTCCTCTTTCTGTGTGAAACATCCGGTCACATGTGGGTGCCGGGTTTGTGTCGTCGATAATGTCTCAGCTCTAAGGCTTCTCCAATCTTTCTCTCTATTTCTTTCTTTTCTTTATTGAGACTGTTCCGCCAACGACTCCTTTCCTTGGCTTCTTCCTCCAAACTCTCGACATTGATGTTCATTGCATTCAGGTGCTTTGTTACATTTTTTTAACAAAGCTTCTGACCTCCTACCTTGCGCGTTCACCTACTATTCAACACATACCAGTTTTACATATATACATGCTATCCAACATATACCAGTTTTACATATATACATGCTATCCAACATATACCAGTTTTACATATATACATGCTATCCAACATATACCAGTTTTACATATATACATGCTATACAACACATACCAGTTTTACATATATACATGCTATACAACACATACCAGTTTTACATATATACATGCTATACAACACATACCAGTTTTACATATATACATGCTATACAACACATACCAGTTTTACATATATACATGCTATCCAACACATACCAGTTTTACATATATACATGCTATCCAACATATAACAGTTTTACATATATACATGCTATACAACACATACCAGTTTTACATACATACCTACTATCCATCATCATCATCATGATCATCATGCAGTCCATCAGTCTTGACGATGACTAGTCGGGGCCTCAGTGCTTTATCCTTCGGTGTTGGCATAGTCCTCTTTCTGTGTGAAACATCCGGTCACATGTGGGTGCCGGGTTTGTGTCGTCGATAATGTCTCAGCTCTAAGGCTTCTCCAATCTTTCTCTCTATTTCTTTCTTTTCTTTATTGAGACTGTTCCGCCAACGACTCCTTTCTTTGGCTTCTTCCTCCAAACTCTCGACATTGATGTTCATTGCATTCAGGTGCTTTGTTACATTTTTTTAACAAAGCTTCTGACCTCCTACCTTGCGCGTTCACCTACTATTCAACACATACCAGTTTTACATATATACATGCTATCCAACATATACCAGTTTTACATATATACATGCTATCCAACATATACCAGTTTTACATATATACATGCTATACAACACATACCAGTTTTACATATATACATGCTATACAACACATACCAGTTTTACATATATACATGCTATACAACACATACCAGTTTTACATATATACCTGCTATACAACATATACCAGTTTTACATATATACATGCTATCCAACATATACCAGTTCTACATATATACATGCTATCCAACATATACCAGTTCTACATATATACATGCTATCCAACATATACCAGTTCTACATATATACATGCTATACCACATATACCAGTTTTACACATATACATGCTATCCAACATATACCAGTTTTACATATATACCTGCTATACAACATATACCAGTTTTACATATATACATGCTATCCAACACATACCAGTTTTACATATATACATGCTATCCAAAATATACCAGTTTTACATATATACCTGCTATACAACATATACCAGTTTTACATATATACATGCTATCCAACATATACCAGTTTTACATATATACATGCTATACAACACATACCAGTTTTACATATATACATGCTATCCAACATATACCAGTTTTACATATATATATGCTATTCGACATAGACCAGTTTTCCATATATACATGCTATTCGACATATACTAGTTTTACATATATACATGCTATTCCACATATACCAATTTTACATATATACATGCTATCCGACATATACTAGTTTTACATATATACATGCTATCCAACATATACCAGTTTTCCATATATACATGCTATCCAACACATACCAGTTTTACATATATACATGCTATCCAACACATACCAGTTTTACATATATACATGCTATCCAACATATACCAGTTTTACATATATACATGCTATCCAACACATACCAGTTTTACATATATACATGCTATCCAACATATACCAGTTTTCCATATATACATGCTATCCAACACATACCAGTTTTACATATATACATGCTATCCAACACATACCAGTTTTACATATATACATGCTATCCAACATATACCAGTTTTCCATATATTCATGCTATCCAACACATACCAGTTTTACATATATACATGCTATCCAACATATACCAGTTTTACATATATACATGCTATCCAACATATACCAGTTTTACATATATACATGCTATACAACATATACCAGTTTTACATATATACCTGCTATACAACATATACCAGTTTTACATATATACATGCTATCCAACACATACCAGTTATACACATGAGTATATAATATGATGTGACTGTTTTTTATGCTTTGTGGTTTATTTTTTTTTGTTGCATATTAGGGCTGAGGACATTCGTTGCATGGTGACACATGATCTGAGAACGATACAAAGTATGTGCAATGCAAGTCTCAAAAAAAAAAGCTTGGATCTGATGACCTCAGGAAGGTTTAATCTGGACAGTATAGAGAGACGTGTGCAGAACAGGAGACTTCGATGGTATGGTCACATTGAAAGAATGGAAGAGAAATTTTAAGGTCTCAAATGGCTTGCACTGATAGTATGAAACTTCAATGTGAAGAGGCTATGATTTTTTTACAAGTGGAGAAATGAGAATATCTTTTTTTTTGGTGGAGAGGGGGTCAGACTAAGCAAAATATTTTTTCCCATCACAGGCCTGTCGCTTCTTGCATGCGTTGCAGCTAATGCACCCTCGCAAAAACATGCTGCATCATGCATGTTTACATCTAATATATAAAAGGCTATATGCCTGTCTGTCTGTCTGTCTCCATATTTTCAAACTCTATCTCCTCCGAAACTAAGTCGCAGAGCGGCACTAGGAGCTTCATATGATCGGATTTTTTTTTTTTTTGACAGACCATTCTTTCATGAATCTTTAGCCGGTCAAAAATGGGTCAAAATTGAAAAAAAATCCTTAAAATATTTTGTACATTCATCTTAGTTTATTTTGAATTTTTTCACCAATCCATATGCGTGTTACGTTGTTATGGTGGTAACGTCACCAGCTTTGAATGCTACAGTTTCGGTTTTGATTCTAGCTGATGGTACCTTTTTTATTTTTAAAATCACAACTCTATAATGATATATACGATATCTGGATAAATTAAAATATCATATTTAAGCATATTTTACAACCGGACTAAGCCTGCCCCTCCCCCGCTAGTAGCTATATAAAAAAAATAAAGAATAATACAGGGTGGCCCACTTAAAAGTAGTCCAGAAAATGTAGTAAAGAGAAGGAATATTTTTTTATTGTTTAAATTATCTGTAGTGTTATAAAAGGTGCTGGAAGTGTTCCCCGTTGACATCTATGCATTTCTGGGCGTTTAACAACGTTTGCAGATACTGCCTGTAGGTCTTCTCTGGTGATTCTCCTGATAGCGTTGGTAATGTTCTCCTTTAGTTGGTCTTGATTGTAAGGATTATTTGCATAAAATTTTTGTTTTAAAGTCCCCAAAGATAAAAATCACATGATAACAAGTCCGGGGAACGTGGTGGCCATAACCCTGAACTTATTGTTCTCTCCCCAGTTCAGAAGATATCTCACTACTGATGCAATTCTCTATCTATATAAAAGCCAAGTACGTCCAAGGATGGAGTACTGCTGCCACATCTGGGCAGGAGCTGCTAAAAACAGCCTATCCTGCCTTGACAGAGTACAAAATAGACTTTGTGGCTTGGTGGGGATGCCCTTTTCTCTTCCCTGCAACCTCTCTCCCACAGAAGAGATGTTGCGAGCCTGTCTCTATTTTATCGTTATTTCCATGGCAAATGCTCGTCTGAGCTCCATTCTCTGGTACCCCCTCGCCAATCTTTCATGAAAAACACCCGACTAGCTGAAACCACTGTCAATAATTTTCTCCACTCTTTATCTGAGCCTAAATCAAAACGTAGATTCCATGAACAAAGCTTCTTTCTTAGAACTGCACGCCTGTGGAACTCTCTTCCACTTGCCTGTTTCCCCCCTCCCCCGACTTTAACCTAGATATCTTCAAGTCCAACATAAACAAATTCCTGATGAATCGCCCCTTAAGTAATGACACTGTATCAAATCTCCAATACTAACTATTACTACGATACTATCCCATTGATTACTCTACACACAATAACCCTTATCCCGAGTGGCTTCTGGGCCTTGATAAATGGTGACCACCATGAAAAAAAAAAAAAACGTCTTGAAATCGTGTCAGTAATCTATGAGACGTGTGTGGCATGTAGCGCCATCTTGTCGGAAAAAGAATTGCATTTTTGTCTTGTGGTGTCAGTTGGTCGTTAAGAGAAAGATGAGAGAGATCAGGCTACTTTCAAGTATATAGGAAATATAGGACAATAAAATTATAAATGGATAACATTAAGACGTTAATTTATCATGAACTGTTTAAAAATATTTACTCAATTAAGGATCTTTGGATCTTTCGTCCATCCTATAAATACTATATTTTTAAAATATGTTTATGTCAGTTGGTCGTTAAGAGAAAGATCGGGCTACTTTTAAGTGGGCCACACAGTATAACAAGAACAAGAATCATAATTTTTTGTTGTTCAATAATCAATCAATCAATCGATCTTACCTGACCCATAAAAACTATCAATGGATATTTATTAGCTTGCCAGTATTTACTGATGTCTTTTGTTGGCGGGTACTTGACGCAGCCAAGCTCCAGAGTGATCTCAAAGCAGTTTGTATGTACGTAGTTCCAATCTTGCATGCCGCCTGGAAGAGTGACAATAAAATACAGAATTAAATTACAACAATGGGATTAAACTTAATGCACCGGAATTACAAAATAAAAAATAAATAAAAATAATTAAAATCACAAAAAAATCTATAAACCATCTAAATGCATCTAAAACCAAGCTTTTATCTTTACATCATCAACGTTCTGATCCCCATCTGGCATCAATTAAAATGAATGGCTCTCGTCTTGGGGAGGCCTCAAGTTTTGACAGGCTTCTGGGCTTGACCTTTACTCCTGATCTTAAATGGAATACGTACATCAAATCTGTTGCCAAGGCCGCTGGAAAAATGGCCGGATCCTTCTATCGATCCAGTAGATATCTCACTGCTGATGCAATTCTCTATCTATATAAGAGCCAGATACGTCCAAGGATGGAATACTGTTGCCACATATGGGCAGGAGCTGCTAGAAAAGACTTGTCCTGCCTTGATATGGTTCAAAATAGACTTTGTGGCCTGGTGGGAGATGTCCTTTTCTCTTCGCTGCAACCTCTATCTCACAGAAGAGATGTTGTGAGTTTGTCTCTGCTTTATCGTTATTTTCATGGAAAGTGTTCGACTGAGCTTCAATCTATGGTCCCCCCTTGCCAAACTTTCACAAGAAACACTAGACTAGCTGAAAACATTATCAATAATTTTCCCCACTCTTTATCTGTGCCTAAACCTAAACGTAGATTCCATGATCAAAGCTTCTTTCTTAGAACTGCACGCCTGTGGAATTGTCTTCCGTTTTCCTGCTTTCCAGCTGTCTATAATATGGTTGTCTTCAAGTCCAACGTGAACAAGTTTCTGATGAGCCGTTCCACTTAAGTTAACAAATTTACCGAACTTCCATTACTATTGATTACTATATTGTCCTTTTGACTACTCTACACTCTTTAACCCTTATCCTTGAGTGCCCGATCGGCCTTGATAAGTGGTGACGCCTATGTAAAAAAAAACAAAAACAAAAAACAATCTACAAATAAAATTTATAAATAAAATAATGTTCACATGAAATGTTTTAATAAAAAAATAATTTTTACATAAAATAGCCTATAAAGAAAATAGCCAAAAGAGGCTTGCCTTTTTCCTATTGTTCTTGGCCTTTAGGCCGGGATCAAAGTGTAGTATCTGTTCTGCAGATGCCGCACTTAAGGTAATTGGTACCAGTCAATGGAGTTTTTTTTTTTTTTTTTACCTCACATTAAAAACGGCCTTGTGCCTAATTTGTTTTGGTGGGGAAGCAAATAAATACAATAAAAAAAAACAGCCTATGAATAAAATAAATTCTGTAAATCTTTGTAATTTTACCCATTCACAATGCCTCCCCACGGGACAGATTTAGACACCAGGGTCGTTTTTTAAAGTGGAAAAAAGGTACAAAAATAAAAAAAGTTGTCTCAGTCGTGAAGGACTGATCCTCCACCGAAAGAGAACAAGAAATGGAAGTGCAGCAATGCAGCATCTGAAGAACAGATACTACGCTTTGATCTTGACCAAAAAGGCCAAATCTTTGTAATTTTAGCCAACAAGGCTGCTAAATCCAGAATGTTCGAATTATCGCCCTTGTTCACTAACTCTCTCTTTCTCTCTCTCTCTCTCTCTCTCTCTGTAACTAATTCGCTTTCTCTATGTAACTAATTCTCTCTCTCTCTCTATGTAACTCTAACCACCTCCTCTCTCTCAAACGCTATCTCTCTCTCTCTCTCTCTCTCTCTCTCTCTCTCTCTCTCTCTCTCTCTCGCGCGCGCGCGCGCGCGCGCGCACGCGCACTTATAAGATAGGATTATGACAGTAAAGATTTGCTTTCCAAAAAATCCAAGATGCAACCGATGGAAGATGATAGCATAAGAAGTAAATATACAAAGATTCGTTGGTATCTCTCCCCATAAGAAAAGTGGACGAATGTACGAAGACAATGAAAAACAGAATTAAATTACAAAAATGTAATCAACATTAATTCGTTGGAATTAAAAAAAACAAAAATTAAAATCACATAAATCTATAAAATCTACAAATAAAATTTATAAATAAAATAATGTTTACATTAAATGTTTTAATTAAAATTAAATAATTTTTACATAAAATAGCCTATAAATAAAACAGCCTCTAAAGAAAAATAGACTATAAATAAAACAGCCTTTAAATAAAATAAATTCTGTAAGCCTTTCTCATTTTAGCCAACAAGTTTGCTACATCCAGAATATTCGAATTATCGCCCTTGTTCACCAACTCTTTCTAACTAATTCTTTTTTCCTCTTCTTCTTCTCTCTCTCTCTCTCTCTCTCTCTCTCTATGTAACTGTAAATCGCTCTCGCGCGCTAATAATAATAATTATGTCAGTAAAGATTGGCTTTCCAGAAACTAATTCTCTTTCTTATTCTCTTTCTCTCCCTAACTCTAATTCTCTCTCTCTCTCTCTCTCTCTCTCTCTCTCTCTCTGTCTATGTAACTAATTCTCTCTCTCCCTATGTATTCTCTCTCTAATGTAACTCTAATTCTCTCTCTCTCTCTCTCTCTCTCTCTCTCTCTCTCTCTCTCTCTCTCTCTCTCTCTCTCTCTCTCTCTATGTAACGCTAATTCTCTTTCTCTATGTAACGCTAATTCTCTTTCGTGCGCGCTAATAAGATAGGATTATGACAGTAAAGATTGGCTTTCCAGAAAATCAAACATGTTACCAATGGATCTAGGTGTTGTGTTGCTCATTTCTTAAAAGTAAGATTTTAACGTAAATATACAAAGATACGTTGGTATCTCTCCCCATGAGTAAATTCTCTCCAATAAAACCTTGAAGAAAAGCCAGTAAACGTCTCCTTGTGTTTTCCTGCTCGTGTAGTTTTATTCGTATTAAATACAAGATAGACTAGAGAAGACAACATAAAGTGGCGATGACGAAAAAAAAAATCGATGATGCAGAAAATATTTCTTATAAAACTTTGTGGATTTTGTTTGCATCTGGTTTTCGCCCATCAAGCTATTCTGATTCACTCTATATAACTTATTACTTCTCTAACTCTCCAACTAATTCTCCCTCTAACTAACTAATTCTCTCTCTCTAACTAACTAATTCTCTCTATCCCTCTCTCTCTCTCGCCTTCTAACTTATTCTCTCTCTCCCTCTAACTTATGCTCTCTCTAACTAATTCTCTCTTTCTATCTCTCTCTCTCTAACTCATTCTTTTTTTCCCTAACTCATTCTGTATCTCTTTCTAACAAACTAATTCTAACTAATTCTCTTTCTCTCTCTAACTAATTCTCTTTCTCTCTCTCTCTCTCTCTCTCTTTCTCTCTCTAACTAATTCTTTTCTGTCTCTCTTTCTCTCTCTAACTAATTCTTTTCTCTCTCTAACTAATTCTTTTCTCTCTTTCTCTCTCTAACTAATTCTTTTCTCCCTTTCTCTCTTTCTCTCTCTAACTAATTCTTTTCTCTATTTCTCTTTCTCTCTCTAACTAATTCTTTTCTCTCTCTCTCTCTCTTTTTCTCTCTAATTCTTTTCTCTCTCTCTAACTAATTCTTTTCTCTCTCTTTCTCTCTCTAATTCTTTTCTCTCTCTCTCTCTTTCTCTCTCTAACTAATTCTTTTCTCTCTTTCTCTCTTTCTCTCTCTAACTAATTCTTTTCTCTCTTTCTCTCTCTAACTAATTCTTTTCTCTCTTTCTCTCTCTAACTAATTCTTTTCTCTCTTTCTCTCTCTAACTAATTCTTTTCTCTCTCTCTCTAACTAATTCTTTTCTCTCTCTAACTAATTCTTTTCTCTCTCTCTAACTAATTCTTTTCTCTCTCTCTCTCTTTCTCTCTCTAACTAATTCTTTTCTCTCTCTCTCTCTTTCTCTCTCTAACTAATTCTTTTCTCTCTCTCTCTCTCTCTTTCTCTCTCTAACTAATTCTTTTCTCTCTCTGTCTCTCTTTCTCTCTCTAACTAATTCTTTTCTCTCTCTCTCTTTCTCTCTCTAACTAATTCTTTTCTCTCTCTCTAACTAATTCTTTTCTCTCTTTCTCTCTCTAACTAATTCTTTTCTCTCTCTCTCTCTCTCTTTCTCTCTCTAACTAATTCTTTTCTTTCTCTCTAACTAATTCTTTTCTCTCTTTCTCTCTCTAACTAATTCTCTTTCTCTCTCTCTCTCTCTCTCTCTCTCTAACTAATTCTTTTCTGTCTCTCTTTCTCTCTCTAACTAATTCTTTTCTCTCTCTAACTAATTCTTTTCTCTCTTTCTCTCTCTAACTAATTCTTTTCTCCCTTTCTCTCTTTCTCTCTCTAACTAATTCTTTTCTCTATTTCTCTTTCTCTCTCTAACTAATTCTTTTCTCTCTCTCTCTCTTTTTCTCTCTAATTCTTTTCTCTCTCTCTAACTAATTCCTTTCTCTCTCTTTCTCTCTCTAATTCTTTTCTCTCTCTCTCTCTTTCTCTCTCTAACTAATTCTTTTCTCTCTTTCTCTCTTTCTCTCTCTAACTAATTCTTTTCTCTCTTTCTCTCTCTAACTAATTCTTTTCTCTCTTTCTCTCTCTAACTAATTCTTTTCTCTCTTTCTCTCTCTAACTAATTCTTTTCTCTCTCTCTCTAACTAATTCTTTTCTCTCTCTCTAACTAATTCTTTTCTCTCTCTCTCTCTTTCTCTCTCTAACTAATTCTTTTCTCTCTCTCTCTCTCTTTCTCTCTCTAACTAATTCTTTTCTCTCTCTCTCTCTCTTTCTCTCTCTAACTAATTCTTTTCTCTCTCCGTCTCTCTTTCTCTCTCTAACTAATTCTTTTCTCTCTCTCTCTTTCTCTCTCTAACTAATTCTTTTCTCTCTCTCTAACTAATTCTTTTCTCTCTTTCTCTCTCTAACTAATTCTTTTCTCTCTCTCTCTCTCTCTCTTTCTCTCTCTAACTAATTCTTTTCTTTCTCTCTAACTAATTCTTTTCTCTCTTTCTCTCTCTAACTAATTCTTTTCTCTCTCTCTCTCTCTCTTTCTCTCTCTAACTAATTCTTTTCTCTCTCTCTAACTAATTCTTTTCTCTCTTTCTCTCTCTAACTAATTCTTTTCTCTCTCTCTCTCTCTCTTTCTCTCTCTAACTAATTCTTTTCTCTCTCTCTCTCTCTCTCTTTCTCTAACTAATTCTTTTCTCTCTCTGTCTCTCTTTCTCTCTCTAACTAATTCTTTTCTCTCTCTCTCTTTCTCTCTCTAACTAATTCTTTTCTCTCTCTCTAACTAATTCTTTTCTCTCTTTCTCTCTCTAACTAATTCTTTTCTCTCTCTCTCTCTTTCTCTCTCTAACTAATTCTTTTCTTTCTCTCTCTTTCTCTCTCTAACTAATTCTTTTCTCTCTCTCTCTCTCTTTCTAACTAATTCTTTTTTTTCTCTCTCTCTTTCTCTCTCTAACTAATTCTTTTCTCTCTCTTTCTCTCTCTAATTCCCTCTCTTTGTTTATGAATCTCATTTATGCTCTCATCTTGTCCCATTACATTTATGTGAATGAAAAAGCATCGATACTCACCAGCCATGCTATGCGGCATGACCCCATTTGTCATACCTTCTTTGAAAGACTTTGTTTAGATCAAGTTTCAACTTTTATGACAATCAATTTACTAATGTAAAAGAACTTTCAATCAGTTAACAAATTATAGTTTGTTAACAACGTTTTCCTTTTGTAGGAAACAGATTCGCACGATTCTGGTATCAGCAGAAGCTCGCATACACAGACACAATCTGCTAGCAACTTCCAGTTTAATAATAACCGCATGGCGATGTGTGTTGTTTTTTATAACCACCGTTATGTGGCGCTACTAACTTGAAACAAACAAACAAACAAAAAAACGAAATCCTGAACCCAATCTCTTTGAAAGCATGGGTTTTTTAAGCTCAGGCTATTCTGATCAATGCCCTGGCCATCTCACCACAGTTACCTTTTTTATAATATCTCGTTGTCTTGAGCACTGGCTCTTCAGTTTTGGGTCTAGAGTTTAGGGCGAGTTCGACCATTATCACTGCCTATTCAGCGTTCCCGAGTGGGCTGTCAACATGTTTTTTTTTTTTTTATTACATTTTCACCCCCAACAAGGCAAATTGCCACTTTGGTGTAGGGGGCTACTATCAGGGGAAACAACTACTGGGGTACTATGTAGGGATTTGGGCAGCAAGGTGTCGGTTCACGTTACACTTGACCTTCTGCACGTCAGTACTGTTGGGGAAGCAGGGACCTGGAATGGAATTCCAGAGTCTAGCGGTTCTGGGGAAGAAACTATTGGAGTAAAAAGATCTTTTACATCTAGGGATCTCTACAGTGTGATTGCAGTTCGTCAGAGCATTCAACACTAAAATACTTGTAGAACAGGCAGAGGGATGCAACATTTCGTCGATGGGACAGAGGCTGAAGCTTAGATGCCAGTTCAGGGCCTATCAGGTTTGCGACTCTCTTTTGAACCTTGTCAAGGAGCGAGAGACTAGTAGCAGATGCACCAGCCCAGATGTGGCAGCAATACTCCATACATGGGCGAATGGTGGCCTTATAGAGGTACAGGATACTTTCGGGTGTTAGTAGTTTTCTAGCACGGTAGAGAGAGCCCACCTTTCTTGCAGCGGCCCTGGCAATGCCTTCAATGTAATTGTTCCAACTCATGTTTCCTGTGAACGTTAGGCCAAGGAGTTTGAAAGATGGACTCTCAGATAAAGAGTCGTTGGCCATTGCTATGGGTGGTAGAGAGGGTTTCTTGTAATTATTGAATGAAACTAGTTTAGTCTTGGCAGCATTGAACGCGACCAACCACTTTTGTCCCCATTCCACTACAGATTGGAGGTCTTCCTCTAGTGTTTCTGCCATTTCTTTAGAAATGTGTTCATTCGTCTTCCTGTCGTGCCTGCCATAGAGTGTAGTGTCATCAGCATATATACCCATCTCAGAGGCAATGTTGTCGGGGAGCGGGAACTGTGGTCAGAAACAGATCTAGAAGTGATGCCTGTTATTCTTGCTGGTCAGGGAAACGCCAAATTGTTTTTTTTTCTTTTTTTTTACATGGGAGTCACCACTTATCAAGACCCGGAGGCCACTCGGGGATAAGTACAGTAGTCAATTGGATAATATCGTAGTAATCGTTAGTAATGGAGATTTAATAAAGTGTCTTACTTAAGGGGGCGGTTTATCAGGAATTTGTTTATGTTGGACTTGAAGACATCCAGGTTGTAGTCAGGTGGGAAACAGGCAAGCGGAAAAGAGTTCCACAGTCGTGCAGTTCTTAGAAAGAAGCTTTGTTCATGGAAATCTATGTTTGGATTTAGGCACAGATAAAGAACGGGGAAAATTATTGACAGTGGTTTCAGCTAGACGGGTGTTTTTTGGGAAAGACTGGCGAGGGGGGGCCCAGAGATTGGAGCTCAGACGAGCACATGGAAATAACGATAAAACAAAGATAGGCTCGCAATGTGTCTTCTGTGGGAGAGAGGTTGCAGGGAAGTGAAAAGAGCGTCCCGCACTAGGCCGCGAAGTCTATTTTGTACTCTGTCAAGGCAGGATAGGCTGTTTTTAGCAGCTCCTGCCAAGATGTGGCAGCAGTACTCCATCTTTGGACGTACTTGGCTTTTTATTCCTTGGGCCGCAGCGGTACGAGATGTGCATCTTCATGAAGCCGACTTAACTCCTCCAGGGTGAATGTCGTTTCAAGTACAAATAAGTACTTGGCTTCTATATAGATGCCTTTTCTAAGGTCAACGGGTTGCAATTGTACAGGCAGTATGTTTGTCATATTTGCACTGTTTTAACTATCTATACAATAAAAAAATATGTAATCAAAATGTAATAATTATTGCGTCTAAATTTCATTTATGCTCTCATCTTGTTCAACTGCAGGGTTTATGCGAATGAAAGACAGCGGTACTCACCAGCCACGCTATACCACATGGCCCCATTTGTAACACCTTCTTGAAAGACTTCGTTTGGGTCAAGTTTCGGGCATGGAAATCCTTTGTGCATAGTTGAATGAGCCTGAATCAGCAAAAAAGAATCATTAGATGGTATGACATTATATATATATATATATAGTAACTTATAAAATATATATAACTTACTACCGAGCTCTACCTACGTATTGAGCACTGTTGAAGTAAATACTTAAAGTTTATGCATAAATCTATACTTCCGTATATTAATTTATGTAATTAAATGAAGTAGTCATATATATATATATATATATATATATATATATATATATATATATATACTGTATTAACAAACCCAAGACTTCAAAAAAGGAATTGATAGCATCAGAAAGTGTATTTCATTGTAAGTTATAATTGTTTCCATACCAGTTCGACAATTTCAAACATTATGGCATTTGAAAATTTTCACATAACCAGCATTTCTTCAGACTTCTTGAATAAAAAAAAAAAAACACTCTTTACAATAGAACATTGTTTAAAGAAAATTCCCTGAACGGAAGTGAAGCATGCGAAAAACATTTACCCTGGAGAAGAAATTTTCACAAAACCCGTAGCTATTTAAATTTTTTAAATAATACCATTCATTGAATTCCTAAATTAAATTTCTTTGTTTCACAAACTCAATTTTTTAAAAAGAATTAAAATTTTTTTTATTTTTATATTTATAATATGGCCATAACAACCTTGCAATAACGTTACGGTTAATTTTTAGTTTCGTATTCGCTCATTAGTGGCAAACAATGTTTATAAATTATGAAAAGTTATTGAGTTATACGAACCTGGTAAAACTCAGTATACTACAAACAAGTCTCTCTCTCTCTCTCTCTCTCTCTCTCTCTCTCTCTTATATATATATATATATATATATATATATATATATATACGTATATACTTCAGAATAGTTTTTATTTAACAATCAGTTGGTATGGAAACCTGAGATTATACGGGTTACAAAATATTACTGGCAGTAACATGCTCGATATGCAAGATAGAGCAGATAAATTAAATTGTAATTCAATAAATTTCAAAAAACTCTTATTGAAATGAAATGAAGTGGTTGAGTAGTTTCATATCAAAGATTTGTAATTAATCTAAGCAAGACAATGCTTTAGAAAATTAATCTCCTTAACCTATGGGGTTTCGATGTCTACCATCTCATCAGAGGAGAGAAAATATTAGCAAATATTTATAAAGGTATGTACCCTATTTGCTAAAGTCAGTGATATATATATATATATATATATATATATATATATACATATATATATATATATATATATATACTTGCTTATTGTTATATAAACATGCTCACATCCCGTTGCTACAAATAGCCACTTGTTTCAATCAAACAACAGATATCATCAGGCAGCGACTTGACTATTCAAAAGTTCAATGAATAATGGATTTTTATTTTAGGTAGGAACTCTTTAAAAGTTGGAGTTAAAAAACTTAAAACACAGAACTTTAATTATAAGATGTAAAGAGGGAGGGGCAATTTAAATAAAGTTAAAAGATTATAATGGAGAGAGAGTGATTAAGAAGAGAAAAAAAAAGAAATAGAGAAAGAAAATAGAGAGAAAATATATATATATATATAATATGGAGAAGAAAAGAAAAAAGATATAAATGGTTATTATAAAGAGAATAAGGACTAGAATGGAAAAGAAAGAATGATGAGATATAGTTAAAGAGAGAAAGTAAGAATTTGACAGTATATAGAAAAAGAAAAAGAAAAAGATCTGCGTGTCAACCAATTTATGAACAATTATACAATTCAGTAATGAGACACGTTATTACAAATACAAACAGAAAATACAATCCAAGCGTTAGAAATGAACATGTCAAAAAGACAGCGAATGTATCCAACCAACATATTTATCATCTCACATACGTCCACGAGTAATATCAACGCAGTTCAAACATACGTCTACAATTAATTAGGCCCTTTATACTAAATGATATGAGTTTAAAGTTTTCGCGTTTTTATTAAATAAATATATAAATAAAAGAAAAAATAATGATAAAACAATATCAAAAATATTATTAATAATAATAATAGTAATAATAAAAATAATAGTAATAATAATAATAATAATAATAATAATAATAAAAACAGAATAAAATTAATATTTATTATCTTTTTAATATAACATATTTAGCCATAAGAGGGGATTAAATAAATTAAATAGGACTAATAATTATAAATAATAATCTACTAATATTTATGTATATAAAAAGAATACAATACATATATACATATATATATATATATATATATATATATATATATATATATATATATATATATATACATACATACACATGCATATAAGTAAAGGTGTAACTATACTATTAAGTTGAAAGTTTAAGCTATTTAAGTATAGATATAAAGTCATATTAAATCACAAATTAATACATTCAAGACAGTATTACTAAGAACATAGATACAAGTACACTTACATATAAATATATAAATATATTCAGGCAAAAGAAGTAATTAAATCAACAAAATACTCAAAAGTAGCGACACACAGGTAGATAGTAACAAAATTAAAAATAATAAAATACATATGTATATACCCACAGAGAACCAACAGACATACAAATAAACATATATATATATATAATTTTATGTATACACATACATACAAAAAAATACACAAATATATGCACACAGTCATATACTAATATACAACAACGCACACACACACATATATATACGCACACATAAATATGTATAATTTACATAAACTATATATATATAAATACATATGAATACAAATTATTTGGCAAGATTACAGATAGATGCATACACACATAAAAGCATACAAATGGATTGAATAAACATGGGAGGGTATACAAAATAATATAGAAATATATAAAACTAAGTACACACAGTCATAAAGTAAATACATAGACACATACATATGCACATAGACACACAGGTATATAAGATAGGGGAAGTAAAGAATGAAATCAGGCGAGGAGAAAGTATATTAGTAGTATTTTAATAAATTATAGAAATCAGAAATTTATTTAAATTTTATATCTAAACTAAATTACTTAAAAGATGGTTTTTATAATGTTTGCTATTAATTGAATTTTCGTGCTTCTTATTTAATAATTTATCTCTTTCTCTAAAAGTAAGTATAAATAATTTCTCATAAAGACATAGGTAGCAAGGTGTGTTTAAAGATGAACAGGTTTTAGCTTTCTTTAAAATTTTCCAATTTATTTACTATTGGGGAGTAACCTTGCTCTACAAGTTCATTGTAATATTTAGACAAGAAAGTTCTATTTTTGTACTCATTATTTTCAAAAGAGCACTTGTGACCGGTAAATCTTTCTTTAAAATTGTTACATCTTATAATTAAAGTTCTGTGTTTTAAGTTTTTTAACTCCAACTTTTAAAGAGTTCCTACTTAAAATAAAAATCCATTATTCATTGAACTTTTGAATAGTCAAGTCGCTGCCTGATGATATCTGTTGTTTGATTGAAACAAGTGGCTATTTGTAGCAGCGGGATGTGAGCATGTTTATATAACAATAAACAAGTATTATCAGCTCTTTTTATTGAGCACTATCTAACAACCTCGTTGAATTCATTAGTCCATTACTTTTGAATATAAAAAAACCCGAGTATATATATATATATATATATATATATATATATATATATATATATATATATATATATATATATTATTGTTTTAACAAAATCAAGACACCAAAGAATGGATTGATAACAACAAATAGTGTATTTCATCGTTCGGTCGTTACAATTGTTTCAAGACCATTCGAACAAATTCAAACCTTATATCGTTGGAAAATTTTCACAAGAACGGCCTTTCATCAGACATTGTGAAAAACAAACACTTTTACAATGAACAATATGGAATCGATTTCCCTTTAAAGGAAAACTATGAGAAAATATTCTACCTACATCTCTTCCTTCCTAGGTTTTTTTTTGTTCAAGATTTTTATATTTACCTATTTTCGTATCTCGATTTAAAAATATTTCAATCGAATTCTCATTTAACGTTACCACAAATTACCTATGTTTACTTAATATGTTTTACTAGTATTATTCACTAATTTATTCAATTAAATTTCTTTATTTTATTTTTTCTATTCCGGACTAATTAACTAGGTTCTAGCCATATTGTTTTGATTCCATGTTAGTTTCGTATTTACAAATATATTTGCCATTACACAATTTCCAATATATTTGTAAATAGACAAAACAAATTCTAGATACGAAACTAACATAGAATCAAAACAATATATATATAAATACTCCATTGCCAAAAGTGTGTTTATTCATAAAGTCTGAAGAAATGTTGGTTTTTGAAAATTTTCAAACGATATAATTCTTGAAATTGTCGAACTGGACATTGAAACCATTGTAACGTAAATTGAAATACACCTTTTGTTGCCATCAACACCTTGTTTTGAAGTCTTGATTTTGTTAACACAGTATATTAATGCTCGATTATAAAAGTTGATAAATTTGTAGCTTACTCTTTATGTCAACCATTTTTGGCTTAAAAATCATTGGTATATCAAAATTTACTGAATTTCACGAACTCATTATATTACATATAAATATATATATATATATATATATATATATATATATGTTAACGAGCATCTCCCCCCCCCCTCTCTGGCTTTCTTACTCTTTCTATTTCCTCTCTCTGTGTCTCTATTAGAGAATAGAGAAAGAGAGAGGGAGAGGGAAGGAAAGAGAGAGAGGTGAATAACGTGGACAGTGGACACGTTTGCAAAAGAAGGGTCAGCTGACCAGATGACGTGGTGTCATGTGATGAGGTTAGCTGATTCTTTCTTGGTAGTTTGGTTTCGGGTGTTGAAGAAGACAGACGGATTTTCAGCTGCCCCCCCCCCTGGGCTGGGGAGGACGCTGATGTGTACCAAGCAAGCAAGCAAGGTTCACCTCCATTCTGTGTCGACCTTTGGAAGGTGAATAAAAACATAAAACCTTAATTATCATCTTGGAGTGAATTCTTCATCCAACAGGCCAGCTCCCCTCCAAGAGACAATGAAACCAGAGGAACAACCGACGACACATGAATGAAAAGGTATCTTAAGAAATGCATGTACACAAACACACACCCACGAAGACATGAACAATAAGATTAGAAACTAGACGATCACGTACACGAATCTCCTTCTTGACACTATTCCCTTTATGATACAATCACCTTTATATTACCCGACTATATAACATATATATATATATATATATATATATATATATATAAGAAAATACAAATCCTGTCATTTTTTCCTGCTAATCATGTTTTGTTTGATAAATTAATGTAAAAAGTGTTGCTTATATTTCTAGTAAACTTTATATTTGTGCTTCTTGAAAATATCTCCATTTCACCATTTCGTTGGGCAGGAATAAGTATTTTTTAGAGAAAGTACAGCGAATCATGTTTTTCTATTGCAAAGAACATGCTGCGCAAACAATAAATAGAAATTGGCCAGGCAGAACAAATATTGATTTCTGAGATGCATTGCTATTTAGGTCGAACTTGGAAAACCGACTGACTTAACAAAATTTTATATGTTAGATATATAAATATATATGATGTTTGTTTTCGTGATATGCTTTGAATGAATTCAACTATTTACGAAAGTGCATTTTTACCCAAATGCTAGTTGGGAACAACTTTCCCTTTAACCAACTTGGCACCCCCACATGGGGAGCGGCATACATATTTTTAAAATATAATCATCCACTGACACGTGTTTCGTCATCTACAACTCAACAGAGCGAGATTTGAAATCGGAGCCCCATGGTAATGAGCCTAAACCCTTTATATATATACTATCGGGGGGTACCCGGCGTTGCCCGGGTGTTTGGAGAGGTGTGTGGTTTTGGGTAAAGCAAAACTCCGGGGGCGGGGGGGGGGGGTTTAAAATAAAAAAAATGTTTTGGTAGGTAAGTATGAGGATCGAACCCGAACTCTTGAGGCGAAGTTGGAAATTAAAGTGTGAAAAAAAAAACGTGCGACGTTAACCATTGGGCCACCGCAAAATACTAACGGAAACATGTTTGAATTTATTTAACTATTTAGAATTGGCAGGTGCGCGTTTTAATGACTTAATGAGGTCAACTTTCATTTACTACGGGAACGCTTTTTTAAATTTTTATTGGGGCGGGGGGAATCAGCTCCCCATAAAAAGAGGATTGTCCAAATTGAATAGCAATTGTCTCATATAAGGAAAATATTTCCACATTGATCAAATCTGATTGCTTTCGAACATTTCTGGCGATTGCGACCGGAAAAATACCGCCAGAATTAGTGTCGCTTTTATTATACGAAAACGCCTAATCCACATGTGGTGAGTGAAAAATGTTGAATATTTATCTTTTTGAAGTCGAGCGAATTAAATAGACAGGCGAGTTCCGTTGACAACTCTGAGATATTACGATTTATATGTGATATAAAAAGTTTTTAAAAGTTGTTAGGCGAGCGACCGCTTCTCTGAAAAAAGCATTTTGTAGACATACAGAAAAAGCGAACACACACACACACATACATACATACATACATACATTTTTGCTTTTATATTTATAGATTAAGTACTTAGGGTAATAACATATAAATAAGTAACACAAAGTTTTACATTTAGATAGCTCAATAGTGCAGTACTAGAGCTATAAATATTTCTTAAAGTATTACCTTATAAAAACTATAATAAATGAGCTATATTATATGCCAATATTGGGACCGAAACAATTGCACGCAAATGTTTACTAATAAAAGACCAATATTATTGAAAATTTCATCTCTCTGTTGCAGATATTGATGGTGTGAGACTCAAAGAAAAAAAATTCCTGCTATGAACGCACACGAAAAGTATTAAATTTCTCCATGCAGAAAAAGTCGCGCAAATTAAATAGACAGGCGACCGCCATTGTTAACTCGTAGATATTATGATTTACATGTGATATAAAAAGTTTTAAGTTGTGAGCCGACCGACCGTTTCTTGGAAAAAAAGCCTTTTATAGACATACACAAAAAGCGATCATACATACATGCATGCATACATACATACATACATACATACACACATTTTCGCTTTTAGCTCCCCATAAAAAGGGGATTGTCCAAACTTTTAGCTCCCCATAAAAAGGGGATTGTCCAAACTGAATAACAATTGTCTGATATAAGGAAAATATTTCCACATTGATCAAATCTGATTGCTTTCGGACATTTCTGGCGATCGCGACCGGGAAAAATACCGCCAGAATTAGTGTCGCTTTTATTATACGAAAACGCCTAAACCACATGTGGCGAGTGAAAAATGTTGAATATTTATCTTTTTGAAGTCGCGCAAATTAAATAGACAGGCGACCGCCATTGTTAACTCGTAGATATTATGATTTATATGTGATATAAAAAGTTTTAAGTTGTGAGCCGACCGACCGTTTCTTGGAAAAAAGCCTTTTATAGACATACACAAAAAGCGACCATACATACATACATACATACATACACACACACATTTTCGCTTTTATATTTATAGATAAAATCTGTAAAGATCTACTTACCAAAGAGTATGACTTGGCCAGTTGCAGGAAGATTGCATCATCGGGTGATTTGCTGTAAACGGAAGTCCCTTCTTTCGTGTCGTCGAACGGATAGTTGGCTACGAGGGTACCTCCATGCAGATTTGCAGACAGAACAAACGGAATGGACTTCAACCACTTCATCACGGCTTTCGTCTCGGGCTGGATTACTTGTTTAGTGTCAAAGTATTGGTCCGGGAAATTTCGGTTCAAATCGACATTGTGGCTGTTTGTCCTGCCAAGAACACCCTGTATATCACCTGTTTTTTATTTTTTTTTAATGAGAAAAAATGCTTCAGTATAAAAAACATAAGAGATGATTATGGTAAAAAAATAAAAAATGATTTTTCACTATTTTTAGACGTAAAATGTAAAGATCCAAATTTATATATACATATATATACAAGAATAAAAAAGCATTGGAAATGCAAAAGGATATAGGGATGGTATGCCAAAAAGTATACAAACAAGATAGCTATGAATGGCTAGGCACATGGAAATAGAATTGCATCCAAAGTATAGCCCTATAGCTTTTCTCCAATCTTCATTCCGTGCCATCATTACAGTTGTAAAAAGTTATAGGGCTATACTTTGGATGCAATTCTATTTCCATGTGCCTAGCCATTCATAGCTATCTTGTTTGTATACTTTTTGGCATACCATCCCTATATCCTTTTGCATTTCCAATGCTTTTTTATTCTTGTTAATTAGTATTTTTACTTACAGTCTTATTTTTAAACTTACATTCATGATAGTATTGTCTTTTTTAGGAGGCGGCTCATTGCCGCCTCCATTAGTAGCAGGTCGCTTCCTGCTGGGTTTTAGGTCTTTGGGTTTTGAGCCTTAGGAGTTGCCTCTTGGTCCTCCATCGGTTCTATATTACATAGAGAGTGCTACCGCCTCTCTGATAAAACAGTTAGAGTATTATAAAGTTCTAAAATGTTCATACCTTCACTATTAAATTTTTCTTGACTTTCTTGCAGTTTCTTTTGCGGTTAATTTAACTTATTTCCTTTGGCGTTTGGTGAGTTCTTAGAAGAACTGGTCTGATCTACTTTTCTTAGTGAGCGAAGAGATTCAGCTGCATTTAACAATGGTTGCTATAGTGTATTTTTGCGCATGCGTGAGAATTTCAAGTTTCCTCCTTATTTTTCAATAGTTTGACAGTAGTCATGTGTCTTTCTGCCAAGAGTGACAGACGTCAGTGTTAGCCGTGATCGTCTAGAGGTTAGGACCCCACGTTGTGGCCGTGCTAACTTAGGTTCGAATCCTGGTCACAGCATTGACATTTTGTACATATTTTACAGTCCAAAATCTGAAGAATTATTTGTTTTTATAACATTGTTTTTTGACGTTGTACTTGCTGATAGGTTACTCTTATAACAATTTTGATCAACTGAGATAAAGATTTCGTGGTTTCATTAACGCTGGTGGGTTACTGTTTAAAGAAAAAACCTTAACGTTCACCTCAAATATTCAGCGTCCAAGAAATATAGGCCACTGGCAAACTGGAACGTCTGTGAGCATCCGGTGTATTATTTGGAGCTGTCCCTTTTGAGAGAAGTTCCGTGTTCGAAGTGGTCTGTCTACATTGGGTATATAGTGTTTAAAACTTGTTATTACATGTAATCTTATTTAATTATGGAGTTAGCTAAAAAGCGATGGGTCACTGCACTTCTCCGTGTAAAGAGCAGTCGATTGATGCTTGAACTGTTGTCAGAGACCGTTCGTACACCGAGATACATCGTCTCAAAAGAAAGAAAAAGAAAGAAGAACAATTGGCCATTTTTGTACCCTTTTTTTTTTTGCCCTCTTTTTACATTTTAACCGACGGTCTGACACTCGCTGGATTCGTAAGACATTTCTCTGTAAGAATATGTGCTTTTTGAAACTTATAAGTTGATTTTAGTTGAGATTTGGATAGTTTTGTTTTGTAGGCGTATATAGGCGTGTACGGGCCATCCCTATATAGAGAGTGCTACCGCCTCTCTGATATATATATATATATATATATATATATATATATATATATATTAGTATAAACAAATTAACATGATTGCGACATTGGACATGTTAATGTTTTGGACAAATGATAGGTTTAAACCAGAAGTCCTTGTCAGTTGTCCGAAACATTAGTATGTCCAGTGTCACGAACATGTAAATTTGTTTATATTAATAAAAATATATCTTGCTCTTCTTTTATTGAGCACTCTTAATAACCTTGTTAAATTCATTACCTATCACTCTAGAATACCTATAACCTAGTATATATATATATATATAAAAAATATATTTTAGTCATCGACATACAGTCCTGTTTCGTTGTATCACAACTCATCAGTGCCGCTAGACTAACACCTATCTCAAGCCGAGGATCGAACCTAGAACCGTCGTGATGACAGTCGGCAGTTCTACCCTTCGACCACGGAAGCGGTGCCCGCAACTAATCTGTCCGAATGTCTATTTAAATAAACATCCGTCCGCCACTCATAAAGTGCTCAAACGTTTGTTTGTAAACAAACCGCGAGCTTCGCATTTCTTCAGCCAAATTAAGTAGCGAGTGAGATTATTTACGATAGTGCTCAACCCAAGGAGGGGGGCTTTATAAAATATATTTTAGTCATATATATTTTATTACCGTTTTATCTGCTTAGTTATATATTTGCTTTGCAATAGTATTGAACACTTTCTTCATGTCTTTACTAATTACCATTTTTGCTATATATATATATATATATATATATATATATATATAATTATTTTTTTTATTATAATAATTAAATTATATATATATATATATATATATATATATATATATACTAGCAAAAGTACTCGTCGTTGACTGGGTTCAAAAACAGCCTACAGGAAATGGACTCTGATTTATGATAGGTTATGAAAAGGAAGGGTTGTAAAGAGATAGCTTCGAATTTGGGGGTATCAAAACCAAAGCAAAATATGATGAAAGTAAAAAATAAAATAGATAAACCCCATAATTTATTATACCATACATGTTCACACTGAAACATTTATCACAATATTCTGTGGATCTATATTAAAAAACCTTGTTAAACACCCCATAATCTTATTATACCATATTTCTTCAGACTGAAACATAATTATCAAAGTATACTTACGCAGATAGATATGAAAAGTCTTTATTAAAGTTTGTGCCTATTTCCATTCTATGGAGGCCAGGCGCGAACGCAGACCCCACAATTTTATTATACCATCCCTATTTAAGTTAAAACATACTTATCAAAGTATTCTTATGTACATCTATATCAAAAACACTTGTAAAGGTTTTTTTTTTTTAATTTTTAAATTTTTTATTTCCATACTTTGTGGACCAGGTGCGTACGCAGACCCCACAATTTTAAAGAATCATCATTATGCCAGATCAAACATAACCATTCCTGTGCCTTGATAATCTTCTATCATTATATGTGATCAGTTTTCTATAATAGTCAACCATATAGGAGCCTCTGGGAACATATACCCGAACAAACAGTTGGGAATGACAACTACACTATTCACTATGACTACATAATCCCTACTGCCACATATCTTGAAAACGCAGCTGTTAAACCAGATATAGTGATTTGGGACAGAGCAAACAAAAAAGCGACCGTAATAGACGTCAGTGTACCCAATGATACACGGCTTAACAGAGTTGAGAGGGAAAAGATAACAAAGTATCAAGGACTTATGTATGATATGAAACGAAATTGGAAATTAAAAGACGTTTCAATTATACCAGTCATCATAGGAGCAACTGGGCTTATGAAAAAGAACTTTAAAAAGTGCATAGCAAGCATACCCGGTGAACCAAGTGCAAGTGAAATACAAACGATTGCACTAGAATCCTGAAAAGATCTCTTGGTTGGACTCACTAAAATAGGGGTAAATGTCAGACATCTGGTTGGATGTCCCATCCCCTAGAAGAAAAAGTTTAAGAAAAATGAAAAAAAAAAGACCAGACACACACACAGACGGTCAGCTTTATATAGTGTCAAGGTATTGG
>NC_136527.1:109900076-109952576 GCF_053919585.1 Euprymna scolopes | reverse complement strand
AATTTTGGGTCTAAACACTTGCAATTTTTGATATAGGTTCCTTGGACATGGATCTAACTTAATAACTTGATTTGAGCCCAAAACAATAAATTTTCAGGGGTCATAATAGGGGTCAAAGTTTAAAAAAATTTACCGTTTTTTTTTTCAACATACACATCCAAACACCCGGGCAACGCTGGGCTGAAATGCTAGTACATTATATATATATATATATATATATATATATATATATAATTTTATTAGTATCAGAACTCGATTCTTATTGTTAAGCACTTTAAAGTTGAAATGTTGGTCACTTAAGCTTGCATGCGCAGATAATGTTATAACCATTACATCTCGGCATTTAATAATAAATGTTTAAATTTCAACTGTATTTGCCGTGGTTAACATTGGACATGTGGTTTGTTTCTTGCTAATGGAGCCAGAAATGATAACATGGCCAGGTTCGAATCTCCCGACCGGCTTTAATCGTGATTCCCTGCACTGATGATTCCTGAAAGGATGAAACACTAATGTCTGTAGGTATTTAAATTATTATAGTAATAATTATATATATATATATATATATATATAGAATAAATGACAAAAATTTTATATTTCCGTTATTTTCATGGAAAGTGTTCGACTGAGCTTCAATCTATGGTGCCCCCTCGCCAAACTTTCACAAGAAACACTAGACTAGCTGAAAACATCATCAATAATTTTCCCCACTCTTTATCTGTACCTAAACCTAAACATAGATTCCATGATCAAAGTTTCTTCCTTAGAACTGCACGCCTGTGGAATTGTCTTCCGTTTTCCTGCTTTCCAGCTGTCTATAATATGGTTGTCTTCAAGTCCAACGTGAACAAGTTTCTGATGAGCCGTTCCACTTAGGTTAACAAACTTACCGAACTTCCATTACTATCGATTACTATATTGTCCTTTTGACTACTCTACACTCTTTAACCCTTATCCTTGAGTGGCCTATCGGCCTTGATAAGTGGTGACGTCTATGTAAAAAAAAAAAAAAAAAAAAAAACATGAATCCCCCTCTACATACTAACCATTTAATTAATTTGTGAATGTCCTGACAATAATTACTAAATTTATTAATTTTATTAATTCTCATTTATGTTTTCTTACTTAGGAGAATAATTTCACCAAAAAAATACGCCATAAACTACAGATTAATATACATGTTCTAATATACGAAACGGGGATTCAATGACTTTGTTTGATTAAAATCCAAAATGGCGTAATTGAAAAATATAAATGGTAACTGCAGCTTCTCTTCCAAATTTCGGATTCTCACCATGTCGTATTACATTTTTATTCCTTTTGGTGGATTGATTGAGGTTTGAACATTCTTTTTTTTTTTTAAATGCTTTTAACGTCAGTCAGAGTGATCTAATCATTATATGACGATCTACACATATGAGCTAAGTTGATAGACTTATTTCAACTGTAAGTGCTTAACGATAAGAAACAAGTTTCTTAAAGTTTCTTCTATAAGAAACTTTAAGAAACTTCTTTTTTTAGCTTAGTTTAGTTTCGTATATACTAACATGTATAATAGTTTATAATTTATTGATATTATTTTCATAAGTATGTGTAAACAAATTAGAATTAATAAATTTAGTTTTTATTAAATAGAACGTCTTGGTAGAAGAGTTATATATTAATGTATATTGTTAGTACGAATTGTTGGGTTTAATGACTTTGTTTGATAAGAATTCAATATGGCGTAATGGGAAAAAATATAAAGGTATTTGCGGCTTCTTTTCCAATTTTCGGATTTTAATCATGTTAAATCACACTTTATTTCCTTTTAATGGATTGATTGTTTACTATAATAATTATTAAATACCTCCATACACTAGTGTTTCATCCTTTCGGGAATCATCAGTGCAGGGTGTCATGTTCACACACACACACACACGGTGGAACAATAAAAGTTTTAAAATAAAGCTGTAGTATTGTTTTCTTTAAGGCGACACATACCTTCATGGGCTTTTTCAAACCCATCAGGGTTCATCGAAGGCATCAGATGGATTCTTGTGTAGTTGAGCATGGCAGTAAGTAGGGGATTCTTTCCGTAATTTTCGCAGAACACTTGTGCCAACAGCAGGAGCATTTCACGGCCAACAACTTCATTGCCATGCATATTGGCAACGTATTTGAATTCTGGCTTTCCTGAAAGTAAATGGGTAGCTATTCTGTACAAGTCCTGGACATGAAAAAGTTTAAGTGGATAGCTGTTCTATATGAAAAACAAACATTAAAAGAAAATCGGTACAGCAGACATTTTTTACAAAAATTATTATTTAACTCCAAACAAGGCACAGTCCCACTTTGAATTGGAAGCCAAGTTTAATTTCAGAAGAGTTTCCAATGGGTAGCTATTCTGTACAAGTCCTGGACATGAAAAATTTTCAGTGGGTAGGTGTTCTGTGCAGGTCCTGGACTTTATGATCTTTCAAGCAAAGAGTTAATACTTATAAAGTGATCTCCACCAGATGTAAAAGCTCGATAAAACCAAATAGGAAATAGAGCTTATAATAATGGGTGTGTTTGTTGCGTGTGTGTGTGTATATATATATATATATATATATATATATATATATATATATATATTTTTTTTTAAAATTATATTTTCATCCCAAACAAGGCACATTGCCACTTTGGTGTAGGGGGCTACTATCAGGGGAAGCAACTACTGGGGCACTATGTTGGGATTTGGGCAGCAAGATGTCGGTTCACGTTACACTTGAACTTCTGCATGTCATGGCTTTTCTATTCTAATATTAACTCAATCTCCATTCATTTTTTTTTGTTCTTCTTTTTTACTCATTCTCCAGTCGATTTAAATTCTTTTTCCACGAATTTCTGCCTTTTTGGATTACGTGATTCCCTTGGATTTTACTTGTGGAAATGGAAACTTAACCAACTTTTTTGGATTTTGATTTTTGGATTTTACCGTTATTGGATATTTTACCCTTCACCTGACTATCCATTCACGTGAAATCACCTTTTTCTTCACCCTATTCCCTCTGCTTCACTATTTGTTATCAAGTAAGATCTATGACTTACTTGTAGTTTCATCAAATACTTTTGCAAGCAAAATCCCGATCCCGCATTTTGCTAAATCCTACCCTCTGATGAGAAGGAGAGTATTTCTTCAAGGCCCGGAAGCCACTCGGGGATAAGGGTTATTGCATGTACAGTACGTTAGTATTGGAGATCAGGAATTTGTTAACATTGGACTTGAAGACATCCAAGTTGTAGTCAGGTGGGAAACAGGCAAACGGAACAGAGTTCCACAGGTGTGCAGTTCTAAGAAAGAAGCTTTGTTCATGGAATCTACGTTTTCATTTAGACATAGATAAAGATTGGGGAAAATTATTGACAGTGGTTTCAGCCAGACGAGTGTTTTTCGTGAAAGATTGGCAAGGGTGGACCAGAGATTGGAGCTCAGACGAGCACCTGCCATGGAAATAATGATAAAATAAAGACAGGCTTGCAACGTCTCTCCTGTGAGAGAGGGGTTGCAGGAAAGAGAAAAGGGCATCCACCACTAAGCCATGAAGCCTATTTTGTATTCTCTCAAGGGAGGTTTTAAGCAGTTCCTGCCCAGATTTTTTTTTTTATTATTCAATTTTCACCCCAAACAAGGTACAGTGCCACTTTGAAGCAGGGGGCTACTATTAGGGACTTAATTAGCGGGGTATTATGAAGGGAGATGAGTAGAAAGATGTTTGTTAACATTACACTTGAACTTCTGCATATCATTGCAGTTGGGAAAGCAGAATCTCGGAAGGGAGTTTCAAAGACCCGCAGTTCTGGGGAAGAAACTATTGGAGTAACAGATGTGGCAGCAGTATTCCATCCTTGGACGTACTTGGCTTTTATATAGATAGAGAATTGCATCAGTAGTGAGATATCTTCTTATGACTATCTGCATAAGACATGTAAGTCCTCCGGCCTACAAAAATGGCTGAGCAGCCCTGTTGGCATTCCCCAGTAGGAACGCCTTATAGCGAATAGAAAGTGTATCCTTTTGCATAACTTTCAATTCCCTTATTTTGTCCTTTAGTTCTTACATTCCATGAGCGATATTTCTGGCGATGATTCTGGCAAAGGGAGAAGAATTGCTGTTTCCTGAGTCTCAATCTATCCAGATAGCACTTATTGGTGGCTAGATTTGAACCTTAAAGTAGTATTTTCTTTTTTTTTTCTTTTTAGCTCTTTACATCAAGTGGCTTCATGCCTTGTTTGGAGCGACATATCCATTAAAAAACCATAATAAAATAAACATACCTAGCTTTATAAATCTGCTCCAAAACAAAAAGACCCCCCCTCTCCCTAAAGAAAGAATGGCCCATTTATTCTTACCTGGAATGTGAACACCGGGATCTCTGGACATTTCGAGGACCCATAAGTCTCGCCCCTGTACAGACTTGCCGATGGAATAAAGACGTGTAATATTTGGACACCGTTCAAGGCAGGTTCTTAGGAACGCCTCCATCTGCGGATACCTGCGGTATTGGAATTCTTTTGGTTCAATGAATTCAAAGCTAGCTCGATGCTCTGCATCTTGAAATTTGTCAACCTCTGCTACGAGCCAATCCAGGTTTCCGAAAGTCGGCTTTGATATTTGTGGAGGATGGCTGGATTTACTGAAAGAAGAAAAAAAAATATAAATGTGTAAAACTACCTTTCTCCATTAACAAACATTTACTATTCATGTCTATTTTTGGAAAATCCAACTAACTTTATTTTATTAATTAGAT
Source organism: Euprymna scolopes (assembly GCF_053919585.1). Taxonomy (NCBI): domain Eukaryota; kingdom Metazoa; phylum Mollusca; class Cephalopoda; order Sepiida; family Sepiolidae; genus Euprymna; species Euprymna scolopes. The sequence continues at coordinate 109,947,804 of NC_136527.1, read as the reverse complement.
CATTTAACATAAAACTTTTTTTTTTTCTAATATTATCATAAACGTTTGCCTAATTATTATTATTTTTTAATTTCATGCATACAAGTTATCTTCAATTAGTTTCCAGACTTTTTCATATGAGTACTTTTATTTTATTGCTATTGTTAAATATTAATTTATATAATTATTAAGAAACATTATTGATTTATATTAATAAACATTATTGATTCATATTAATAAACATTATTAATTTATATAATTATTAATAAACATTATTAATTTATATTAATAAACATTAATTTCTATTAATAAACATTATAATTTATATTAATAAACATTATAATCTATATTAATAAACATTATAATATATATTAATAAACATTATTAATTTCTATTAAACATTATTAATTCATATAATTATTAAGAAACATTACCGATTTCTATTAATAAACATTATTAATTTATATTAATAAACATTATTAATTCATATTAATAAACATTATTAATTTATATTAATAAATTTTAGTAATTTATATTAATAAACATTATTAATTTATATTAATAAACATTATTCATTTATATTAATAAACATTATTCATTTATATTAATAAACATTATTCATTTATATTAATAAACATTATTCATTTATATTAATAAACATTATTCATTTATATTAATAAACATTATTAATTTATATTAATAAACATTATTATTGATTTCTATTAATAAACATTATTAATTCATATTAATAAACATTATTAATTCATATTAATAAACATTATTTATTTATATTAATAAACATTATTTATTTATATTAATAAACATTATTAATTTCTATTAATAAACATTATTAATTCATATTAATAAACATTATTAATTTATATTAATAAACATTATTAATTTATATTAATAAACATTATTCATTTATATTAATAAACATTATTAATTTATATTAATAAACATTATTAATTTATATTAATAAACATTATTAATTTATATTAATAAACATTATTAATTTATATTAATAAACATTATTAATTTATATTAATAAACATTATTAATTTATATTAATAAACATTATTAATTTCTATTAATAAACATTATTAATTCATATTAATAAACATTATTTATTTATATTAATAAACATTATTTATTTATATTAATAAACATTATTAATTTATATTAATAAACATTATTAATTTTTATTAATAAACATTATTAATTTCTATTAATAAACATTATTAATTTATATTAATAAACATTATTAATTTCTATTAATAAACATTATTAATTCATATTAATAAACATTATTCATCTATTAAGAAATATTATTGATTTCTATTAATAAACATTAGTAATTTCTTTTAATAAACATTAGTAATTTCTATTAATAAACATTATTAATTTCTATAAATAAACATTATTAATGTATATTAATAAACATTATTAATTTATATTAATAAACATTATTAATTTATATTAATAAACATTTTTAGTTTATATTAATAAACATTTTTAGTTTATATTAATAAACATTATTAATTTCTATTAATAAACATTATTAATTTCTATTAATAAACATTATTAATTTCTATTAATAAACATTATTAATTTATTAATTATAAACATTAGTAATTTATATTAATAAACATTATTAATTTATTAATTATAAACATTATTAATTTATATTAATAAACATTATTAATTTATATTAATAAACGTTATTAATTTCTATTAATAAACATTATTAATTTCTATTAATAAACATTACTAATTTATATTAATAAACATTATTAATTTATATTAATATACGTTATTAATTTCTATTAATAAACATTATTAATTTCTATAAATAAACATTATTAATGTATATTAATAAACATTATTAATGTATATTAATAAACATTATTAATTTATATTAATAAACATTTTTAGTTTATATTAATAAACATTTTTAGTTTATATTAATAAACATTATTAATTTCTATTAATAAACATTATTAATTTCTATTAATAAACATTATTAATTTATTAATTATAAACATTAGTAATTTATATTAATAAACATTATTAATTTATTAATTATAAACATTATTAATTTCTATTAATAAACATTATTAATTTCTATTAATAAACATTATTAATTTCTATTAATAAACATTATTAATTTATTAATTATAAACATTAGTAATTTATATTAATAAACATTATTAATTTATTAATTATAAACATTATTAATTTATATTAATAAACATTATTAATTTATATTAATAAACGTTATTAATTTCTATTAATAAACATTACTAATTTATATTAATAAACATTATTAATTTATATTAATAAACATTATTAATTTATATTAATAAACCTTATTCATCTATATTAATAAACATTATTCATCTATATTAATAAACATTATTCATTTATATTAATAAACATTTTTAATTTCTATTAATAAACATTAGTAATTTCTCTTAATAAACATTATTAATTTATATTAATAAACATTATTAATTTATATTAATAAACATTATTAATTTATATTAATAACATTATTGATTTATATTAATAAACATTATTAATTTATATTAATAAACATTATTGATTTATATCAATAAACATTAGTAATTTCTATTAATAAACATTAGTAATTTCTATTAATAAACGTTAATAATTTCTATTAATAAACATTATTAATTTCTATTAATAAACGTTAGTAATTTCTATTAATAAACGTTATTAATTTCTATTAATAAACATTATTAATTTCTATTAATAAACATTATTAATCTATATTATTATTATTAATAAACCTTCTTGATTTACATCATTCATAAGCAGATGAAACTCCAGTCTCTGTTGAAGTAATCTTCTCCGGCTGCAATGCACTTGTTGTACCGTGCCAAGAACTTCTTGAAGGCCCCATGGGAATCCTCTCGTGCGAACATGTCAATGATCTTCGTCACAGCCTCTTTCATCTCTTCAATTGTCTCATAGCGACAGTCTCTAAGGTTTTGGGTCATTGGAACCAAGGTCTGGACTGTGGGGAGGGCACTAGTCTGTAACAAGAATGGAGCTCTCTTGGGACAAACTTTGCACCAATTTCTGTCATCTTCAGTTCCTCGCGAATAATATTATCTACAATTCCCACACTGATATTGAACTGTGTACTTTTTGTTTTTATAGACACACTAGCGAGGGGTACCCGGCGTTTCCCGGGTGTTTGGAGGTGTGTGTGGAAACTCCGGGGGTGGGGTGGGGTTAAAAAAAAAAAAAAGTAAGTATGAGGATCGAATCCGAACCGTTGAGGCAAAGTTGTAAATTAAAGTGTGGAAAAAAAAAAAAAAAAAAAAAAAAAAAAAAAACGTGCGACGTTAACCATTGCCCCACCGCGAGAAGTTAACGGAAACACGTTTTAATTTATTTAATTACTTGGATTTGGCAGGTGCCCGTTTTAATGAGTTAATGAGGTCAAGTTTGACTGCGGGATAGTATTTCATTTACTGCGGGAACGCTTTTTTTTATTTTTATTTTCCCAAGATGTTATAGGAAAAAGACTAACCCACATGCGGCGAGCGACAAATGTTGACTATTTATCTTCCCGAAATTGAGCAAATTAAATAGACAGGCGAGCTTCGTTGTTAACTGTGAGATATTACGATTTATATGTGATATAAAACGTTTTAAAAAGTTGTGAAGCGACCGACCGCTTCTCTGATAAAAGCCTTTTGTAGACATACAGAAAAAGCGAACACACATACATACATTTTCGCTTTTATATTTATAGATGACGGTCCTTATCCATGAAATTCTTTATTTGGCCAATCAACTCTGGTGTTCTGACATCCTTACTTCTCTCACACCTCATCATCCCTCACAGACTCTCTGCCTTCCTTGAATCTCTTATGCCACTCTAAAACTGATGCTCGATTCATGCAAGATGGTCCAAAAGCAGTCTGAAGCATTCCATACGTTTCTGTGGCGTTTTTTTTTCCAAGTTTAAAACATAATTTTATTGCATATCGTTCTTCTAAAGTGTCCTCACGTCCAGATAGCATTTTTTTAATTCACCAGCTGTGACAATCATGCTTTAGTAGGGTGTATTCCAATTCCTGCTGTAGCTGTTCATTTAAACCTGAAATCATAAAAATTAGTCATCTCACAAGATGTATAGCAATAACATACTGAATTTTCAAGAGTCTACGACAATTTTAAATGCCTGTACAAAAATGTCTGGAAATTTATTGAATGGACCTGATACCTTTTGAAATCACTATTACATAGTGGGTACAATATAATAATCTATAGAAATAAAAAAATTGGTCATTCATCTCATAAGATGTTTAGCAATAACATACTGAATTTTCAAGCGTCAACGACAATTTTAAATGCCTGTAACAAAAAAGTCTGGAAACTTATTGAAGGAACCTCATACCTTTTGAAATCACAATTACATAGTAGGTACAATATAATAATCTATAGAAATAAAAAAATTGGTCAGTCATCTCATAAGATGTTTAGCAATAACATACTGAATTTTCAAGCGTCAACGACAATTTTAAATGCCTGTAACAAAAAAGTCTGGAAACTTATTGAAGGAACCTCATACCTTTTGAAATCACAATTACATAGTGGGTACAATATAATAATCTATAGAAATAAAAAATTGGTCAGTCATCTCATAAGATGTTTAGCAATAACATACTGAATTTTCAAGCGTCAATGACAATTTTAAATGCCTGTAACAAAAAAGTCTGGAAACTTATTGAAGGAACCTCATACCTTTTGAAATCACAATTACATAGTAGGTACAATATAATAATCTATAGAAATAAAAAAATTGGTCAGTCATCTCATAAAAAAAAAGTCTGTAAACTTATTGAAGCCACCTCGTAATTAAGTAATTTCCTGTGGCAAGAATTATGGTCGGCGGTGTGCATACAGGAGATGAAAGAAGAATAAAAAAGAAAAATAGGAAACAGTTGGCATTACTGAAGAATCGTGTTTGTTTCAATTTTCCACATTTTCACCACGGTCTTCACATTTGCGCCGCCCTTGGGAACCGTCACATTTGTGTACGTCACAGTTTTGTAGCTAAAAAATATGAATGTAAAAAAAAAAACAAAAAACATTTAAAGAAATATACCGTTTCAGTAGAATCATTAGTGAAGTTCGGTCCATGGCATAGTGGATAAAGTACTTGGTAAAATTCAGTTGTAAATTTACACTCTTCTGGAGGTTGAAGGTTCAATCCTCGGTCTGAGTAACACTGAAAAGACTTTTTTTTTTTCTTTTTACACAGGAATCACCATTTATCAAGGCCCGGGGACCACTCGAGGATAAGGGTTAATGGGTATACATTAGTCAATGTGATTATAGCATAGTAAGCATAAATAGTGGGAATTTTGTGAATTGGATTGTTTAGAGGGACGGTTCATCAAGAACTTGTTTACATTGGACTTGAAGACAATCAGATTGTAAGCTGGAAAGCAGGCAATTGGAAGAGAGTTCCACAGGTGTGCAATTCCAAGAAAGAAGCTTTGTTCATGGAATCTACGTCCAGGTTTAGGCGCAGATAAATGTGGGGAATTATTGATAGTGGTTTTGGCTAGACGAGTGTTTTTCGTGAAAGTTTGGCGATGGGGGACCGTAGATTGAAGCTCAGACGAGTACTTGCCATGAAAATAATGATAAAGCAGAGACAGGCTCGCAACGTCTCTTCTGTGGGAAACAGGTTGTAGGGAAGAGAAAAGGGAATCCCACCCCCCAAAGAGAAAAGGGAATCCCACCCCTCAAAGAGAAAAGGGAATCCCACCCCACCACTAAGCTACGAAGTCTGTTTTGAACTCTGTCAAGGCAGGATAAGCTGCTTCTAGCACTTATCCTGCCCAGATGTGGCAACAGTACTCCATCATTGGCCATACCTGGCTTTTATATAGGTAAAGAATTGCATCAGGAGTGAGATATCTACTGGAGCGGTAGAAGGATCCAACCATTTTTCCAGCAGCTTTGGCAATGGATTTGATATACATGTTCCATTTCAGTGCGGATGGTTGACAGAACAAGAACATGCTATTCCCGTGAATTAAATAGCAAGTTCCATTCTAAATTCTGGAGTTTGACAGAAAGATTCCAGAGTTTGACAAGATGCACCTGAAGAAGGTCGGAGGTTTCATCGACTGAAACGTTGCGAAAATGACACTCAAGATGGGAACAGTAGTCCAAAGAAGCCAAATAATAATAAAATGTTAAATAAAAAAAAAAATCAATTTTTAAATAGGATTATGAAAGTTAAAATTTTTTTTTTTGGTTTACTTGCCTTCCCACGAGGGCAGAGTTAGACACAAGGTCAGTTTTTAACGTGAAGGGAAACCAGCTCCCCAAAAAGGGGGCACTCTGGTTAGTAAAAAAAAAAAAAATCAGTCATGAAGGATTTCTCCCCCACTAAAACCGAGACCAAAAAGTAAAGTAAAAAAAAATTGGAGTGCAACGCCAGAACAGATATTACACTTTGATCCTGGCCTAAAAGACAAGAACCCTTTTAATGTCGCCAGTCCTTGAGTTAAGCCCGGCAAAGTCCGACAACTCTAGAAGGGTCACATGAGTATTTACACCGTCAAATGACGATATTACGAATTATTAAAGTTATAAAACATAACATAAAAAATATTTAATTAATATTTAATGAAAAATATTTAATTAATATTTAAAAAAAAATATTCAATTAATATTTAATAAAAAGTATTTAATTAATATTTAATAAAAAGTATTTAATTAATATTTAATAAAAAATATTTAATTAATATTTAATAAAAAATATTTAATATTTAATAAAAAATATTTAATTAATATTTAATAACAAATATTTAATTAATATTTAATAACAAATATTTAATTAATATTTAATAAAAAATATTTAATTAATATTTAATAAAAAATATTTAATTAATATTTAATAACAAATATTTAATTAATACTTAATAAAAATATTTAATTAATAAAAATATTTAATTAATATTTAATAACAAATATTTAATTAATACTTAATAAAAATATTTAATTAATATTTAATAAAAATATTTAATTAATATTTAATAAAAAATATTTAATTAATATTTAATAAAAAATATTTAATTAAAATTGAATAAAAAATATTTGATTAATATTTAATAAAAAATATTTATTAATATTTAATAAAAAATATTTGATTAATATTTAATAAAAAATATTTAATTAATATTTAATAAAAAATATTTAATTAATATTTAATAAAAAGTACTTAATTAATATTTAATAAAAAATTATTTAAATATTTTTATGTTTATTATCTTTTATTACGCACAGCAAAGTTTCGCGGTTTTTAAAAAGTATTTTAATATTTTTTAAATTTTAATTTGAGGGTAAAACCGTCAAGTCACGATATTACAAATTATTATTATATATATATATATATATATATATATATATTAAATCGATATTACAAATTATTATATATATATATATATATATATATATATATATATATATATATATATATATATATATATATATATATATATTAAATCCCCGAAACAGTGTTTCATGGTAAACAACTGATGATCCCTTGAAAAGTAAATTATTGGTACTATAGTAAATTCGAGAGCGAGTTGATGCAGTGATTGCAGGTGATTAAATAACTTACTAACTAGATGGTTGTCTAACGAATGATAAAAAAAATTTTTTGTATAGTTTTAAAGGTTGAAAACTTCAAAGACTATATATATATATATATATATATATATATATATATATATATATATATATAGTATTGGAATATATAACCGAATAATTATTTTTATAAGAAAACGATTGTCAGTGACTTTTGAAGTGATTCAGTAGATGTATCAGAAATTTGGAGGAATTTTTGACACCCCTAACAGAAAACTGCGAATAAAATATAAAAAAACTCGTAATTTCTCTTTTTAAATTGGGTTGTTTATTTTCTGTATGGAATATACTCCCAAAATAAACTATTAAAGTTGTTTAAAAAATAATAGAAATATTATTTTTTATTTTTTAAAATACAGTGTTTACAAAATGTTTACAAAATGCCGGCGTGCCTTCATGCAGCCATTTTTTTTTACCTAATAAAATCAATAGAATTTTACAGTTTTGTAGCTAAAAAATATGAACGTAAAAAAAAAGAAAAAAAAAAGAAACATTTAAAGAAATATACCGTTTCAGTAGAAGCATTAGTGAAGTTCTGTTCATGGCATAGTGGATAAAGTACTTGGTAAAATTCAGTTGTAAATTTACACTCTTCTGGAGGTTGAAGGTTTAATTAATATTTAACGAAAAATATTTAATTAATATTAATTTTACGAGTTAAATATTTTTCAATTTTTAAACTTTAAAAATCTATAAAAAAATTTCTATTTAAAAATCTATCAAATTTTTTTTCAGGGTCAGTGTGAAATTTTATGCTCTTTCCAATAGACCAAATATAATATTTTAGAGAAACTTTTTTTTTCAAATTCACCCCTCCCCATTTTGAAATGTCTATTAAAATTTTAATAATTAATTTATATGCCAAACTTTTAGAAATCACAAATTGAAGATCAATAAAGAAAATATTCTCATTTAAAACAACAAAAAAAAAGAATAGTTTTTTTGGAAATTTACCTGTAAAGTCCAAAGTGTAAAACCTTGATTTTTTTTTAATGAAAGCTCATGTTATGCTTACATCGTCAAGTAAATACCAGATGCTGACGGTAAATATTTCTATTTCATTGAATGTTTCCTTTTTTTTAGATATCTAAGAAAAAAAAAATTTAGTCGATAAAGAACTATTAAAATATATCAATCAAAAACTTGTGTATTTTATTAAAAGAATTAAAAAAAAACAAAAAAAAAACAAAGCGGATTTTTTGTTCTAGGGGAAAAATGAGACAATCCTCCCCGACTTCATCTCCTCCTATTTATTCGCATAGGGAGGGTGTAAGGGGGGGTGTTACTTTGTGTTATGACCCATTCTTATTGTGGGAAGTTGAGACGCCTTGAGATTATCAAAATGCTCAATATCCTAGATAGAGCAAATGTGTTTAAGCGCAGCGTGTCCTGGAAGAAATAATTACTTGGTCTTTTGTTATTGTGTTGTGGTATATGTTTCCTCAATGAAAAATGACCAATACCCGGGCAACGCCGGATAGCTCTGCTAGTAAAATATAAATAATCATTCAAATTTATTGTTTGGACAGTCATTATTGGAAATACATAAAAAAAACTGTTTTTCTGAAATTTCATTGTCTCTTGCTGATATGCGCTCTTCAAAATGAAACAAAAATGTTCTTTTGTAACAGCAATACACAAGTGCCTCCAAATTAAATAACTAGTGTTGGGACGATTAATCGGAATCAGAATCGGGAATCAGAAAAATCGAGACGTTTGAGGGTATCGGAATCGAAACAATTGGTGCCTATTTTCCGATGCCAAAAACGATTCTTTTAATTGTCTTTTTTATTTGATTTTATTTAAAGCAAAATCTTCCATTGCTGCTAATAATGATAAAATAATAAATATTTATTGATTTTAAAAACCAGTAAAGCTAAAATCGATAGATCATCACCCACAAGTGTAATTTGCCGTTTATGAAAATGTCTGCATATTTAACATGTGTCTTTACGAAAATCAGGGAAAGTAAAAACTTTATAGTTAAACATTTAGAGATTTATGAAGAACCGGAATCGGTAATTGTATCAGAATCATGAATTTAGCATGAAATTGAAAATTGTATCGGAATCGGGAAAAATATTGGAATCGTCCCATCACTATAAATAACGTTCGTTTTTCGAAATTTTCCAAATAAAAAGAGATATTTTGTTTCCTGTTCCACTTACCCTTCAGCAGTAAAAGTAAGATCATAAGTGCCCGGAACCAATAAGCGCCAAAAGTCACCAAATTGTGACGTCTTTATGTCGTGATCGATTCCATGAACATGAACGGTGGCATTTGGAATTCCGACTGTGCTATCTCCTTCTCTGACAAATCCAGAAATTCCAATGTGAACCTACAAATAAATATATATATATATATACACATTATATTCCTGACAATGTCGTCTGATTAGATGGTTTTTAATTAGCCAAGCGTTTTTGCCATATGCCAGCTATTTACACAAACTGCCGCTATATACCAAGCACATTAACAAAAAAAAAAAAAAACAACAAAAAAAAACAAACAATAAAAAACGGGTCGTTAAATGCAGTAGTATCAAACTAAGTTGTACAAATATATCATTTATCTACTACAGATAAAACATATATGCTATAATAAATCTGTATTCCTGTCTGTTTGTTCATAATATACATCATAGCAGTTTTGTGGACATGGTAGTTGACGGCATGCATGTTGCATGTACAGTAATCAATGGGATAATATTGTAATAATCGCAAGTAATGGAGATTTGATAAAGTGTCTTACTTAAGGGGTGGTTTATCAGGAATTTGTTTATGTTGGACTTGAAGACATCCAAGTTGTAGTCAGGTTGGAAACAGACGAACGGAAGAGAGTTCCACAGTCGTGCAGTTTATCAGGAATTTGTTTATGTTTTTGTTTTTTTTTGTTTTTTTTACATGAGAGTCACCATTTATCAAGGCCCAAAGGCCACTCAGGGATAAAGGTTATTGCATGTACAGTAATCAATGAGATAGTATTGTAGTAATCATTAGTATTGGGGGTTTTGATAGAGTGTCTTACTTAAGGGGGCGGTTTGTCAGGAGTTTGTTTATGTTAGACTTGAAGACGTCCAAGCTGTAGTCAGGTGGGAAACAGGCAAGCGGCAGAGAGTTCCACTGGCGTGCAGTTCTAAGAAAGAAGCTTTGTTCATGGAATCCCCATTTTGATTTAGGCACAGATAAAGAGTGGGGGAAATTTTTCACAGTGGATTCAGCTAGACAGGTGTTTCTCGTGAAAGATTGGCGAGGGGTTACGAGGGATTGGAGTTCAGACGAGCACCTGCCATGGAAATAACGATAAAACAAGGATAGGCTCGCAACGTCTCTTCTATGGGAGAGAGGTTGCAAGGTAGAGAAAAGGGCTTCTCCTACTAAGCCACAAAGTCTATTTTGTACTCTGTCAAGGCAGGATAGGCTGTTTTTAGCAGCTCCTGGCTAGATGTGGCAGCAGTACTCCATCCTTGGACGTACTTGGCTTTTATACAGATAAAGTATTGCATCAGTAATGAGGTATCTTCTGGAGCAGTAGAAGGATCCCACCATTTTCCCAGCGTCCCTGGCCACAGATTTGATGTACGTGTTCCATTTCAGATCAGGAGTAAAGGTCAAGCCCAGAAGCTTATCAAAAAATGGAGCCTCCCTAAGATGAGAGCCATCCATTTCAATTGATGCCAGATGGGGATCAGAACGTTTATGATGTAAAGATAGAAGCTTTGTTTTGGATGCATTAAAAGCGACCAGCCACCTTTTCCCCATTGTACCACGCGCTCAAGATCAGAAGACTTGTTGGACTTGAAGACATTCAAGTTGTAGTCAGGTGGGAAACAGGCAAACGGAAGAGAATTCCATAGGCGTGCAGTTCTAAGAAAGAAGCTTTGTTCATGGATTTTGATTTAGGCACAGATAAAGAGTGTGGTAAAATTATTGACAGTGGTTTCAGCTAGACGAGTGCTAGATGGGTGTTTCTCGTGAAAGATTAGCGAGGGGGACCAGAGATTGGAGATCAGACGAGCACCTGCCATGGAAATAACGATAAAACAAAGACTGCCTCGCAACGTCTCTTCTGTGGGAGAGAGGTTGCAGGTAAGAGAAAAGGGCATCTCCCACTAAGCCACGAAGTCTATTTTGTACTCTGTCAAGGCAGGATAGGCTGTTTTTATTTTCATTTGTATTTAAAAGTTAAAAACTGCAAGCACTTTCTTGTCAACCTGATACCTTTGTTTAATGCAAATATTTTCCCCTGACTTTAAAACTATTAATATTTTGCTTAACCGAAATTCTTAGTTTACAATTATCTTTGTTTCTTGTAAATCTCTTTTCGTATTGTAAATATTTTAAACTGGCTTTAATTCATTCGTAAATTCATAATTTTAACCTTTTTGCTTTTCTTTTTAACTTAACTATGCAAACTAAGTACGTCCAAGGGTGGAGTACTGTTGCCACATCTGGAGAGGAGCTACTAGCAGCAGCTTATCCTGCCTTGGTAGAGTTCAAAATAGACTTTGTAGCCTCGTAGGAGATGTCCTTTTCTCGTCCCTGCAACCGCTATCTCACAGAAGAGATGTTGCGAGTTTGTCTCTGCTTTATTCTTATTTTCATGGAAAGTGCTCGACTGAGCTTCAATCTATGATCTCCCCTCGCCAAACTTTCACAAGAAACACCTGTCTAGCTGAAAACACTATCAATGATTCCCCCCACTCTTTATCTGTGCCCAAACCTAAACGTAGATTCCATGAACAAAGATTCTTTCTTAGAACTGCACGCCTATGGAACTGCCTTCTGTTTTCCTGCTTTCCAGCGGACTACAATCTGATTGTCTTCAAGTCTAACGTAAACAAGTTCTTCATGAGCCGTTGCACTTAAGTTAACAAATTTACTGAGTTTCCATTACTAATGATTACTATATTGTCCAATTTCTACTGTACACTTTTAACCCTTATTCTCGAGTGGTCTTGTTTCCTGATCACGCATGCGCAGTCGTGAAACAGTTGAAATCAGATAAAAATCCGATAACCCCACACCCCACCTAAAACTTAGCAACCCTTTTTTCCGGATTAAAACAGATTAAAACGTTTTTTACATGTCTGAATCCTGTATATAGCAAATTTCGAGTCTGTAGATCAAAAATTTGTTGGATATATAGGTTGAGAAGTGTCCTCACACATACACACATTTTCACTTTTATATATATATACTAGCAGTTCAGCCCAGCTTTGCTTGGGCCCTAGGTACTGTTCATAACTATATATATATATATATATATATATATATATATATATATATATATATATATATATTAAAAATTTTGACTCTTGTCCAGGTAACCTACATCTAAAATTTCAAGTGTTTAGACACAAAATTGTCGTAGGAGATCGGTAGAGACTGCAAAGGTCATCTCTTCCAACTTTCACTTCTTGGCAGCCAAATTTTCGCCCAAAAACTGATTAAAAAACTAGCTGCATGTCAGAATACCCTTTATGTAAAATTTAAAATGTTTAGACCCAAAATTGGCTGAATAGTTTGCTAGAGACCGCAAAGGTAAAATCTTTTGAACTTTGACCCCTTGGCAGCCAAATTTTCGGCCAAGAGCCGATTAAAAAGCTTGCCCTATGTCTGAATACACTTTATGTAAAATTTCAAATGTTTAAACCAAAAATTAGCTGAGAGGTCAAATTTTTTTAACTTAAAAACGCTCTCTCTCTCTCTCTAATGTAAAAAAGTGACTATGTTTACTGTTAACCATATTAACCAATTATTATTACAGAGAGCTCACAACTATAAAAAAAAAAAAAAAAAAAAAATTTAAACAAACAAAACATGTTGCAAATTCTTCCCCTTCCTATAAAAATTGGATTCTATTATTTTTAAGGAGCCTAGCTTGGGTGCCTGGCATTGCACGGGTGTTTGAAGATGTGTGTTGAGCAAAAAAAAAAAAAGTGGTAGTAGGCAGGCAGGCTCAAATCCGTACTGCGAAAGACGAAAAAGAAAGTGAAAAAAAATGTGCCGTCTTTGCTGTTGCATTCATCGCCAAACTGGAAGTGGCAAAGGTTTAAATTAAGGCTAGTCAATCGAAAACAGATGACTTTCGAAAATATCGGCGACAAAAGCGACCCCTCCTTGTAGAAAGGTGCCCATTTGAGGGTGACGGAATTAATGTTTTTAGCCAATTTTTTGATATTTGTTGTCCGAAAGGTCGAGCTTCAAAATGATACAGATCTCGTGAAAATGCGTCGCCTCTGTCGAAAGTTTTAGGCTGGTCGTTTTGGTTGTTTTTGTTTTACGGCATATCAACCCGTTTCAGGCTATTTAATGCCGAATCCAAAGATTTTGAAGACAATTTTTTTTAAATAGAATATATTTGTTATTTGTTGTTTTTAAGTCGGTTTCTATTCAACCCATAGTTGGGACCCTAACAGGTACTACCACTCCGGGTCAGAGTGAACCTGGGAGCAATGGCAATTAAAGGGTTGCTCCACACTCCCTAAAACCCGCAAGCTGGGGCCTCACCACTGGATATAGTTTAAGGTCATATACAGGACCAAAAGTTTTAGGCAGACATACAAACAAACAAACATACATACATACATTTAAACAGACAGGTGAGATTTATCTGATAGATTCCCCTCTATTAAAAAAATAAATAAGGTAAACAGAGGTTTTTATTTCTTTTTTTTTTTCTTTTTTTACACGGTGGTCACCACTTATCAAGGCCCGGAAGCCACTCAGGGATAAGGGTTATTGCAAGTACAGTACGTTAGTGTGGAGATTTGATGAAGTGTTTACTTAAGGGGGCGGTTCATTAGGAATTTGTTAACGTTGGACTTGAAGACATCCAAGTTGTAGTCAGGTGGGAAGCAGGCAGACGGAACAGAGTTCCACAGGCGTGCAGTTCTGTGGAGTAATAGTAAATACGGTAATACAATTTAGCCAAAACAAAAAATAGGAGAAATCTTTATAGACTGAGACAGGTAAATGCATGTTATGAGTGGGGAAGAATGAGTACCGCGTAAACCATTTATTAGCAATACGAGAATCACTTTTCTTAGAATTTTCTTTTTCATGATTCCATGTTGATCAATCATGATTGGGTGCTGTCAGACCGTAACTGACTATACACATTAAGTGGTCACAAGATGACAAGTACAGAATGTGAGCAGGGGAATGGCTATTATACAATGCAACAACGTGTAAACATCTCCACTGGACGGTCTATAAAAAGTTGAATACCAAACGCAGCACCAAGTACTGGGAACATCTATATATATATAAAAAGCGAAAATGTATGTATGTCTGTTCGCTTTTTGTGTATGTCTGCAAAAGCTTTTTTCGTCGGCCTTCTCGCTCAGCTTGCTTCTTCTTAAAACTTTTTATATCACGTCTAAATGATAATATCTACGACTTAAGAATTGGGGTCGCGTGTGTATTTAATTTGCCCGACTTTCACGCACTATTTTTTCCAGATATTTCAATCGCCGCGTGTTTCTTTTGCTTTTTAGTATAGAACAAGCGAAAACTGGCTTGCAGTCGCGTCATGTTTCAAGGTCAAACATTACGCGACTTAAGTTTCTCGCACCTGTCAATTTCATTTTATAAATGTTAAATTAAGATGCTTTTCATTCCTCTTCTCTCGTGGCCCAGGGTTTTTTTCCATTTCGTTTCCACCTCCACGTCAAAAGTTCGGGGTTCAAGCCCACTTTCCTATTAAAACTTTTTTTTTTCTTTTACACCTCCAAACACCCAACCAACGTTTTTTTTTTTTAAAACAGGGTTGTTTTGATCACACCCATCCCCAACACACACACACCTACAAACACCCGGGCCACGCCGGGTACCCCTGCTAGTCTATATATATAAAAGCGAAAATGTGTGCATATGTATGTTCGCTTTCTGTATTTTGTTTTTCCATTATAATTTATAATTGTTTTTAGATGTTCCAGACTCAGTGTGCTCAATATTGTGTATCGCCATGAATATATAGTTCTATAATTGTATCATTTGGATTGTTCAGACTACTGTTCTCATCTTCATTGTTATTTTCACTGTGACCCAACCATCTGTGATGGTCGAAAATACATCAGTGTTACATGATAAGGGCTGTCCCCTTTTCATGTAAGTATAAAAATGGAGAATTTAGTTTAAAATGAAAATGAAATAGAATAGACGAAATTCGAACCTCGTAATCTAGGTATAGAAATAGATTATGTGTGAGAATTTAAAAATGTAAAACAAACATTTGTTTAGAATATAGATAAATATTTCAAGGAAAGAATGTGAACTGTCAAGTTTGTTATGAAATTTTAAATTGAAAGAATGCAGCTTATAAGATAATGTTTTTAACATATTGGATAAATAGGTTACTGAGAAATAGGAAAAGTTTTGGACACGTATGTCCAGGACATGTGAAAGAATGCACATGTTTTAACATGTGTATGACGTCAGGGAAAATAGAAAGTTCTAGGAATAGAGAAAAAACTTTAGAGTTAGTCAGTCAGTGAAGAAACTCGGAGGGAGTCAGACGTCTAGGAGCGAGACGTCACTTCAAGGAAAAATGTGAGACTTTGAATTCTTGGTGATGGAACAGGGCCGTGTGATGAAATAAACCATTATGTGTTTTGTAAAGCTCGTCTTGTCTGTGATTCTTACAGAAAGGTAAAGTCCAATTGTATTATATATTTGTGTTATATGTCTTTACATACACGTCTCAACATCATAATGTCCGAACTGTCTGAACACTATCCCTTCACTCCAAGAGCTTCTCCTTCTCTTCCATTCTACACGTCCAAGGAACGTTTAATATATAAGAATCTCTCCTAACATGAACAATCTCTTTAGAACTCTTACAACATCAATCTCTCTCTCTGAGTCTTACAACATTGGAAAAATGGTGGGATCTTTCTATCGATCCGGTAAATATCTCACTGCTGATGCTATTCTCTATCTATATAAGAGCCAGGTACGTCCAAGGATGGAATACTGTTGCCACATCTGGGCAGGAGCTGCTAGAAAGGACTTGTCCTGCCTTGATAGAGTTCAAAATAGTCTTTGTAGCCTCGTAGATATCCTTTTCTCTTCCCTGCAACCTCTATCTCACAGAAGAGATGTTGCGAGTTTGTCTCTGATGTATCGTTATTTTCATGGAAAGTGTTCGACTGAGCTTCAATCTATGGTCCCCCCTCGCCAAACTTTCACAAGAAACACTCGTCTAGCTGTAAACACTATCAATAATTCCCCCCCACTCTTTATCTGTGCCTAAACCTAAACATAGATTCCATGAACAAAGCTTCTTTCTTAGAACTGCACGCCTGTGGTATTGTCTTCCGTTTTCCTGCTTTCCGGCTGACTACAATGTGGTTGTCTTCAAGTCTAACGTAAACAAATTCTTGATTAGCCATTCCATATAAGTTATCAAATTTACCAAATTTTCATTACTAATGATTACTATATTGTCCAATTTCTACTGTACACTCTTTAACCCTTATCCTCGAGTGACCTCTGGGCCTTGATAATGTGGTGATGCCTGTGTAAAAAACAAAAACATCCCTCACTGTAATAAGACTGTTTCTAAGCATCTCTCTCTAAGACTCTCTTTTAATGAAACGAATATGCAACAATCAGTAACGGTTGAATTAGAACTGAATTTGAACTTTATATTGTGTCAACAATCCTGGGCAACACCCAGTTGTCTTGTTGATCCAAATTGTTTGGTTGGTGACGCAAACCACAAGAAGGAAAAATAACTGTGGCTGAATGAAGGGGATTGATAATAATATTTAATCATAATATTATTTATTGAAGGAAACCATTGCATGGTATCGAACAGTAGGTACCATTGTTTTGTCTTGGATATGACCCTGGATTCAAGGTTTCAGGGTTTTTCCTGTGTGGGAAAATTATAATTGAAAATTAAATTTATGTTGGATAATTATTTAATTAATATGCACAAGTGATTTTGCCAATTTAGTCAATCAGGGCGAATCCAATTTTCACATTATGGAGATGGATTGGCTGAAATAAAAAAATCTAGATCTCTCCAACCCACACCATCATCTTCCTATAAGAAGGTGCGTGGAGTGTGTTTTAGCAGTCCAGATGGGAACTGAAGTTTCAAGAATTGAGTCTAGACGCCCCTCCACCCATGCTACACCCCCCACTCACTGACTGCAGGA
The DNA here is from genome assembly GCF_053919585.1 of Euprymna scolopes. Classification (NCBI taxonomy): domain Eukaryota; kingdom Metazoa; phylum Mollusca; class Cephalopoda; order Sepiida; family Sepiolidae; genus Euprymna; species Euprymna scolopes. The sequence continues at coordinate 109,929,947 of NC_136527.1, read as the reverse complement.
TAGAGAGAGGGAAAGAGAGACAGTCAGTCGTCAAAAATGGTTGTTTTTGAATAGCTGTCTACGCATGGTGTGTTTTGAAAAAAAAAGAAGAAATCGCATATATTTTTTTCTTTTCCTTTCTTCATATCTGTAAAAATAACTATTGTAGCCAGAATGTATTTAATAATTAATCTATATAAAAGAAATAAAGACTTACGATTGGAATTAATTTCTTTCAGGAGACAGCAAGCAGAAAAAGAAAGGCGGCCAACCCAACGCCGTAGACCATAGCCCGTGACACGTGTATTTCTCTGGAGACTTTGAGTCGCTTACTTTGTTTTCTTTTTGTATGCTTTTATTTATTTTATATTTTTTCTTTTTCCTTTGGACCACTGACGAAGCCAGGGACACAGAAATCATGCAACAAACCTGCCATCATATAAGCGACCGAGACCACACTATTGAGCTTTCTTAGGTGTTCTGAAACTGGAACCACCTAAGTCTACACTTATGTACCAGTGAACACAATTCTGTCTTCTCCATGTTATTTTGGTCTTGTTTGACCAGGATATAAACTTTGACTGGGATAAGACTGGGGTTTTCACTGTGTTATATCACAATTTTTCAGCCAATGTAATCTCCGACCTTCTTCCTGTGAATCCTAACAATGGCTCGTACTGATGAATGGTGTAAATAACGTTTTTGTTTTTTTTTCAACGAATCATTGTGGCTAGAATTCAAAATTTATGAAGTGTTTATTAAATGGAAAGAGTGTCGAGTCGTTTCAATTTTCATATTAATTTGAGTCCGAACTTATTTGATATAATGTTTGAATTTTTTTTTTTAGACTATTTGAATTGAGATGAGAGAGAGAACAAGGAGAGGAAGAAAAATGACAGAAAGAAAGGAAAGAAAAAAGCGAGAGAGAGAGAGTGAGAAAACGAGAGAAACAAGAGGGGGTAGCGAGAAACGAGGGAGAGCGAGAGCGAGAGAAACTAGAGAGAGAGAGAGAGAGAGAGAGAGAGAGAGAGAGAGAGAAAGAGAAACGAGGAAAAGAGAGAGAGAGAAAGAGAAACGAGGAAAAGAGAGAGAGAAAGAGAAACGAGGAAAAGAGAGAGAGAAAGAGAAACGAGGAAGAGAGAGAGAGAGAGAGAAACGAGGAAGAGGGACAGAGAGAGAGAGAAACGAGAGAGAGAGAGAAACGAGGGAGAGAGAAAATTAGCGAGAAACGAGAAAAACAAGTGAGAGAGAGAGAGAAACGAGGGAGAGAGAGAGAGAAACGAGGGAGAGAGAGGAAAATTAGCGAGAAACGAGAAAAACAAGTGAGAGAGAGAGAGAGAGAGAGAGAGAGAAACGAGGGAGAGAGAGAGAGAAACGAGGGAGAGAGAGGAACGAGTGAGAGAGAGAGAGAGAGAGAGAACAGAGGGAGAGAGAGAAAGAGAAACGATAGAGAGAGAGAGAGAGAGAGAGAGAGAGAGAGCGAAAAACAAGAGAAAAACGACAGAGAAAAATTAGCGATATATATATATATATATATATATATATATATATATATATATATATATATAGAGAGAGAGAGAGAGAGAGAGAGAGAGAAACAGAAGATTTTTTTAATAAAATTTTTTAAAAAATAATAAAACCCAAAAGAGTGAAAAGGGATGGAGAGGGAGATACAGCAATCAGAGAGAAACGAGAGAAAGAGGAAAAAAAAAGGGAAACGAGCGAGCGAGCGAGCGAGCGAGAGAGAGAGAGAGAGAGAGAGAGAGAGAGAGAGAGAGAGAGAGAGAGAGAGAGAGAGAGAGAGACGGAAGATTTTTTTTTAAATAAAAATTTAAAAGATAATAAAACTCGAAAATGTGAAAAGCGATGGAGAGGGTGATATAGCAATCAGAGAGATTTTATCATTTATTTTTTAAAATATTTAACTGGCTTTGCAAACTCACTCTCACCTGATTCAAACAAACACGAGGTCAATGGGTAAACGAATCAGGTCACATTTTTTTGTGCTAAGTTATAAACTAAGGATAATCAAATAAAACTTTACAAAGTTTTTTTTTTTTTAATCTATAAATATGGACTCGTTTTAAATGACAATTTTTTTTTTTTCAAAAGAAGCGGTGACCGAGAATAATAAAAAAATCATCTTTTATGCATATTTGACGTAGAAATATATGCATACTTAGAACGCAAACATGTAAACCAAATGTCTATTATATAACTCTCAGCAGTCTGTGTATGTCCTAGTTTGTTTGTGTGTTTGTATATCCGCTAAAAACTTGTCATCAGCATCGACGCGGCACGAACGTGGTACCGTTAGATAGAGCGATCTCTCGAACACATAATATCCGAAAATTAGAAAATTATTCAATGTAGAAGTGTTGTTTTGTTTCAAGACGCGGGGGGGTGGGGGTAAAAAATTTTGGTTTTGACGCTGTTTGTTAATTGCACATGCGCGAACGGTCGTTTTGTACTTTCGTTTTAAAAAGATCAATTTGCAAGGTCATAACATCTGTGTCCTTGTGGTCTGATCGATAACGTGTTCACTTACAAACTTAACTGTTGCAAGTTCGCGTTCACCATGCGGCATTATTTACTTATTTATTTTCCCTTACAAAATTTTGCTTCTGGCTAATGGAACCTAAGTCCCATTTTTAACTATTTTACAGCCGGGCAACGCCGGGCACCCCTCCCTGCTAGTTTTATATGAATAACAAAAACCAATCGAACTGTCATCCAAACTTCAGACTCTGTCCTATCAACGAAATGTTGCATCCCTCTGCCTGTTGTACAAGTACTTTAACGGTAAATGTTCTGACGAACTGCAAGCACTTGTACCCCCTCTACGTAAATACCGAAAAACCCGACAAACAGTAAAATCCCACCCCTTCACAGTAGAGATCCCTAGATGTAAGAGAGCCTTCTACTCCAGTAGTTTCTTCCCCAGAACCGCTAGACTTTGGAATTCCCTTCCAGGTTCCTGCTTCCCCAACTGTACTGACATGCAGAAGCTCTAATGTAACATGAACCGACATCTTGCTGCCCAACTCCCCAACTAGTACCTCTGTAGCCTGTATCCCTAATAGTAGCCCCCTACATCAAAGTGGCAATGTGCCTTGTTTGGGGTGAAAATGTAATAAAAAAAATCAAAAAAATCAGAACACCATCATCATCATCATCATTGGTTGTACATGCTGTAATGGGTCGGACGGCTTTTACAAATTGACTTCCAAACTAACCTTCCTATTTAGCCCCCCCCCATTTTTACTAAAATCTACCCTTATCACAGCCTCTAATGTTTTCCTCGTCCAAACGACCCTACTACCCCAACTGTTCTACATCTAAGCAAGCACTCATCTATTCTTTCAATGTGACCAAACTAACCAAGTCTCCAGTTTTACTTACACAGGTCTCAATTCTAGCTGATGGTACCAGGATACTTTTTTTTTTTTTTAAACTTTTGAAATCACGACTCTATAATAATATATTCGAAATCTGAACAAATTGAAAATTGAATTTAATCGTTACTTCCATGGCAAGTGCTCGTCTGAGCTCCAATCTCTGGTCCCCCCTCGCCAATCTTTCTCAAAAAACACCCGTCTAGCTGAAACCACTGTCAATAACTTTCCCCACTCTTTAACTGTGCCTAAATCAAAACGTAGATTCCATGAACAAAGTTTCTTTCTTAGAACTGGACGCCTGTGGAACTCTCTTCTGTTTGCCTGCTTCTCAGCTGACTACAACTTGGTTGTCTTCAAGTCCAACATAAACAAATTCTTGATGAACCGCCCCCCCCCCCGTAAGTAATCCAATCTACCAAATTTCCATTAATAACGACTACTACGATATTATACTATTGATTACTGTACACTCAATAACCGGCCTCAGGGCCTTGATAAATGGTGGCTCCTATGTAAAAAAACAAAAACAAAAGCGTATTTTACGACCAAGCAAAGCTGGGCGCCCCCTTCTCTCCACTAGTATCATAAAAAATTGAGTTGCTTTCAACTTCTTCTCCATAAACTGAACGTGTGATAACTAGGGTCATGACAACAGCATATTCTTTTCATTGTTTTGGCTCTCGAGTATATATCCGACACAGTTAGACACAGTTAATCAACCGAGAACCACATCACTCTATAGAAAAGCATATAAGATATCAACACGGATACACACACGAGAGTCAAAACAATGAAAAGAATATGCTGTCATCCTAGCCCTAGTGATTATCTTATCTTGCCTTATATATATATATATATATATATATATACTAGCGGGGGTACCTGGCGTTGCCTGGGTGTTTGTAGGTGTAAAAAAAAAGTTTTGGCAGGTAGTTTGGAACCCGAACCCTTGAGGTTAAGAGGCTGAGGATTTGCCGCCACACTACAATGGCAGGTGCGCGTTTAATGGGGTCAAACGTGACGCAACAGGGAATGAAAGCGTCGATTGTAATTCCACACATAATGTTAAGTGCGGTATAGTTGTTTTCTTTTTTGTTTTTTTTACCCAACTTTGGACATGCTCCCCTAATAAAGGGGGAGCGTGTCGAAATGAAAACAATTGTCTGACGTGACGGTGAAAACTGACAGTGACGAAACGCTTGTGCCGTGGAACTGCTGATACGGAAATCAGTTTCGCTTTTTTTATACTGTAAAGCGAAACAAAGACGCGGCGATCGAAAAAAAAAATGTCAAAAATAGCGCGTAAAAGTCAGGCAAATTAAAAATAGACGTGATCCCCGTTCTCAACTAGTAGATGTTATGATTTAGACAGTATATAAAAAGTTTTAAGAAGGAGTGACCCGACTGAGTGCCCCCTGGAAAAAAGCCTTTTGTGGACATACACAAAAAATGCACACACACACATTTTCGCTTTTATATATATAGACTAGCAAGGGGTACCCGGCGTTGCTCAGGTGTTTGGAGGTGTGTGTGGAAACTCCGGGGGTCAGGGAGTTAAAAAAAATATGTTTTGGTAGGTAAGTATGAGGATCGAACCCGAACCGTTGAGGCAAAGTTGTTAATTAAATTGTGAAAAAAAAAAAATGTGCGACGTTAACCATTGCCCCACCGCAAGATGCTAACAGAAACACGTTTGAATTCATTTAATTACTTGGATTTGGCAGGTGCCCGTTTTAATGAGTTAATGAGGTCAAGTTTGACTGTGGGATTTTTATTTTCCCAAGATGTTATGGGAAAAAGACTAACCCACATGCGGCAAGCGACACATGTTGAATATTTATCTTCCCGAAATCGAGCAAATTAAATAGACAGGCGAGTTTCGTTGTTAACTCTGAGATATTACGATTTATATGTGATATAAAAAGTTTTTAAAAGTTGTGAACAGACCGACCGCTTCTCTGAAAAAAACCTTTTGTAGACATACAGAAAAAGCGAACACACATACATACATTTTCGCTTTTATATTTATAGATAGATAAGATATAATGTGTCTATGTGACTGTGGCTATGTGCGTCTTGCTCTGATGTGTGTGTGGGTGTTCTAATGGCTTTACTGCTTATGCTTGAATTTAAGTTTAAAATGCACGAGTCAAGTATCATGGTTCAACGGTGCGTAAGAGGCAAATATGTCCCAAGATGGAGTACGGTTGCTACATGTGGGGAGGTTCCATTCATAGCCCACTTTCTTGCCTTTATAGAGCACAAAACTAACTTTGAAATCTAGTGAGGGGTGTTCGCTTCTCTTCCTTCTTACATTCTCTTCCTGACAAAAAAAGAGGTTTCTAGTCTTTCTCTAATCTAGAACTACAGGGTGAAACTGATAGAATTGTTGCCATAGAAAAGACAACTTGATTCCATTTCCGCTTCATTAAAACTGGTTTTCCTTTTTTGATGCAGACTATATACTAGTTAGCCAGTTGCATACAAATCCCAAGAACAATAGAAGCCTTCTATCATATCTGGAAGTGAGACAATATTCAACAAGCAGGATTGGAGATGCGCCACTGTACAACTCATGCTCTTAATTTATTTTTATTTCGGACTATTATTCTCATCTTTATTAGTTGTTGTTTTTCATCTTTTATTGGTTTGTTTTATTCACAACGTTTCGGCCAACTATTCCTCTGGCCTTCGACAACTAATAAAGATGAGAATAATAGTCCGAAATAAAAATAAATTAATATATATAATGCTCATCTCAAAAATGAATTCCAATTAAGGAATAATATATATATACCAATCGGAAGATCAGATAAGAAATAAACGTAGATTTATAAGATCAAAGAATCCAACCTTGATCGCTCTTCAGGGCCCGTGGCGCAGTTGATAGAGACGTTGAATCTCTACAGTTCCAGATGAACATTGTCTGAAGATAGCGGTTTCAATCCCACCCAAAGCGTGCCAGAGGTTTACTTGGCCAAAATGTGGTGAGACGACAACAACTATGGATGGCAGTGATGGCTGAGAATGCAGTTAGGAGATTCGAAGTTCCTATCCATCGCGGTTACCACCTGACGAAGGCCAGAGGAATAGTTGGCCGAAACGTTGTGAATAAACAAACCAATAAAAGATGAAAAACAACAACTAATAAAGATGAGAATAATAGTCCGAAATAAAAATAAATTAATATATAATGCTCATCTCAAAAATGAATTCCAATTAAGGAATAATATATATATATATACCAATCGGTACGGACCCGACTATGGAAGATCAGATAATAAATAAACGTGGATTTATAAGATCAAAGAATCCAACCTTGATCGCCCTTACTTGACCAAAACCTGTTGAGACGACAACAACTACCGATGGCAGTGATTGCTGAGAATGCAGTAAGGAGATTTGAAGTTCCTAAAAATAAATTAATATATATAATGCTCATCTCAAAAATGAATTCCGATTAATAATTACAAGGGAAGTACATCTTTTCTGGTAATAATAAAAATAGTGCTTAATTTATTTATTGCGGACTATTATTCTCATATGTATTAGTTGTTGTTTCATGACGTTTTGGCAAATTATTCCTCTGGCCAATTAAACCTCTGGCACGCTTTGGGTGGGATTGAAACCGCTATCTTCAGACAATGTTCATCTGGAACTGTAGATTCAACATCTCTATCAACTACGTCAAAATGTTGTGAGACGACAACAACTACGGATGGCAGTGATGGCTGAGAATGCAGTTAAGAGATTCGAAGTTCCTATCCGTCGCCGTTACCACCTGACGAAGGCCAGAGGAATAGTCGGCCGAAACGTTGTGAATAAACAAAACCAATAAAAGATGAAAAACAACAACTAACAAAGATGAGAATAATAGTCCGAAATAAAAATAAATTAAAATATATAATGCTCATCTCAAAAATGAATTCCAATTAAGGAATAATATATATACCACTCTTATCACTTCGAAACATTTGTCTTTGAGAGCAGAGGTCATGAAAACAACAACCAATAAAGATGAAAACAACCAATAAAGATGAAAACAACTAATAAAGATGAGAATAATAGTCCGAAATAAAAAATAAATTAATATATATAATGCTCATCTCAAAAATGAATTCCAATTAAGGAATAATATATATACCACTCTAATCACTTCGAAACAAAGCCGGCCAGAGGTTTACTTGGCCAAAACAGGGTGAGACGACAACAACTAATAAAGACGAGAATAATAGTCCGAAATAAAAATAAATTAATATGGATGTTCGTGATGTCACCATTTGTTAAAGGAACCAAGATTGGTGCCAATAAACTGTACAATGATTATTTTTTATTTTACATAGGAGTCACCAATTATGAAGCCTGAAGAATCCTAGTGTGGATGAAATGCGGAATATTCTGTGTAGCTTAACTGTCATATATATTTTATAAATTACTACATATATATATATATATATATATATGTATATATATATATATATATATATATGTATAGCTATATTAGGGGCGGAGTTGGGACTAGTGCCACTCGTGCCTGGCACAACCAATAACTCGGTCAATGTTATTCAAAATGAATTAAAAAATACATCGTTTGAGAAATTATCAAAGATGGGCGCCCAACTCCTTTGTTGGTGAATAAGGTTAGAACTCGTTCGTTCCAATCCAAATGGTTTAATGACATTGACTGGTTATGTGTGAGTATCTCATGCTCTCTACCGCTGGCAGACCCTGGGTGTGGCAACAAGACTATGCGCTGGCCCACAAGTCCGAAGACATCCGGTCTTGGCTTCAGAAGGAGTGCTACGACTTTGTAGTCTTCTCTCATTGCCCTGCCATTGTGTTCTCCCAACCTGAGCCCACTGGACTACTTTGTTTTGTTGTTTGGTCATATGTCGAGAACTTCACCAATATGATTTCCGACAACACCAAAGCACACCTGATCGCTGCTATCGGCCGAGTATTCGCTGAGCTCCTGCCTGACATTGTGGAAAAGGCATGCTCCCAGTTCTGGACTTGTATTGAGGCGGTGATTGAGGCTGAAGGCGGTTACATTGAATAATGTCAGCTCTACTACATAATCAAGTTACTTGAATTGATTTTTTTTTTTTTGATAAAAGGTTTAAAGTAAAGCTGTGGTGTTTATTGTTCAACCCTGTAGATTTATTTTTGGGGGTTAGCTGCTTTAGGACATATTAATCTTTCTGGGAAGTTCAGATACAGTCGGATCCGAGTTTTTTTTTTTTAATGTTTTTTTTTATGTTTTTTTAAATGCTTTTTTTATGTTTTTTAAAAAATGTTTTCTTAAATGTTTTTTTTAAAAAGTTTTTTTAAAATGTTTTTTTAAATGTTTTTTTTTGTTTTTTTAAAAATGTTTTTTTTAAATGTTTTTTTAAAAATGTTTTTTTTAAATGTTTTTTTAAAAATGTTTTTTTTAAATGCTTTTTTTATGTTTTTAAAAATGTTTTTTTAAATGTTTTTTTAATGTTTTTTTAAATGTTTTTTTTTGTTTTATAAAAATTAAACGACAGTCACAGGAAAGAAAAATGACGTAAGCATGACACAAAAGAACACACACACACAAAAGAACACACACACACAAAAGAACACACACACAAAAGAACACACACACACAAAAGAACACACACACACACAAAAGAACACACACACAAAAGAACACACACACAAAAGAACACACACACACACACACTACCGTACAATTATAAAGATTCTTATTGGCAACAGCTTGCGATTTCAGTCTTCGAAAAGAATGACAAGTTTATTTATATGTGATTTTCAAGGCAGATTAAATGTGCCGTTCTAATATACTATTAAATAAATTATAGCTGACATTGGTTTTCCTTTATCGCTATTTCCGTGGAAGATGCTCGACTGAGCTCCAATCTCTGGTTCCGCCTCGTAAGGCATTCACAGCAAGAAATCGTTTCGCAAAGTAGGTGGTAAGGTTGGTTGTTTGTTTATAGATCATGTCAAACTGGGCTAATGGATATCGTATTTGACTCACTGTCTTTACGTTTTGGTTTTGATCTCAGCTGAAGTATTTTTTTTTTTTTTTTTACTTACAAAAAGTTGGTTGGTTAGTTGTTTTTGTTTTTTTACGGCATATCAACCCTTTTCAGGTTATTTAATGCCGAATCCAGTGATTTTGAAGAATTTTTTTTTAATAGAATATATTTGTTGCTTTCAAGTCGGTTTCTATTTAACCCATAGTTGGGACCCTAACAGGTACTACCACTCCGGGTCAGAGTGGACCCGGGGGGCAATGACAATTAAAGGGTGGCTCCACACTCCCCAAAGCCTGCAGGCTGGGGCCTCACTACTGGATATAGTTTAAGGTCGTATCCAGGACCTTACTCAAACTAATAGAAATATGTTGCAAGTTGAAATGAACATTTTTGCATTTCAACTTGCCGACATATTTCTGTACGCGTTATCCATCCAAACAAAGATTAGATCATTAGAAACGATCGTTGGTGTATGACTACTCACATGGTTAGTTGTTTTTGTTTTATGGCATATCAACCCTTTTCGGGTTATTTAATGCCGAATCCAAAGATTTTGAAGAAAAACTTTTTTAATAGAATATATTTGTTGTTTTCACGTCGGTTTCTATTTAACCCATAGTTGGGACCATAACAAGTACTACCACTCCGGGTCAGAGTGGACCTGGGAGCCATGGCAATTAAAGGGTGACTCCACACTCCCCAAAACCCGCAAGCAGGGGGCTCACCATCGGATATAGTTTAAGGTCATATCCAGGACCGCAAAGTAAGGTGGGCTCCCTCTATGGTGCTAGAAGATTACTCACACCTGAGAGTATCCTGTACCCCTACAAGGCCATGTGAAACCAAATAGCCAAGTAGAGTTAAGGAAGGATAGACCGAGGAGAGAACACTGACCAAACCTCCGCTGGATAAGTGCGAAGAGAACTGGGACCTTGGGGAGGCTTATTGCCACTCAAATCCCAGTGAAGACCAATAGCCGCTGCCAACGAGAAACTAATGGCAAGCGGCTGTTGCGATAATGCAAATTTATTCGCAAATGTTATCGAAAGGGGCGGAGAGTACTGGAAATTTGGGGAGACTTGTTGTCACTCAGCTTCCAGGGAACATCACAGGCTGTTTTTAAGGAGAGGTCTTTGATGATCTGTGTGAAAGAAAGCTCCTTGTGAGCAAATAATAATAATATTAATAATAATAGAGCCCCCCCCCATAAAAAAATGTAGGGTTAGCATCAACTGGCACCACACCAAATAGTCATGAAAGGTCAAGGAGGATGGAAAGACTGAGGAGAGAAAGCACTAACCAGACCTCCACTGTATTAGTGCAAAGAGGACTAGGACCTTAGGAAGGCTTATTGCGACTCAAATTCCAGTGAAGTCCAATGGTCGTTACCAGCTAGAAATTAATGGTAAACAGCTGTTGCGATAACGCAAACTCATTTGTAAAGGTTATCGAAAGAGGTGGAGAGTACTGGAAATCTGGAGATGCTTGTTGTCGCCAGAACTCCAGGGAACAGGACAGGTTGTTGACAAAGAGAAATCCTTGTGAAAACTTTTAGTGCGTAACAATAAAATGAACGAACTTTTGGGCCAACCCAGTAGATTGAATGAATCAACATATATTTCAATATAAATTTCAAACAAAATAAATGTCTGTTTATTTTGTAATAATGCGTTGTTTTCGCTTCAAACGTATATAATATGTATTTTATTTAATTCAAACTCAACCAGCACTTCTAAGGAACAAAATCTTAACTGTTGTCATATTTGCACTGGTGAAATCTCTTCCATATGAAGGTTCTTGGTAGAGTGCAGAAACAATCTGTATTGCCACCAAACTTTCTTCTCTGCGAGACGTGATGTCGCTAGTCTCAATCTTTTCTGTAAATACTATCATCGCATGTTCTTTTATTTATTGCGGACTCTTATTCTCATCTTGGTTGTTCTTTCACGACGTCTCGGACAACTATTTCTCTGGCCTTCATTGGTAGCGATCATTGGTTTTCACAGCGCTTCTAAGGAACAAAAATCTTAACATGAATCCCGCGTGACCAAACGCACCATTCCGAGATTTAAAAAAACTACCGTAAAAACAACGAACTGACTTCTACTTGCTTCTGCTCCAACAACATCAACATGACAAAAAAAGACATCCTGAAGATGAAGGTTTCCTTCGAAATATATTTATGAACTTTAACGTGAATTTCAAACAAAATAAATGTCTGTTTATTTTGTAATAATGCGTTGTTTTCGCTTCAAACGTATATAATACGTATCTTATTTAATTCAAACTCAACCAGCGCTTCTAAGGAACAAAATCTTAACTGTTGTCATATTTGCACTGGTGAGATCTCTTCCATATGAAGGTTCTTGGTAGAGTGCAGAAACAATTTGATTGCCACCACACTTTCTTCTCTGCGAGACGTGATGTTGCTAGTCTCAATCTTTTCTGTAAATACTATTATCGCATGACAAAAAAAAAAAAAAAAAAGAAATACTGAAGATGAAGGTTTTCTTCGAAATATATTTCTGAATTTCAATATAAATTTCAAACAAAATAAATTTGTTTTCGCTTCAAGCGTATATAATACGTATCTTATTTAATTCAAACTCAACCGGCGCTTAACATTAGCATATGTTGTTTACAAATAATTAATTTTATGCGTCATCTTTATTGTTTAAAAACCTAATCTCTTTGAAATGGTACAGTAATAAACGTTTCATACCGTCACCTGTTCACGTCAGCTGTTGCCTTTTGGGCCCCAGAAAAGCAGGTGGGTGGCAGACAAAGGTTTGAATTCGATACCTCCAACTCCAATGCCCCAGTCTTACTGAAAGAACTCTCTGAAATAAAAAGTTTTTTTGGTGGGTGGGTGTGTGTGTGTGTGTGGGGGGGGGGGGTAATTAGTGTTTAGGATCCGGATTGTCCAAAGTATTTGTAGTCGTCACAGATGTTGACTGACAGTGTTCCTATTTACTTTGCCTCCCCACGAGGGCAGGGTTAGACAACAAGGTCGTTTTTTAATGTGAAGAAAAGGAATAAAAATTTAAAAAAATTGTCTCAGTCGTGAAGGATTTCTTCTCCACTGAGAACAAATAAAGTGAAGTGTAGTATCAGAACAGATACTACACTTTGAGATATTAAATCCTTTATTCAGGCTAAAATTACAATGTAAGTTTGTTTTTTTGTTTTTTTTACATCGAGGTCACTACTTATCAAGGCCCGGAAGCCGCTCGGGGATAAGGGTTATTGCGTGTACAGTAATCAATGGGATAGTATTGTAGTAATCGTTAGTATTGGAGATTTGATAAAGTGTCTTACTTAAGGGGGCGGTTTGTCAGGAATTTGTTTATGTTGGACTTGAAGACATTCAAGTTGTAGTCAGGTGGGAAACAGGCAAACGGAACAGAGTTCCACAGGCGTGCACTTCTAAGAAAGAAGCTCTGCTCATGGAATCTAAGCTTCCATAAAGAAGTTCAAACTGAACAAAAAAACTTAGGCACAAGGCCAACTCAAAAGTGTGTGTGTGTGGGGGGGGGTCGTTGGTCATCCGTGTCACTCCAAAACTAAACAAATGTTTCTCTTAGCTAGTATCTTCTTCCACCATAATACCGCATTCACCCTTTCGTACAAATAATTCCAACAAAGAAAACTGCTAGAGGAAACCATTCATAAAAAAAGAATAAAATTCGGGTTTGTATTACTGTACACATAGATTCGAAAAAGTTGTCAAAAAACAAATATATAACAAATAAATGTTATCAAAGGCAAGATAAGTTACTTTTCTACCAAACTGGATATATTTTTTGTGTTTTTATTCAATTAAACATGTCTATTCAGCTCGAAAAACATGCAGTGTTTACCGATGTATTGGAAAATTCAAAATGGCGCCCGACTCTCTCTTTAACACGGTAAGTTTGAGAAAAGGTGTTATAAATAATAAACTAGACAAAATACTGTTAGAAATTCGCTCAATATATGTTACCGTGATATAACTTGACATATATTTGGTGGTTTTTTAATAGTATTTTGTCTAATGTATTATTTATAACACCTTTTCTCAAACTTACCGTGTTAAAGAGAGAGTCGAGCGCCATTTTGAATTTTCCAATACATCGGTAAACACTGTATGTTTTTCGAGCTGAATAAACATGTTAAATTGAATAAAAACACGAAAATTATATCCAGTTTGGTAGAAAAGTAACTTATCTTGCCTTTGATAACATTTATTTGTTATATATTTGTTTTTTGACAACTTTTTCGAATCTATGCGTACAGTAATACAACCCCCCCCCCCCCCCGCATTCACCCTTTCGTACTTGGGGACGTCCTACTTAGCACCCAATTGTTTAAAAAATTTTTTTTTTATTTACGTGTAAAAACAAACTAGATAACAATAATGGTACAATAGTTCATTTGTGTCGAGGGCAGATTGTCAGAAGCGGGTAGTGCTAATGGGGGATTGGAACGCCATCTTAGACCCCGAGATAGATAAGGTAGGAGGCGATGCTAGAGGATCGGAGAGGTGCGAGTCCAGCCTGGCTGATCTGATGGCTAGATGCGGTCTGGTCGACAAGTTTCGGGTCGAGCATCCGAGGCGGGAGATGTGGACATGGACCAATAGCATTTCCTCCTATCCAAACACTTACTTAGATAGGATGTCAGTTAGGAGAGGCGAAGTAGACTTTTTATTTTGTCCCACGTTCACTCGGCTAGGCCAGACGGACCATAAACTAGTTATGGCCCGGCTGAAGCTAGGAAATAGGCCTAAGTTAGTGGCTCACTGGAAAATACAAGACTTCTGGAGATACAAGACTTTTAAGAGAAGCTAATAGAATTAATTAAAAAAACACTAGTGGGGGCGGTTACTGGGAGTAAGTGGTGGGTAGGTCTAAAAGCTAAAATTAGAACCTTCTCCATCAAGTATGCCCAGCGCCTCGCACTAGATAAGGCCAAAACGAAGAAGAAGCTAGAACAGAAACTAGCCCAGACTACAGGGAAGGGTGATAGGGTTAGTCAGGAACTAGCTAAGCAGGACCTTCTGCGTGAGAATAGCAAGCATTATGAAGGTTAAGTAGTCAGAGCTAGGCTTAGAAAGGTAGGCAATGAAGCAGTCAACTCCAACACTGACGTGCATTGTGAAATTTCTAGGCATGGCTCCGGCAAGTACATTGCAAAGGTAAGACATCCAGATGGACGCACCCTGGAATTGATTCTGGAGATCTACAAGGAGTTTCAAGAACATTTCGAGGAGCATTTTACGCAACAGCCTGATCTTCCAGACCTTGAGTTTAGCGACTATTTGGCCAACTCTCCCCGGCTAGAGCGGCTAGTTGCGAGGGCCGGGTGACGGAGTGGGAGGTTTTTACTGCGCTGAAGCAGGTCAGGTGCGACAGATCGCCGGGACTCGATGGTCTGCCATATGAACTGTATTTGAGGCTGTCGCCCATGTTTCTGCCTCTTCTGACGGATGTGTTCAACCATTGGTTTGCTCATTGCTGAGGAAAGGTGACGGGCATGGAAGGGAAGAGTTAGACGATTACAGGCCCATAACTCTGCTAAACACAGAGTTGAAGATTTTAGTCAAGGTCTTGTTGAATCGCTGCAGGTTGTTATCGACGAGTTGGTTGAACTGGAACTATGCTGTAAAGGGGAGATCGATTCAGAATAACTTGCACCTGATACGCACGATCCTAAAGGGAGGGATAGATGATGACACAGAAGCTGCGCTGATCAACTTAGATCAGTCCAAAGCTTTTGATATGGTCGACCATCATTTCTTGGCATCTGTCTTAGAGGCCGCTGGTTTTAAACCGGACTTCTGCAAGTGGATCTCCATGATGTATCGACAGCCCACAGCTGTCATGCAAGTCAACAAAAAGCGCTCAAAACCCTTTGTTATCTCTCAGTTGGTTTGTCAGGGTTGTCCGCTGTCGCCCCTGCTCTATGTCCTGGCTTTGGATCCCCTGCTCTGCAAGCTGAGACGTGGGGAAGCAAATTCGGCCCAGCACGGAATTGCAATACCGCCAAGGTATCCACATTCGCCGATGATGTCACGGTCTTTGTGTTGAGCTTCAGAGACATCGAGATCATGTCGGAGGCACTCGCTCGGTACAAAAGAATTACAGGAATCAAGATAAACCGCAACAAGTCGGTAGGAACTGCAGTTGGGCGCCTGGAGTCGCAACACCAACTTCCCGGCGCCCTTCAGCTGGATGGATGGCCCGGTTCAGGTCAAAGGCGGAGGCTGCAGTCAATTCGTGGCTTCCTAGGAAACTTTCCTTAAAGGGTAGAGCTGAGGCGTGCGCCACTTACGTCTTTCCTCTCATCCTTTACCGACTGGCCGTACTTCACCTGCCTGCACAACACCTAACAGCTCTTATTGAACTCTTGTCCTCGCTTCTTTGGGACAGAGGAAGACACTGGGTGAGCAGACAGGTCTGTATTCAACGTCCGTGTGAGGGAAGCTTGGGAATGCCGGACTTGAAGTGTCATTGAGACTCTGAGAGGCTGGCGTTCCTGAGCCACTATATGCAAGATGACCAACCGTGGCACCCCGTGGTTACTGCTGCCTTCCCTAACATCGTTCTCGATCCTTCTATCGAGTGCCGTCGCAGGCCACAGGGAGAATCTGCCTACATGAAAGAGTGCCGAGCTGCGCTAAAGCGGCTACCAAGGTCCAGCAACCTTGTGACTGCTACTCCACAGGGATCTAGTGAAGGGGGCCACCGATGACCTGCTATGCGCGCATTTGGGTTGGCAGCAGAATGAGATCCGCTCCGCGTGGAGCTGGGTTCTCTCTGACCTGGTGATTGACCCAAAATGCACTTCAACTCAACAACATACAATGCAGTTCCTGGTTTTTGGAGTCGCCTGATTGTCTCTGTTGTGGGACAACAGCCGTAGAAACAACTGATCACGCTTTCTTCTATTGCCGTGAACTCTGCCAGTACTGGTCGTATGTCAGCAAAGTGACGGCTCGCATCGATCCTGAACATCCTCGCCCAATTACCATATCTAATGTTGTGGACAATGTGAGTCTACCGTGGGACCGGGAAAGACAAATGGTCTACATTACGATCCTGGCCGTGGTAAGAATGGTGATTTGGACGTCGCGTCTGCAAGGTTGCCGGGAGGGGGTGTTGTCTTTTTCTGATCAGGATCTGATCATTTTCTTTAAACACCAACTACGGGTGAAGATCAGATGTGATGGAAGAAGGCTGCATCGCGCGGCATTTGACAGAAGATGGATACATGTAGCAAGTCTGTGTGTACGAAGAGGAGCCAAATTTGAATACGTGTTCCCCGCCTAGGTGTGGAACGCGCAGTTCCGTAAAGTAAAATTAAACAAGTAGCCTCTCAGCTAGCTGAGTGTGTGTTCCATCCCGATTAGGAAGCCTCCAAGATCCCCACCCCCTTCTACTTGCAATTTTTGTTTTCACCCCTTCCTCTAAATTTCACCCATCTTGGAGAGAAAGAAATACAAACTAACCCCCATCCCTTACCCACAAAATTTTCTTTTCTCCATTCACCCCCATCTAGAGGGCATCCCCACTTAGAGACTGACCCACAGAAGCGAGGTTCCTTTTACAAACCTAGTGGAACGGGCAGTCTATCAACTAGACGGGGTTGGGAGGGTCCTACTAATACCTTTTGTTTTTCCTTCCCTCGCCCCCCCCCGCCCTCGACACAAATTAATTATTGTACCATTTTATTGTTATCTTTTTTGTTTTTTACACGTCAATAAAAAATGTTTTAAAAATTGGGAGTTAAGCAGGATGTCCCCCAGTATGAAAGGGTGAATGCGGTATTATGGTGAAAGAAGATACTAGCTGGGAGAAACTTTTGATTTTGTTTAGTTCTGGAGTGACAAGGATGACCAACGACCCCCACAATCCCCCCTTTTGAGTTGGCCATGTGCCTGAGTTTTTTGTTCATTGTTGATTTTCACTGTATTTTTAACATGAATAAAGGATTTAATATCTCAAAGTGTAGTATCTGTTTTTACTACATGCTGTACTTATGTTTGTAACTTTGTGATATCAAGTGGGGGATCACTTTTCTGTATTAATTTAATGTAAAATGATCACCCACTTTACAACCAGTCAGTCTCAAAGCCATTCAAGTCATTCTCCAGATCATTCAAGTTGTTTTTGCAGGATTCCAGTTATTTTTTAATCATTCAAGTCATTCTTAAGGTCATTCAATTCGTCCTTAAGTTCATTAAAGTCATTCTAAGTCATTTACTTTTTATTTATTTAAGTCATTTCAGCCCATTTTTCGGTCATTTTAGTTTATCTTTAATTATTTCATGTCAATCCTACATTCACGCATTCATTCATTACACAAGAGCACGCGACTAATGGCTATCGGCCTTGTTTTTTTAACAACTTGGTCGAAAATCGTTAAGTAAAATAAGTCCAGAAATGTAACATATTTCCGTTCAAACTTCTACATCTCTATTCGTCTCCTTACCTTCCCCTTCTCCAGCTCATTCCTCTCACTGAACATGCACACATTGAAGTATTTAATAATAATTTAATCTACCTATACAAGAGCCAAATACGTCCTTAAATGGAGTGCTGTTGCTACATCTAGGCGGAAGCTGCTCAGAGTCCTATCCTGCACTAACAGAGTTCAATGCCCGTTTCTGTTCCCTGCAACCCCTTTCCCACAGAAGAGATGTTGTAAGCTTGTCTCTGCTCTATTGCTGTTTTCATGGCAAGTGCTCGTCTGAGCTCCAATCTATGCCCCCCCCCCCCTTTGCCAAACTTTCACAAACAGCACTTTTCTAGCTATAAGTATTAGAGACAGAAAAAAAGAGACAGAGAAAAAGAGAGAGAGAGAGAGAGAGAGAGAGAGAGAGAGAGAGAAAAAGAGACAGTAAAAAAATAAAGACAGTAAAAAAAAAGTACTAATATAGTTATGTATTAATCCAAATAAGTCTCATCCATTTTTTCCATGTGGACATACCAACAGAGTCTCCTATCATCAATCTGGATATGAGCACACTTAACAGAACGACAATTTTATTTATTTATTTTTTTTTTTTTTTACACAGTGATCACCACTTATCAAGGCCCGGAAGCCACTCAGGGATAAGGGTTATTGCAAGTACATTACGTTAGTGTGGAGATTTGATGAAGTGTTTACTTAAGGGGGCGGTTCATTAGGAATTTGTTAACGTTGGACTTGAACACATCCAAGTTGTAGTCCGGTGGGAAGCAGGCAGACGGAACAGAGTTCCACAGGCGTGCAGTTCTAAGAAAGAAGCTTTGTTCATGGAATCCACGTTTTGATTTAGGCACAGATATAGAGTGGGGGGAATTTTTCACAGTGGATTCAGCTAGACGGGTGTTTTTCGTGAAAGATTGGCGAGGGGGGACCAGAGATTGGAGTTCAGACGAGCACCTGCCATGGAAATAACGATAAAACAAGGATAGGCTCGCAACGTCTCTTCTGTGGGAGAGAGGCTGCAGGGTAGAGAAAAGGGCATCCCCCACTAAGCCACAAAGTTTATTTTGTACTCTGTCAAGGCAGGATAGGCTGTTCCTCTGCGTTCAATTCACAATGAACAAGATACTGTATGATCGTCACTCGTTCTTTTTTGTTATACACCCGCATGGTGGCTGCTAAAAAAAAAATGGATATAAATCTCAAAAGAGCTATATTTAATCTTGGATATGCGCTGCAATAATTATGCTTTCAATAAATAAGATCGATATCTCACTGCTGATGCAATTCTCTACCTATGCATATAACATAATGATTGCAACGTCTTTTCAGACGAGTGCCCCTCCCTCAGACACTTAAAGTTCATGAACCCAAAAATGACTTCCATCGCCACAGGACCATTTTAATTGACAAATGCCTGAGGGAGTATCTATACACAGATGATGTTACAGAATCTTAGCTTTGTACACAGCTAAGTCTCTCTCTCTCGGTTCAAAATGTTGGGATCTAGCAACAAGCAAGAGCAAGATAGCTAGCAACAAATTAAACTGCAGACCAGCTTAATGTGGGTACTGGTCTCCCGCTTTATGGTTTTTTAAATCCGAGATCTGCTTCTCCTAGCAAGGTTGCCTTCACCCCAGCACATACGTACACACAAACACACATGCTGCTAGTTGGCCATTGACCCCGAAAAAGGGTTCATTCGCCCTTTGAAAGGTTTTGTTTTTAATCCTTCAGGGAGACTAGCCGCCCTCCTCACCCAACAAGTCTGGTGGGGGAACCAGTTTAGTTGCCGGTGACCCGACCATGAGGCAGGTAGTACTGGATTACATGGTGTACCAGTAGCACATGACATGACCTGACTATAAATGCATATATACATATATATATGGAGTACTGTTGCTACATCTGAGCAGGAGCTGCTAGAAAAGTTTTATCCTGCCTTAACAGAGTTCAAAATAGACTTCGTAATCTAGTAGATGATGCCCTTTTCTCTTCTCTGAAACCTCTTTTCTCACAGAATAGACACTGCGAGCCTGTCTCTGCTTTATTGTTATTTTTATGGTAAGTGCTCGTCTGAGCTCCCATCTATGGCCCTCCCCCTCGCCAAACTTTCACGAGAAACACTCGTCTAGCTGAAACCACTATCAATAATTTCTCCCACTCTTTATCTGTGCCGAAACCTAAATGTAAATTCTATGAACAAAGCTTTTTTTCTTAGAACTGCACACCTGTGGAACTCTGTTCCGTTTGCCTGCTTTCCAGCTGACTACAATATGGTCGTCTTCAAGTCCAACGTAAACAAGTTCTTGATCATTCCCCTTAAGTAATCCAATTTACCAAATTTCCACTACTAACGACTACTATGATATTGTCATTTTGACCACTGTATGCTCTTTAACTCTTATCCTCGAGTGGCCTTTGAGCCTTCATAAGTGGTGATTCTTTTGTAAAAAAAAAAAAAAAAAAAAAGTAAAGAAAAATGTACGAACAAAGTTTATCAAGTGTGAACAGTTGTTAGAATTCACATCTCGGTAATCAGGTAATCAGTCGACTGTCATGGTGTCCACCTAATAACATCGGTATAGATAATCAGCCGAGGATAAACAAAAAAAAATCAGGACAAAATGTGTTAAACTTTTCTCTTGAACAAAGCTTCTTTCTTAGAACTGCACGCCTGTGGAACTCTTTTCCGTCTGCCTGCTTCCCTCCGGACTACAACTTGGATGTCTTCAAGTCCAATGTTAACAAATTCCTAATGAACCGCCCCCTTAAGTAAACACTCCATCAAATCTCCACACTAACGTAATGTACTTGCAATAACCCTTATCCCTGAGTGGCTTCCGGGCCTTGATAAGTGGTGATCACTGTGTAAAAAAATAAATAAATAAATAAATAAATAAATAAAATAAAAACGTCCTCAGTCTAGCAGGATTTCTCCTTCACTGTCCGAGAACAGAAAAAAAAAATTGAGGTGAAGTGTAAGTCATAGAGAAGTAGATTAAAAAAGATGGCCGCCAAAGAATACAATGCGTAATACAACTTCTTATATCTCGATGACTACTTATTTCTGCAAAATTCCAATGCGATTTTCGTATTCAGCATAGTCGAAAACGTATAAAAGTCGTCATTTAAAAGAAAATTGTGGAGGTGGACCTAGTCTGAAAATTTACCTAATGAAATTTACGTACAATATAATTTTTTTTCAATATTTTAATTTTTTTTAATGTCTTGATTAAACTGTACAAGTACCGTTTTTTTTTTATATGGAAGTATGGAGTAAATGTAGAATTTCTACATATGAAAAAACGGTACTTGTACAGTTTAATCAAGACATTGTAGAAATACATAAAACCGAGGAGGAGGTCAATAACGGAGGAAAGGTTGTGAAAGGTTGGTTTAGAGTATCTTAAAGCTTAGTAGCAAAAAAAAAAAAAAGGTCAGAAATCGCCTCAAAACCGATGACAATAGTCCTTTCAGAAAAATGCTTCTGGTGTTTGTGTTCATTGTATTTTTTGTCATACAAATTGACTTCATAATTTTCTATTCAGAAAAAGGATTGGTTTTCTTTTCTTTTTTTGTTTTGTCATATGAACGAATAATACTATTTTTTTTTATACAAAACCTAAAGTCCTAAACAATAAAAAAAAAACAATCCTTTTTGAACTTCTGGTTTTCAGTTGTTCTATTTTTTGGATTTCTAACGGCTGTGTCCGTTGAGGAAACAAAACATTTTTCACCATTCACCAATAACACCCAGTGTGAATGCACCTGAAGACGGTCGGAGGTTACATTGGCCGAAATGTTGTGAGAGAAACAACCAACATGAGAATTATAGTCCAAATAATTATAAACACTCATCTCAAAAATAATAATTAGATGACATTTTTTTCTTTTCTATTATACTTTTTCATATACTTCACATTTTTTCATATACTTCATATTTTTTCATATACTTCACATTTTTCATATACTTCACATTTTTTCATATACTTCACATTTTTTCATATACTTCACATTTTTTCATATACTTCATATTTTTTCATATACTTCACATTTTTTCATATACTTCACATTTTTTCATATACTTCATATTTTTTCATATACTTCACATTTTTTCATATACTTCACATTTTTTCATATACTTCACATTTTTTCATATACTTCACATTTTTTCATATACTTCACATTTTTTCATATACTTCACATTTTTTCATATACTTCATATTTTTTCATATACTTCACATTTTTTCATATACTTCATATTTTTTCATATACTTCACATTTTTTCATATACTTCACATTTTTTCATATACTTCACATTTTTTCATATACTTCATATTTTTTCGTATATTTCATATTTTTTTTCGTATATTTCATATTTTTTCGTATATTTCATATTTTTCGTATATTTCATATTTTTTCGTATATTTCATATTTTTTCGTATATTTCATATTTTTCATAAATTTCAGGAATAGCCCTGGCACAGGAGTAAATTGCGAATATGTTAGGATTGATGGTTAATCTGCTGTTCCTGCCAGGCATAGCCCTGGTGCAGGAGTAAATTGCTTCAAATGCTGCCACAAGGGTCACGTAGCGAGAAATTACCGAAGACGTGAAACTCATTGCTATTGATGTGAAAAGGTTAGACACTGGGCAAAGGACAGTTCGGGGAAACTGACAAAGTATCGAGGCATAAGCGCCAACCTACTCCCCCCACCAAGATGTAAATGCGGCGCTCCTGGAGATTGTCATCTATGGTGCTGGAATGCGGTGTTTGGCATTACTTGACACAGGATACTCACATACAATAATAGATGCAAATCGATGGGAGACAGCGAAAGTGGACAGCCTGATTATTGGAGGTTCATACTGCGCATGCTGCGGAAGAGAAGTAGTCAGTATTTCAACAAGCGATAGTGAATATGTTAGGATCGATGCTCTGGTGGTGCATGGTAAACCACTCGGATTTAATCTGTTGTTAGGGGTCAATGCGATAAAAACATTGAGGGGCATCACTGTTGGACCTACGGATGCAGTTCGGATCAGCGTTGGGAAAGTTTTCATGTGTGTGGCTATCTCCATCAGTCAACCGGATTTTACTGTTACGTTTGACCATCAGAAGCAAGCATGGATAACGGCATGGAAATGGGCAGATAATGTTAAGGAGAGAGAGAGAGGGAGAGAGAGAGAGAGAGAGAGAGAGAGAGAGGGGGGAAGATGGATAAAGAGAGAGAGAGAGAGAGAGAGAGAGAGAGAGAGGGGGGAAGATGGATAGAGAGAGAGAGAGAGAGAGAGAGAGAGAGAGAGAGAGGGGGGGAGATGGATAAAGAGAGAGAGAGAGAGAGAGGGGGAAGATGGATAAAGAGAGAGAGAGAGAGAGAGGGGGGAAGATGGATAAAGAGAGAGAGAGAGAGAGAGAGAGAGAGAGGGGGAAGATGGATAAAGAGAGAGAGAGAGAGAGAGAGAGAGAGAGAGAGAGAGAGAGAGGGGAAGATGGATAAAGAGAGAGAGAGAGAGAAAGAGAGAGAGAAAGAGAGAGAGAGAGAGGGGGGGAAGATGGATAAAGAGAGAGAGAGAGAAGGGAAGAGGTGAGTTATAGTGTAGACACGTTGGCCGGAAGTAAAAGATCAGCTGATTTGATTGCGTGTGAGTCATGTGATCAGGTTAGCTGAATCGTTGAGATTTGATTTGGACACAGAAGACAACGGACGGCTTCCCGTTGTCTCCTCTCCTCTCCACGGGGGGGGGGGACGAACGCTGACGTGTGTAGAAGAAGAACCCACACAGGCCAATTTCACTTCCACCTTCTGCAGGACATCTGGATAAAGTGAAATAAAAACTATAGAACTAATTCCTTGTCTTGGAGTGATTGAATCTTCATCCAAAAACAGGTATCAAGTCTCCCTCCAGGATGAGAAATTTCCAGATGGTCCAACATCGAAGAAGCAGAGGTAGGTTCTGAAAATACATGTGACTCACACACGATTCCCTTTATGATAATCAAACACACAACCCTTTATATTAGAGAAAATATAACAATAACCGTTCACCCGAAGGACTACGTAATAGAGTGCCAGAATATCGAGCGGCTGTACGTATGATCAAGAACTCCGGGCATGGATGGACAAAGGTTGGCTTGTGCCAAACCCGGAAGACAGACTTGGATCCCACCAAGATGCAGCGGAATAAGGCAAAGGTGCGACCAGTGATCGACTGCCATGAACTCACCAATCATATAGATGCATTCACGGCGAATGCAGATGTTTGCGCTGCCAAGATGCACAAGGGTCAAACGTATTACTGCTTGACCTTTCCGTTCGTCTGTTTGCACTTTTTGGATTAAAATGTGATTTGTGCTTATTAAACAAAAATTGATGTTTTGGATTTTTATAAATTTTTTGAAATTTTGCACAAACATTAAACATGATATGAGTAAAAAAAAGTAACTGAACAGATTTTCCGGGAAAATTCTGGTTGCCTGCCTAAGGGTGCCTTTCGGATTAAAATGGCTAAAATTGACACTTTTGTACTTATAAAAAAAAAAAATTGATGCCTTGGATTTTTATAAAACTTTCTGAAAAGTTGTAACTGATTTCTATGTAATTTTGTTTGTCTATACGTTGTAATAACTCTTGGGTGTGCCTCAGGGGCTCTTTTAGGGCTAATAAAAACACTCCATTTTTGGGACTATTTTACCATATTTGTCCAAAATTTTCTGTGTATGTCTATTTAGCAGTTTTGCATGGTGCTGAACTCAAATTTAAATATGTTAAGACCTTGGAGACTTTTGAGGCTGAATGTGGGGTGGGGGAGCAAATGATGGACTTAGTCATTTCTTTTTTTGCATGGTGCAGAACTCAGATTTACACGATAAGGCCTAAAACTGCACCGTTTGTTCAGTTACACCAGGATTTGACGTCCCTTGGGGACTTTTGGGGCTAAATGGGGAGGGAGGGGCCAAATGATGGACTTTCTTTTTTTTTTTCTTTTTTTGCATGGTGTGGAACTCAAATTTAGATATGTTAAGGCCTAAAACTGCACCGTTTGTTCATTTTCACCAGGATTTGACATCCTCCGGAGACTTTTGGGGCTAAATGGGGGGGGGATGCTGAACTTAGTCATTTTTTATGCCTCGTTCACTGTGCATTCACGGGGGACCATACATGTTTCATTTGTTGTAATACAAATTAACTTCATAAGTTTCTATTTAGAAAAAGTTTTATTTTTTAAAAATTTTTTGTGATACGAATGTATTATACTTATTATTTTTAATTGGAATTCGTTATTGAGATGAGTTTTAGTTATTAATTTATTTTATGGCAGACTATTATTAATTTTATTTATTGGCAGACTATTAGCCTCTTTTTTTTTTGTTTTAGTTGTTGTTTCACGGCGTTTCGGGCCAACTATTCTTCTGGCCTTCGTCAAACTGCACCGTTTGTTCATTTTCACCAGGATTTGGGGTCCCGTGGAGACGTTTGGGGCTAAATTAGGTAGAGGGCAAATGCTGAACTTAGTCATTTTTTTTTTTTATGCCTCGTGCACTGTGCACTCACGGGGGACCATACATGCTTTATTTTATTAATTCATTTTATTGTGGACTAATTTCCTTTCTTTTTTTTTTTAAAGTTGTTGTCGTTTCACAACGTTTCGGCCAACTTTTCCTCTGGCCTTTTTCAAGTGACACACTGGATGGAGATGTTCAATCTCTACTGTTCCATGTGAGCATTGTCTGCAGGCAGTGGTTTCAATCCTACCCAAAGCCGGCCAGAGGCTTACTTGGCCCAAAAAAAGTGGTGAGACGACGACAACTATGGAAGGCAGTAATTGCTGAGGATGCAGTTGCGAGATTCAGAGTTCTTATCCTGTCACGGTAACCACCTAACGAAGGCCAGAGGAATAGTTGGCCGAAACATCGTGAAAAACAACAACCAATAAAGATGATAATAATAGTCCGCAAGGATGGAATACTGCTGCCATATCTGGGCAGGAGCTGCTCAAAACAGCCTATCCTGTCTTGACAGAGTTCAAAATAGACTTCGTGGCTTAGTGGGGGATGCCCTTTTCTCTACCCTGCAACCTCTCTCCCACAGAAGAGATATTGCGAGCCTATCCTTGTTTTATCGTTATCTCCATGGCAGGTGCTCGTCTGAACTCCAATCTCTGGTCCCCCCTCGCCAATCTTTCACGAAAAGCACCCGTCTAGCTGAATCCACTGTGAAAAATTTCCCCCACTCTTTATCCGTGCCTAAATCAAAACGTGGATTCCACGAACAAAGCTTCTTTTATAGAACTGCATGCCTGTGGAACTCTGTTCCGTCTGCCTGCTTCCCACCAGACTACAACTTGGATATCTTCAAGTCCAACGTTAACAAATTCCTAATGAACCGCCCCCTTAAGTAAACACTTCATCAAATCTCCACACTAACGTGATGTACTTGCAATAACCCTTATCCCTGAGTGGCTTCCGGGCCTTGATAAGTGGTGATCACTGTGTAAAAAAAAAATAAAAAATAAAAAAAAAATAAAAAAATAAGCCAGGAGATTCTTATCCGTCGCGCTTACCACCTGACGAAGGCCAGCGGAATAGTTGGCCGAAACATCATGCATGAATCAACAACTAAAAAAAAAAAAAAAAAAAAAAAAAAAAAGAGAGGATAATAGTTCGCAATAAAATAAATTAATATAATACTAAAAAACCTAAAATCCTAAACAATAATAATAATAATAATAATAATAATAATAATAACAATAACAATAATAATAATAATAATAATAATAATAACAATAATAATAACAATAATAACAATAATAACAATAATAATAATAATAATAATAATAATAATAAAAAAAGCTTCTTTTTGACTTCTGTTTCTCTGTCATTTTATGATGTCTACATATTGGGTAACAAAGTGTAGTATCTGTTTTGATGCTGCACGTTACCGTTTCTGTCCTCGGTCAGTGGAGGAGAAATTCTTCATAACTGAGACAATTCTTCTTTTTTTTTTTTTTTTTTTGTTTCTATCCAGAGCGCCTCTCTTTGAGAACTGGAGTTTGTCCACATTAAAAACTGACCTCGTGGTGGTGGTGGTGGTGGTGGTGAGGGGGCAAATAAATAAGAATACATACAGGGGGTGAATAGAGAAATATCTGAAAGCGAGAAGGTCAATTATAAAGGAAATGTTGAGATTGGCTAGTGTAGACGTTAGTGCTGAGGGTAAATCCCTTTTCTCTTGAGGTTTGGCTAATCGTACAACTAACAGGAACCTATATCTAAAATTTCAAGTGTTTAGACCCAAAATTGTCGGAGGAGTTTGGTAGGGTTCTCAAAGGTAAAATCGTTGAACTTTGACCCCTTAACAGCCAAATTTATGACCGAAAACGGATTACACAGATTTTCCCAAATCTCTGTACCCTGTATATCAAATTTCGAGTCTGTAGACTGAAAATTGACAGAGTTATTGCGTTGGAGAATGTACACACACACAAACACGTTCACTTTTATAGATATATTTATATATATAAATTTGCATCTTTACATTTTAATAATTTTAAAATAATGAAAAATGTTTGCTTTTTGACGTAATAGTCTCTTATTCTGAAGCATTTTTTCTCATTATATAAAAAAAACAGGTGATGTATAGGGTGTTCTTGGCAGGGCAAACAGCGACAATGTCGATTTGAACCGAAATTTCTCGGACTAATACTTTGATACTATATATAAAGCTGAACGTCTGTGTGTGTGTCTGGTCACGAATAAGCTCCTCCTATATGGTTGACTATTATAGAAAACTGATCACATATAATGATAGAAGATGTATCGAGACACGGGAATGGGTATATTTGATCTGGCATAATGATGATTCATTAAAATTGTGGGGTCTGCGTTCGCGCCTGGTCCACAAAGTATGGAAATAAAAAAATTAAAAAATAAAACGTTTACAAGTGTTTTTGATATAGATGTACATAATACTTTGGTAAGTATGTTTTAACTTAAATAGGGATGGTATAATAAAATTGGGGGGGGGGTCTGCGTTCGCGCCTGGCCTCCATAGAATGGAAATAGGCACAAACTTTAATAAAAGACTTTTCATATCTATCTGCGTAAGTATACTTTGATAATTATGTTTCAGTTTGAAGAAATATGGTATAATAAAATTATGGGATGTTCGTTCGCGCCTGACCTCCATAGAATGGAAATATGTCACAAAGTTTAACAAAGTTTTTTTAATATAGATCCACAGAATATTGTGATAAGTATTTCAGTGTGAACAGGTATGGTATAATAAATTATGGGGTTTATCTATTTTATTTTTACTTTCATCATATTTTGCAAATTCGAAGCTATCTCTTTACAACCCTTCCTTCTTTTCATAACCTATCATACTTTCATAAATCAGAGTCCATTTTCTGTAGGCTGTTTTTGAACCCAGTCAACGACGGGTACTTTTGCTAGTATTAACGAATATAAATTTTATAGACTTTTTTTTTTAGTAAAACTTGCGGAGACTACTGTTTCACGGTTGTTGTAAAAATGGAACAGAAATTTAAATTTCGTTTCGTTTTATATTCAGTACATTTTTACATTACGTCCGACGAATTGTCCATTCTGAAAGCCGTTCTTAACATGAGAAGGGTGGAAGTGTTTATTCCGAAAGCCGTTCTTAACATGGTAAGGTTGGAGGTGTTTATTCATTGTAAGCGTAAAACCTATAAAAGTCGACATTTCCAATGTGAACGGTGAGTTGAAGTTGTGTTTAAAAAAAAACAAAAACAAAACAAAGAGGTATACCAAATTTACTTCTTTCGTTTAAAAATTAAATTTCGTTTCGTTAATAGAATTTAATTTTTATAAAATAAATCTTTCGTTTTTTTATATATAAAAAGCGTTATATATATATATATATATATATATATATATATATATATATATATATATATATATATATGCATATATACACGACTACTTAATTTACTCACATAAAATTAATATACGAAAGTATAGATTTATGAGTAAACTTTAAGTATTTACTTCAAAAGTGCTCAATACATAGGTAGAGGAGAGCTAGTTAGTAATTTATAATATATATATATAACGATTGTTGAATGTTATTTTTTCGAGTACTTTCGTTTTTGGATGCGCCATTAACAAAAAAAAAAAAAAAAACTGAGCGAAATTTAAATTTCCAATCCATTTTTACTACAACCGTAAAACAGCGCATTCTCCGCAACTTTTACCGATTTTTTTTTTTGAAAAATAATTTCACACGTACAGAATAATTTGTAGCACGAGGCAACACCTTTTGGGTGGATAAACAGGTTCCTTCTCGGTGACTCCACAACAAAACTGGCCCTAGAGAATAGGTGGGCCTCGTTTAAAATATTTAAAATAAACCAGTGTTCTCGATCATCCGGTTGACCTAGAAAAATAAACCCGACCGACTGAAAATGTGTTCACTCGATTGCGTTGTGCCTCCTCTCCTCGCTCCCCCGACAGGATATTGTTTGAATGCATAAGCGAACAAACAAAAGTGACCGAACAATGCCGTGTGCGTAGAGAACAGGATACAGGACTGGACAATGGGACGATATGACTACCCTGTTGCCTTGGAAATCTATTTTGCAATTTGACTGGTTTTGTTTGTTTGTTGTTACTTATAGGCGCCAAAACTATTCCACTAAATGGTGCTAAATTTGGCATGCAACATCCTTTATTTTGCCGAACATGTCTTTGCGGCATGGAGGCAAAATAAACAAATTCTATCACGGTGCTTCGAGAACTACTGAAAGAGAGAGAGAGAGAGAGAGAGAGAGAGAGAGAGAGAGAGAGAGAGAGAGAGAGAGAGAGAGAGAGAGAGAGAACTTGAATGCCTACTAAGCAGGAGAGAAGGAACTTGAATGGGGGGGGGTAGAACTTGAATGCCTTCTGAGGGGAAGAGATAGAACTTGAATGCCTACTAAGGGAGAGAGAACTAAATATCTACTGATAGGGAGAGGGAGAGAGAGAAAGAGAGAG
>NC_136527.1:109832576-109897576 GCF_053919585.1 Euprymna scolopes | reverse complement strand
TTTCTCATATGTTATATCTCCCGTCTTTTGGAAATATAATAATAATAATAATAACCCCCACTACCTCACCACTGTCCCCACCCCCCAAATAGCCAAGTAGTCAAGGAGGAAGGAAAGACCAAGGAGTGAGCACTGACCAGACCTCCACTGTATAAGTGCGAAGAGAAATGAGACCTTGGGGAGGCTTATTGCCACTCAAATTCCAGTAACGACTAATGGCCATTACCAACGAGAAATCAATGGTAAGCACCTGTTGCGATAATGCAAATTTATTTGCAAATGGTATCAAAAGAGGTGGGGAGTACTGGAAAATCTGAGGAGACTTGTTGTCATTCAGCTTCCAGGGAACACCACAGGCTGTATTCAATGATTTCTTTGATAACCTGTGTGGACGCTCCTTGTGAGCCCATAATTATGAATTCGCATAAGTTACAGACGCTAAACGGCCATATATAAACGGAAACAGAAGAAATACAAAATATAAACGAACACTGCACAGAAAGATGAAAACTGGATCTTCGGAATTGTACATCTCCAGTATCAAATAATCCTCATACTCACTGTGAAATTTACTTAAAAGCGGTAGCTCTAGATATATCTAAGGCTTTTGACAGGTTATGGCATGAGGGTCTCCTCAGGAAAATTAGATCATACGGTATCACTGGTAGAATACTTAACATAATTAAATCCTTCTTAGATAAGAGAAAAATCCAGGTTGTCCTCGACGGTTGTACATCTAAACAATATGATATAAATGCGGGAGTGCCTCGGGGGTCTATCCTTAGACCTCTGTTGTTCCTAATATTCATAAATGACCTCCCCGACAAGATTGCCTCTGAGATGGGTATATATGCTGATGACACCACACTCTATAACAGGCACGGCAGGAAGACGAATGAACACATATCTAAAGAAATGGCAGAAACACTAGAGGAAGACCTCCAATCTGTAGTGGAATGGGGACAGAAATGGTTGGTCACATTCAATGCCGCCAAGATTAAACTAGTTTCCTTCAATAATTACAAGAAACCTTCTCTACCACCTATAGCAATGGTCAACGACTCTTTATCTGAGAATACCTCTTTCAAACTCCTTGGCCTAACGTTCACAGGAAACATGAGTTGGAACAATTACATCGAGGGCATTGCCAGGGCCGCTGCAAGGAAGGTAGGCTCTCTCTACTGTGCTAGAAAACTACTAACACCTGAAAGTATCCTATACCTCTATAAGGCAACCATTCGCCCATGTATGGAGTATTGTTGTCATATTTGGGCTGGTGCATCGGCTACTAGTCTTTCGCTCCTTGACAAGGTTCAAAAAAGAGTCGCAAATCTGATAGGCCCTGAACTGGCATCTAAGCTTCAGCCTCTGTCCCATCGATGAAACGTTGCATCCCTCTGCCTGTTCTACAAGTATTTTAATAGTGAATGCTCTGAGGAACTGTAAGCACTTGTGCCCCCACGACGTGAACATCCTCGACAGACCGGACAGGTAGCTAAATCCCACCCCCACACAGTAGAGATTCCTAGATGTAAAAGAGCTTTCTACTCCAGTAGTTTCTTCTCCAGAACCGCTAGATTCTGGAATTCCATTCCAGGTCACTGCTTCCCCAAATGTACTGACATGCAGAAGTTCAAGTGTAACGTGAACCATATCTTGCTGTCCAAATCCCTACATAGTAGCCCAGTAGTTGTTGCCCCTGATAATAGCCCCCTACACCAAAGTGGCAATTTGCCTTGTTTGGGGTGAAAATGTAATAAAAAAAAACCCCAAAAAAACCCAAAGACATTTTGTAATTCATATACAAAAACAAGGAAAACAAATTACTATGATTGAAAATTTTATGGCTGTAAAAAAAAAAAAAAAAGTACTAAAAATAAGCTCTGGATGATTTCCTTAATGTGCGACTTTAAGGGCAAATGTCACATAGCTCACTACACAATTCATGTCATTACCTTTCCAACGAGCCTTCATTCGTTAAATCAATAGTCGCTCAGATTTTGAATTTACAAAATTGTCAAAATGGTGATATATATATATATATATATATATATATATATATATATATATATTCGCCTATGTATGGAGTATTGTCATATTTGGGCTGGTGCATCTGCTGCTAGTCTCTCACACCTAGACCGGGTTCAAAAGAGAGTCGCCAACCTAATACGTCCTGAACTGTCATCTAAGCTTCAGCCTCTGTCCCATCGACGAAACGTTGCATCCCTCTGCCTGTTCTACAGGTATTTCAATGGAGAATGCTCTGACGAATGGCAAGCACTTGTGCCCCCTCGACGTAAGTACCCCTGACAAACCCGACAAGCAGCAAAATCCCACCCCTTCACAGTTGAGATCCCTAGATGTAAGAGAGCCTTCTACTCCAGTAGTTTCTTCCCAAGAACCGCTGGACTTTGGAATTCCCTTCCGAGTTCCTGCTTCCCCAACTGTACTGACATGTAGAAGTTCAAGTGTAACGTGAACCGACCTCTTGCCGCCCAACTCCCCACATAATACCCCTGTAGCTTATGTCCTTGATAGTAGCCCCCTACAGCAAAGTGGCAATGTGCCTTGTTTGGGGTGAAATTGCAATAAAATATATATATATATATATATATATATAATATATAACTACTTAATTTACTCACATAAAATTAATATACGAAAGTATAGATTTATGCGTAAACTGTAAGTATTTACTTCAAAAGTGCTCAATACGTAGGTAGAGCTAGTTAGTAAGTTATAAAATGTATATGGCGATTAAGCTACACTGAATATTCTGCCTTTCATCCACTCTAGGATTCTTCAGGCTTATATATATAACGATTTAAATATTTGCAGATTTTACTATAGTTTTTTTTCTTTTCAGTTTAATTTTTATTATTATTATTTTTTTTTTTACTTTTCAAAATACAGTTACCGTTAAAGTGTAGTATGTGTTCTCATATATTATGTTTTAACAATTTTATTTTAGTCATAATCCAGATTGCTCTTTTATGGGGGGGGGGGAAATAGATTTTCCCCATATTAAAAAATCACCCTCAAATGAGGAATATAAGTCTCCCCCACCCCCGTTCTGTTCATGTTGTGTAATGTTGACACAGAATGATACGTAAATACTCAAAATGACTTATGTTTGTCCTTATCACCCAAGGGACTAAGTAACCCTAAAGGTATTTACAGTCATTTGGGCTGCACATTTCAGCATCCCAAAATATAAAACTCATCGGCATCTTTTGATGCAAATATGCAAAGAATTTAAAAGAAAGTGGACGCATTGAGGAATGCATAAATTAGCAAAAATAAGAAATAAAAAAAAATAAAATAAAATTACCAAGTCATAATTTTATTTTGTGACATTTTTTTTTATTTTTTAATTACATTTTCACCCCAAACAAGGCACATTGCCACTTTGGTATAGCGGGCTACTATCAGGGGTAACATCTACTGGGGTACTATGTGGGGATTTGGGCAGCATTGCACTTGAACTTCTGCATGTCAGTACAGTTGGGGAAGCAGGGACCCGGAATGGAATTCCAAAGTCTAGCGGTTCTGGAGAAGAAACTACTGGAGTAGAAAGATCTTTTACATCTAGGGATCTCTACTGTGTGGGGGTGAGATTTAGCTGCCTGTCGGGTTTGTCGAGAGTGTTTACGTCGTGGGGGCACAAGTGCTTACAGTTCCTCAGAGCATTCTCCATTAAAATACTTGTAGAACAGGCAGAGGTATGCAAAATTTCGTCGATGGGACAGAGGCTGAAGCTTAGATGCCAGTTCAGGGCCTATCAGATTGGCGACTCTCTTTTGAACCTTGTCTAGGAGCGAGAGACTAGCAGCAGATGCACCAGCCCAAATATGACAACAATACTCCATACATGGGCGAATGGTGACCTTATAGAGGTACAGGATACTTTCAGGTGTTAGTAATTTTTGTAGCACGGCAGAGAGAGCCTACCTTCTTTGCAGCAGCCCTGGAAATGCTTTCAATGTAACTGTTCCAACTCATGTTTCCTGTGAACGTTAGGCCAAGGAGTTTGAAAGATGTACTCTCAGATAAAGTGTCGTTGGCCATTGCTATTGGTGGTAGAGGTTTCTTGTAATTATTGAAGGAAACAAGTTTAGTCTTGGCAGCATTGAACGTGACCATCCATTTTTGTTCCCGTTCCACTACAGATTCGACGTCATCTTCTCGTGTTTGTGCCATTTCTTTAGAAATGTGTTCAATTTTTTTCCTGTCATGACTCTTATAGAGTGTGGTGTCATCAGCATATATGCCCATCTCAGAGGCAATCTTGTCGGGGAGGTCATTTATTAATATTAGGAACAACAGAGGTCTAAGGATAGACCCCCGAGGCACTCTCGCATTTATATCATGTTGTTTAGATGTACAACCGTCGAGGACAACCTGGATTTTTCTCTTATCTAAGAAGGATTTAATTATGTTAAGTATTCTACCAGTGATACCGTATGATCTAATTTTCCTGAGGAGACCCTCATGCCATAACCTGTCAAAAGCCTTAGATATATCTAGAGCTACCGCCCTGCCCTCCCCGGTTTTATCCAGTGAGTGGTCATTGCCACTTGGACACAAGGGGCTACTATTTAGAACTATATCCACAGAGACGCTATATAGGGAGTTGAGCAGCAAGATTTCTGTCCACATTACACGTCAGTAGAGTCAGGGAAGCAGGAAACAGGGATTGGAATTCCAAAGTGTAGCGGTTCACGGGAAGAAACTATAAGAGTAGAAGGCTT
Source organism: Euprymna scolopes (assembly GCF_053919585.1). Classification (NCBI taxonomy): domain Eukaryota; kingdom Metazoa; phylum Mollusca; class Cephalopoda; order Sepiida; family Sepiolidae; genus Euprymna; species Euprymna scolopes. The sequence continues at coordinate 109,892,825 of NC_136527.1, read as the reverse complement.
TCCAGCACTTGGGAACCTCTACCGTGAAGGGGTGGGATTTTGCTGCATGTCGGGTTTGTTGAGAAGGGGGGGCACAAGTGCTACCAGTTCGTCTGAGCACATTCCATTAAAGTGATTGTAAAATAGGGACAGGGATGCAAGATTGCGATGATTGGACAGGGGTTGGGTTTTGGCATTAATTGAAATGGGTGGCTCTCGTCTAGGGGAAGCTCCTTGTTTTGATAAGCTTCTGGGCTTGACCTTTACCCCTGACCTGAAATGGTATACGTACATCAAGTCAGTTGCCAAGCTCGCTGGAAAGATGGTGGGATCCTTCTACCGCTCCAGATGATATCTCACCCCTGATGCAATTCTCTATCTGTATAAAAGCCAAGTACGTCCAAGGATGGAGTACTGCTGCCACATCTGGGCAGGAGCCGCTTAAAACAGCCTATCCTGCCTTGACAGAGTACAAAATAGGCTTCGTGGCCTAGTGTGCGATGCCCTTTTCTCTTCCCTGCAACCTCTCTCCCACAGGAGAGACGTTGCGAGCCTGTCCTTGTTTTATCGTTACTACCATGGCAGGTGCTCGTCTGAACTCCAATCTCTGGTCCCTCCTCACCAATCTTTCACGATAAACACCCGTCTAGCTGAAACCACTGTCAAAAATTTTCTCCACTCCTTATCTGTGCCAAAATCAAAACGTAGATTCCATGAACAAAGCTTCTTTTCTTAGAAGTGCATGCCTGTGGAACTCTGTTCCGGTTGCCTGTTTCCCACCCGACTACAACCTGGATGTCTTCAAGTCCAATGTAAACAAATTCCTGATGAACCGTCTCCTTAAGTAGGACCCTTTATCAAATCTCCAGCACTAACGTACTGTACACGCAATAACCCTTATCCCCGAGTGGCTTCTGGGCCTTGATAATGGTGACTACCTTGGAAAAAAATAAAAATAAAAAAGGTCTTATTAGGTTAGAGACGCTTTTATTGGGCTCTGTCTAAGAGGGAGAAATTGGTGGAATATGGACCAGACAAGATGCTGCAACAACGCTCCATGCTTGTTGAAAATCAAATCGAACCCTCTAAAAAAAAAAAACAAAAAACAAATAGGAGGAGGGGAGGAGGCTTTTGAACATAAATACTAAATACTTATTCAGAATATAAAAAAATCTCTGCATGTCAGTACAGTCAGGGAACAGGGGTCCGGGAGGGAATTCCAAAGTGCAGCAGTCTGGGGGGGGGAGCTATTTGAGTAGCAGACCTTAGAGCATCTAAGGTTCTCTACAATAAAGGGGCGGGATTTTGCTGTTTATGGGGTTTGTCGAGTGTATTGTTGTCTGTTGTCGAGGGGGTACTAGTGCTTGCCATTGAGATATTTGTAAAATGGGCACAAGGATGCCACGTTTCGGCGATCGGACAAAGGTTGAAGTTTAGCTGATAGTTCAAGTCCTATTAGATTGCCGCCTCTTTTTTGAACCCTGTCTAGGAGCGAGACACTAGTGGCAGCTCAATCATAACACTATTTGCTAGAACGAAGTGGATTCTTGTTTTTTGTGCAGTAAGATTTACAAAACAACAGGCGAGGCCTTGCTAGGCACATCAAACACCTCAAAAGCCATCTGAGAAAACATCAATGACATATTTGTGAAACGAATTGATGTCCTCTTTTATAAAATGACTAGTATGGCTACCCAGCATTACCCGAGTAGAGAGAGGTGGTATACTAAGGCTATTGAGCTACCAACCCCAACCCCAACCCTAAAAATAAAAATCTAAAATAATAGTGAGTGCTTGTGTGAGTGAAAAAAAAAAATAGCTGCAGTATCCAGGCTCAAACCTGTAATGCTAAGAGGAAAAAAAGTTAAAAAAAAAAAAAAAGCAGATGTGTTAATTGACTTGTCCACAGTGCACTTTTGTCGTCACGGGCCTTTGAAATAACATGTTTCAATGTGCGTTGAGATCGCAAGGCGTGAATGACTTAGAAAAAAATGTTGACTCAAAAACTTACCCCTCCTTACAAAAAATCGCCCAGTTGACCATGAAAGAATTAATCTTTTTGTCCAATTTTTCAATATTTGTCGTCCGAGAAGTCGATCTTGCTAAAGATACTAATTTTGTCACAGTCCGACACGTTTGTTGAAAGTTTTTTGCGAGGCATACAAACACACGCATACATTTTGTCTTTTATAGTGGGGGATACCCGGCATTGCTCGAGTGTGGAGAGGTGGTGGAGAGGTAGTAAGGAAGCCCAGGGAGGGAGGGGGGATCAAAACAACAGTAGACAGCCCGGATGGAAAAAGGTGTTAACAAAAAAAAGTGCTAATAGGCAGGCTCGAACTTGAAACAAAGGAAGAAAAAAAAAAAATAATAATAGTGCGTAGATTGCATAAGTTTTATAACTTGCAACAAAAAAAGACAACCGGTTTTAACAAACAGAAATGGCACCATGTCGTCTTTTCTAAGAAGACAATTTTATTGTTCTACCCAGAAATAATAATAGTGCGTAGATAGCATAAGTTTTATAACTTGTAACAAAAAAAAGAAAACCGGGTTTCAACAAAAGGAAATGGCATCATGTCGTCTTTTCTAGGAAGACAATTTTATTGTTCTATCCATTGCAAAACTAGAAGTCCCAAGTGTTAAAGGTAGTCAATCACAAAGAGACATTGGCTTGTGAAAATGTCGAAGCAAAAACCGACCCCTCCTTGTAAAAAACGGCCCAATTGAAGGTAAAGGCATTAATGTTTTAAGCCAATTTTTGGATATTTATCGTCCAGGAGATAAAACTTTGTAACGATACCAATTCCATCAGGATCTGTTGCGTGTCGAAAGTTTTTGGCATACACACACATTTTGCTTTTTTTCAACAAAAACCATCCTCTCATGACAAGATCAGCTCTACGCATACGTCAGACGTCATGGCCTGATTTAGTTTAAATATTTGAAGAACTGAGAGAATTTCATGTGTGTCGTGTTAGCTCAGTTGGTTAGAGCGTTGGTTTATTATCTAAATGTTTTGGGTTCGAATCGTGGTGTTATTTAAGCCTTTTTTCATGTAACGTTCGTTTTTCTGTTTTTTTTTTTTTACTTCGCTTATTCTTAGGTTATCAGTAACACCACCCACCCCCGACCATACAAACACACACCCAAAAACACCCGGGTACCCACCGATTTTTTAGATTTTAATATCGAAACAGGCTTATTTAAGCCATTTTTCATGTGTTTTTTTTTGGGGGGTTTTAGTTTTAACGTTCGTTTTTCTGTTTTCTTTTTTGTTTTTGTTTTTTCAATTTTTACATTTACCATCGTTCGTTTGCCTTAGGTTAGTTTTTTGTGTTTTTTTATGGTTTGATTTACAAAACATGCTACCCCTATCTGTAGAAACGCGACCTAAGGGATTAATGATTTTAGCCAGTTTTTCGATATTTGTCGTCCGAAGGTTCACGCTTCAAAATGATACCGATCTGGCGAAAATCCGTTGTGGAAAGTTTTTTGCGAGACTTACAAACACACACACTAACACACAGTTTGGCTTTTATATCTATATAGACTAGCGGGGGTACCGGGCGTTGTCCGAGTGAGAAACATGGGGTGGGGGTTGGGGGTTAAAAATGTTTTGGTATGCAGGTAGGATCGAACCTGAAGCCCTGAGGTGAAGTTGGAAAATAAAATGTGAAAAAAAAAATGACACGTTAACCAATCGGCCAACAAGAAAGAGTTACTGAAAGACATTTGAATTTATTTAAGTTGAAGAGAATTGACAGGTACCTGCACCTAATGACTTAATGAGGTCAAGTGGAAATCATGGAGTTAACATTTTCTGCGAGCGTTATGACGATGTAAACAATAGCTAGTCAGCAGTTAACATTTTCTGCGGGACAGTTTTTAATGAGGTCAATAACTCGGTTTGTTTGTTTTTACCCAACTTAGGGGAAAACCAGCACCTCGTTTATTAGGGGAGTGTCCAGACAAAAACAATTGTTTGATATGACGCTAAAAAGCTGACATTGACCAAACTTTGACATCACTTTCCCGAGACCACCGGAAACTGCCGATTCGAATCCAGTTTCGCTTTTTCATACTGAAAAGCAAAAGATACATGCAATGACCTAAAAATCTGGAAAAAATAGCGCGTGAAAGTCGGACAAATTAAATACACACACAACCCCATTCGTAACTCTTAGATATTATCATTTAGATGTGATATAAAAAGTTTTAAGAAGGAATGAGCCGACCGAGAAGTCCAGCGAAAAAAGCCTTTTGCAGACATGCACAAAACGAACAGACATACACACATATATATACATTTTCGCATTTATATATATATATATACTAGCGGGGGGTACCCGGCGTTGCCCGGGTGTTTGGAGGTGAGTGTTGTTTTGGGTAAATCAAAACTCCGGAAGGGGGGAGGCGGTAAAATAAAAATAAAATCTTTGGTAGGTTAGTATGAGGATCGAACCCGAACCCTTGAGGCAAAGTTGGAAATTAAAGTGTGAAAAAAAAATCGTGTGACGTTAACCAGTGGGCCACCACGACAGACTAACTTGTCACGTTTGAATTTGAGTAATAAAAACAGAATTGACACGTCGCGCCTTAAAACTTAACTAATGAGGTCATAGAAGTAGCGGACTAAACTTTTGCTCTGTTTCTATATGACCTCATTGAAAATAAGGTCATATAGAAACAGAGGTCAAATAATGAGGTCAAATAATAGAAGGAGCGGACTTTACTTTTGCTGCGGGGCAGCTTTTTGGTTTTTTTACCCAACTTTGACTGTTTTTTTCACCAAGATGTTGGGGAGGGGGAAACCAGCTCCCCATTTTCCAGATTGAATAGTAATTGTCTGATATATGGAGTTTGGCCCCAAACTGATCAAAACTGATTAAAGCTTCTGGACGTTTTCCAGTGCGATTGCCGACGCTGTCTTAGCTTTGAATTAGTTTCGCTTTTTATACAAAAAAGCTGAACGAACACAAGACGGGCTGAAATAGCAAAAATTTTGTAAAGATCGACGTAAATAAATCTAAAGGCGACTTTCATTCCCAAACCATAGATATTATTATATAGGGGGGTATATAAACAGTTTTAAGCGATAGTAATGACCCCGGGAGCGTGTGCGAAAGAAGCCTTTGCGAGACATACACGAAATGGTCACACACATTTTGCCTTTTATATATATAGATATTGATTTCCTAAAATCACAATGGTTTGATTTACAAAATATGTAATATGCTCAGGCTACTCACCATGTTGCCTAAAATATACAAGGTGCCTTCAATAAGTTTCCAGACTTTTTTTTTTGTGTGCCCACTTTTATTGATAGTACACACATGAAATTCCAGTCCCCTTCGAAGTAATCTCCTTTGGCTGCAATGCAGTTGTTGTACAGTTTCTTGTCCTGCCTTGATAGAGTTCAAAATAGACTTCGTAGCCTCGTAGGAGATGTCCTTTTCTCTTCCCTGCAACCTCTATCTCACAGAAGAGATGTTGCAAGTTTGTCTCTGATGTATCGTTATTTTCATGGCAAGTGTTCGACTGAGCTTCAATCTATGGTCCCCCCTCGCCAAACTTTCACAAGAAACACTCGTCTAGCTGAAAACACTATCAATAATTCCCCCCCCCCACTCTTTATCTGTGCCTAAACCTAAACGTAGATTCCATGAACAAAGCTTCTTTCTTAGAACTGCACGCCTGTGGAATTGTCTTCCATTTTTCCTGCTTTCCGTCTGACTACAATATGGTTGTGTTCAAGTCGAACGTAAACAAGTTCTTGACGAGCCGTTCCATGTAAGTTAACAAATTTACCGAATTGATTACTATATTGTCCAATTTCTACTGTACACTCTTTAACCCTTATCCTCGAGTGGCCTCTTGGCCTTGATAATGTGGTGATGCCTATGGAAATCCTCTTGTGTGACAGCCTCTTTCATCTCTTCAATCATCTCATAGCGACAGACTTTTACAAGTAGCAAACGCACCTCATCTTCATTTTATTGATTAATTGGTCCCCCGACAAAAAGGAGGGTGGACCTGCAAATTCATTCTTGTCCGTTCGTCTGTCCGCACTTTTCTCAATAACTACGCCTTGGAATTTTTTGAAATTTTGCACAAACATTAAACATGATATGAGTAAAAAAAGTAACGAAATGGATTTTCCGGAAAAACTCTGCCCCACCCCCACCCCACACACACGGGGGCGCCTTTCGGGTTGAAATGACTAAAATTGACATTTTTGTGCTTATTAAAAAAAATTGAGGCCTTGCATTTTTATAAAACTTCCTGAAAAGTTGTAACTGACTGATTTTTATATAATTTTTGTTCGTCTACACTTCATGATAACTCTTGGATGTGCACCAGGGGGCTCTTTTAGGCCTAATAAAAACACTCCATTTTTGGGACTATTTTGCCATATTTGTCCAAAATTTTTTGTGCATGTCTATTTAGCAGTTTTGCATGGTGCTGAACTCAAATTTATATATGTTAAGGCCTTGGGGACTTTTGAGGCTAAATAAAGGGGGCAAATAATAGATTTGGTCATTTCTATTTTTGCATGGTGCAGAACTCAAATTTACATATGTTAAGGCCTAAAACTGCATCGTTTGTTCATTTTCACCAGGATTTGACGTCCCCTGGGGACTTTTGGGGCTAAATGTGGGGTGGGGGTGAGTAAATGCTGAACTTAGTCATTTTTTTATGCCTCGTTCACTGTGCACTCACGGGCGGGGCATACATGCTTAATTTTGATTAATTAATCAAAATTAATCGCAATTAATTAGAATTAATTAAAATTAATGAAAATTAATCAAACTTAATCAATATAAATGAAGGAAAAAGAGGTGAGTCCGCTGTCTGTATTAGTAAAATAATAAATTGAGTATATTTATTATAGTTGTATTTTGTGTCTGATGATTGGCCATTTTGGAATATCTTAACAAAATACATCAAAGTTGCACTGCGCCTTGTTTGCATTGAAATTGTAATTAAAAAAATCACATTCAATAAAAAAATCACATTCAATAAAAAAAAATCACATTCAATAAAAAAAAATCACATTCAATAAAAAAATCACATTCAATAAAAAAAAATCACATTCAATAAAAAAAAATCACATTCAATAAAAAAAATCACATTCAATAAAAAAATCACATTCAATAAAAAAAAATCACATTCAATAAAAAAAAATCACATTCAATAAAAAAATCACATTCAATAAAAAAATCACATTCAATAAAAAAATCAAATTCAATAAAAAAAAAATCACATTCAATAAAAAAAATCAAATTCAATAAAAAAAAATCACATTCAATAAAAAAAATCACATTCAATAAAAAAAATCACATTCAATAAAAAAAAAAATCACATTCAATAAAATCACATTCAATAAAAAAAATCACATTCAATAAAAAATCACATTCAATAAAAAAAATCACATTCAATAAAAAAATCACATTCAATAAAAAAAAATCACATTCAATAAAAAAAATCACATTCAATAAAAATAATCACATTCAATAAAAAAATCACATTCAATAAAAAAAAAAATAAAATAAAATTAGCTGACATCCAAAAAATCTAACTTGCAGCACTAAAATAATGCATAAAAACAATTGCACGAATTGGGCACTCTTTAACCCTTATCCTCGAGTGGCATCTGGGCCTTGATAAGTGGTAATTCCTATGTAAAAAAAAAGGAAACTATAGCAAACAGCGATTATATAAAACGGTGGTGAGGGGGCTAATACTTACTTCACTAATTCCAACATTTGTCATTTCCTCAATTCGCTAGATTGCTACACCGTGGAGTGCCTCTCATACCAAATGTCGCATACAAGCACAGATGCTATTGCTGCGAAGAAGATGGGCTCTCTTTACCTTGCTAGAAAGTTACTTTTTTTTTTTTTTTTTTACATAGGCATCACCACATTATCAAGGCCAAGAGGCCACTCAAGGATAAGGGTTAAATAGTGTACAGTAGAAATTGGACAATATAGTAATCATTAGTAATGAAAATTTGGTAAATTTGATAACTTATATGGAACGGCTCATCAAGAACTTATTTACGTTAGACTTGAAGACAACCATATTGTAGTCAGCCGGAAAGCAGGAAAATGGAAGACAATTCCACACCTGAAAGTATCCTGTACCTCAATAAAGCCACCATTAACCCATGTATGGAGTACCGTTGTCAAAATTGGGCTTGTGCATCTGCTACTAGTCTCTCGCTCCTGGATAGGGTTCAAAAGAGAATCACCAACCTGATAGGTTCTGAACTGTCATCTAAGCTTCAACCTCTGTCCCATCGACAAAGTGTCGCATCCTTCTGCCTGTTCTATAAGTATTTTAATGGTGGATGCTCCGACGGACTACAAACCCTTGTACCCCCTTGACAAACCCGGCAAGCAGCTAAATCCCACCCCTTCACAGTTGAGATCCCTAGATGTAAAAAAGCCTTTTACTCTAATAGTTTCCTCCCCCAGAACTGCTACACTTTGGAACTCCCTTCCGGGTTCCTGCTTCCCCAATTGTACCGACATGCAGAAGTTCAAGTGTAATGTAAACAAACATCTAACTGCTCAACTCCCCACATAGTACCCCTGCAACTTATGGCCCCGATAGTAGCTCCCTACATCAAAGTGGCACTGCGCCTTGTTTGGGGTGAAAATGTAATTAAAAAAACAAAGCAAAAACATATTCAAAAAATCAGTTGGCATCCAAACAATCTAACTTGCAGAACTAAAATAATACATAAAAATAATTACACGAATTGGACACTCTTTGACTCTTATCCTCGACTAACATCTGGACCTTGATAAGTGGCGATTCCTTTGTAAAAAAAAAAAAAAAATTCTTCACTAATCCCAACATTTGTCATTTCCTCAATTCGCTAGATTATGAAATCGTGGAGGGCATTTATTGTGCGTCGCATGCTATTATTATGATTATTATGATTATTTTGCTACACGAAGGAGAGAGAGCACCAGAAAAAATGTATATATATATATATATATATATATAGTAAGCTATAAAATATATATGGCGAATGTGAGAGATTATATATAATAAATTCCACAGCCAAACAACGTCGCAGCCCACAAGAGCCATGACAGACTCAAAGAACCGGAAGTCCAAGACTCGAGTTTCGCCCTCATTTGGGCTCATCAGTTAGACACATCCGAACTCAGGATTCGAAACCTGAGCCTCTTGCATGTAAGGCAAGCACTACCAACTGAGCAAACGCCCTGCACACAAGAATTTCTATTAACCAACACAGATCAAGCAAACTGCGCCGAAATCCGACTGTGAAAGCCATCCAGCAATGCTAACCAAGCGAGCAACATATGATAGGATTTTCAGAATGTGAGAGATTGTATATAATCAATTCCGCAGCCAAACAACGTCGCAGCCCACAAGAGCCATGACAGTCAAAGAACCAGAAGTCCAAGACTCGAGTATATATATATATATATATATATATATATATATATATATATATACTAGCATTTCAGCCCGGCGTTGCCCGGGTGTTTGGAGGTGTATGCTGAGCAAAAAAAAAAAAAAAGAAAGAAAAGGGTTCATTTTTTTTAACTTTAACCCCTATTATGCCCCCTTAAAATTTATAGTTTTGTGCTCCAATCAAGTTATTAAGTTAGATTCATGTCCAAGGAATATATATCTAAAATTTCAAGTGTTTAGACCCAAAATTGTCGGAGGAGTTTGGTAGAGTTCTAAAAGGTCAAATCGTTGAACTTTGACATCTAAACAGTCAAATTTCTGGCCGAAAACCGATCACATATTTTCCCAAATCTCAGTACCCTGTATATCAAATTCTGAGTCTGTAGACTAAAAATTGACAGAGTTATTGCGTAGGGAAATGTACACAGACATGTTTACTTTTATATATATATATATATATATATATATATATATATATATATATATATAGACTAACATTTCAGCCCGGCGATTCCCGGGTATTTGGATGAGCAAAAACAAAAAAGAAAGTGGTAGTAGGGAGGCAGGCTTGAACCCGTGACGCGAAGGAGGAAAAGAACGGGGTAAAACCAACGTTTATGCTGTTACGACCACCGCCAAACCGGAAGTGACATTTTTTAAAATTAAGGCTAGACAATCTAAAGGAGAGGATAACTTTCAAAAACATCGGCGAAAAAAGTGACCCCCCTGTAGAAAAGTGCCCAGTTGAAGGGGAAGATATTAATGTTTTTAACCAATTTTTCGATATTTGTCGTACGAAAGGTCGAACTTTAAAACGATACTGATCTTGGTAAAATCCGTCGCCTCTATTGAAAGTTTAAGGCAGACATGCAAACAGACATACATACATACATTTATATATTGGTAACTAAAGATTTTCGACCCAAACTGATGAAAAAGCTTGTCCTATCTCTGAATACCCTTTATGTAAAATTTCAAATATTTAGACCAGAAATTGTCTGAGTAATTTGGAAGAGACCGCAGATGTCAATTTTTTAAAACTTCGACCCCTATTATGACCCCTTAAAATTTATTGTTTTGGGCTCAAATCAAGTTATTAAGTTAGACCCATGTCCAAGGAATCTATATCTAAAATTTTAAGTGCTTACACGCAAAATTGTCGGAGGAGTTTGGTAGAGTTCTCAAAGGTCAAATCGTTGAACTTTGACCCCTTAATCGCCAAATTTCTAGCCCACAACCGATGACATATATTTTCCCAAATCTCAGAAACCTGCATATCAAATTTCGAGTCTGTAGAATAAAAATTCACAGAGTCATTGCGTAGGGAAATGAATACAGACACACAGATACACATATACAGACACGTTCACTTTTATAGATATATAGATAGATAGTTTAAACAAAAATATATACGTATACATAAATATATATGGAAACAATTTTGTGTTTACCATAAACTTTTTCACAAATATTATGCAAGTATAAATCATGTAGAATATCTGCATGAATATTATAATTACACGTAATAGTTAACTAAAGATGATCATTCCATAAGAAAACTGAAAAACTAATAGGGAATTAATTAAAATGAACGTTTAAACGAATATGCAAATTAGCTAGATCATTTGCAGATGAATGCAATTCCATATATAAGAAAATTGCATTTTCTTTTTAAATAAAAAGAAAAAAGGGTTTCTAATATGAATATTAATGCACAAAAAAGAAAAACGAATTTCTAGGAGTATATATATATATATATATATATATATTTTGGAGTTATATTTTTGGATTATACCGTCATTGGATTATTTACCTTTCACCAGACTGTCCATTCACGTGTAATAACTTTTTTCTTCACCATATACCCTCTGCTCCACTTTTTGTTATCAAGTAAGATCTTTAACTTACTTGTTGTTTCATCAAATACTTTTGTATGCAAAATCCGATCCCGCATTTTGCTAATTCCTACCCTCTGATGAGAAGGAAAGTATTTCTTCGAAACTCCGCGGATTAAGGACTATCCACTTATCAAGACTTTCCTTTTCAGATTAAATATGTTTTTAACTCTTTTTCAAAGTGTTTTTTAACATGTTTTATTAACTGTTTGCTCATATATATATATATATATATATATATATATATATATATATATATATATATATATATATATATATATATATATATATTTGTTTTCACAAGTGACGGCACAGTCCTTAAATTCGTCCACGCAATTCCTAACACCACCGCCGAATCGACACGCCGCGCCATAAACAAATATCGTTGAATCGACACACACGTTCCCAAGCAGGGCCGAACAATCTCGCCAAATCGCACGGATATAAAAATGCAATAACGCGAGACACGTTATTAAAGCAGTGACTTTCAAATCCCGAAAATCACTTATCGGCTTGTTCTTTTCATAGCCGTTGGGCGAAACTAAATCGTCACTTTGGAGTAAGATGGGTGTAGTTCATTAGTGGGCTTGATTTGTGATCGAAAGGTCCCGGGTTCGCTTTGCACCGCAGGTAGGCCCGACTCATACGCTTATGCGCTTCCGCGCATGGTTGGCACAGCAGTTTTGTAGGAATTTTTGACACCCCTAACACGAAACTGCGAATACAATATAAAAATCTCGTAATTTCTCTGTTAAAAGTGGGTTATTTATTTTCTTTATGGATTATACTTCCAAAATAAACTATTACAGTTGTTTTAAAAGTAATAAAAATATTTTTTTTTTTTTTTAAAACAGTAATGAATTTTCCGAACTCAATATTTTTCAATTTTTAAACTCAATATTTTTAAATTTTTAAAATCTATCAAAATTTTTCTATTGATTCTATTTTTACGATATTTTCAGGGTCAATGTGAAATTTTATGTTCTTTCCAATAAACCGAATATAATATTTTAGACAAACGTTTTTTTTAAATTCACGCCCCCCCATTTTCACGCCCCCCCCATTTTCACGCCCCCCCCATTTTCAACTTTCTCTTAAAAAGTAAATAATTAATTTATGTTTAATAGTTTTATATATCACAAATTGAAGAGAAAAGGTCAATAAATAATATATTCAAATTTAAAACAAAAAAAAAAAAACAGTTTTTTAGAAATTTACCTGTAAAGTCCGAAGTTTAAAACCTTATTTTATAAGAACACATTTTTTCTTTTTGTCTTTTTTTTTTTTTTTTAAATGAAACCTTGGTCCTTGCTCCTTTAATTGAAAAAAAAATTAGGGCTTGAATTACATTTTTCGAGGAGTTATAAGCTTAGAAAGATAGGGGGTCGAATAATTTACGCCTCTCATTTTGAAATGTCTATTAAAAAGTAAATAATTAATTTATGTTTAATAGTTTTATATATCACAAATTGAAGAGAAAAGGTCAATAAATAATATATTCAAATTTAAAACAAAAAAAAAATCAGTTTTTTAGAAATTTACCTGTAAAGTCCGAAGTTTAAAACCTTTTTAAAAAAAAAAAACACATTGTTTTGTTTTTTTTTTTTTTTTAAATAAAACCTTGGTCCTTACTCCTTTAATTGAAAAAAAAATTAGGGCTTGAATTACATTTTTCGAGGAGTTATAAGCTTGGAAAGATGGGGTGGAATTATTCACTATTTTCACGAAATTTCTGACACTGCTACAGCAGCATACAAGCACAAATGCCATGTAACAACACACTCGATAAAAAATAAAATTAACTGACATCCGAGCAATCTAATAGCCTGCAGAAGTGAAATAATACATAAAAATAATTGCACGAAGCGCAACATTAATTAATCAAATCACATTTAAAATAAGTAATAACATTTTAAACAGCCTAAAAATCGAATATAAAATAAGTAAAAAGATATAAACAAAAACATAACAAGACTGCATAACTCAGTTTGACAATTAAAAAAAAAACAAGCGAAATTCTTATTTACGCGTAAACTTCCCCATAAAGTAACTACCAACAATTTACCCCACTATATGTGCCTAAATCTATAAACCTAAAAGCAAATTACACTTGACGAGCTACAACCACTACCAACAATTTCTTCTACTCTCTATCTCTGCCTAAATCTAAATGCGGATTCCATGAACAAAGTTTCCCTCCTAGAAGTGGCCGTCTGTGGAAGTCTGTCGCACTGGCCTGCTTTCCAGCCGACTACAGTATCATTGTCTTCAAGTCCAATGTGAACAAATTCTTGTTGAGTCGACTTTTAAATAATCAAATTCTACACAATTTCCACCACATCGGATCGCTACACTGTTGTCTCAGTGACCACCTTACACTCATTAACCTTTATCCTTGAGTGGCATTCAGCCTTGATAAGTTGTGATTCCTTCGTAAACAACAAAAATTGTATGTTGAAAGTTATGACATGGAAACGTAATTAACTCTAAGACTATTTATCTGGAGAGTCTGAATATTTTTATGGTGGTTAATGTAATAAAAAAATGTTGCGTGGTGGTTAATGTGATCAAATTAAATGTTGTATGTTGGTTAATGTAATCAGAATAAATGTTGCGTGATAGTTAATATAATCAAATTAAATATTGCGTCGTGGTTAATTTAATCAAATTAAATGTTGCATGGTGGTTAATGTGATCAAATTAAATGTTGCATGGTGGTTAATGCGATCAAATTAAATATTGCGTGGTGGTTAATATGATCAAATTAAATGTTTCGTGGTGGTTAATGTAATCAAATTAAATATTGCGTGGTGGTTAATGTGATCAAATTAAATGTTGCGTGATAGTTAATGTAATCAAATTAAATGTTGCGTGGTGCTTAATGTAATCAAATTAAATGTTGCATGGTGGTTAATGTGATCAAATTAAATGTTGCGTGGTGGTTAATGTGATCAAATTAAATGTTGTGTGTTGGTTAATGTAATCAGAATAAATGTTGCGTGATAGTTAATATAATCAAATTAAATGTTGCGTGGTGATTAATTTAATCAAATTAAATGTTGCATGGTGGTTAATGTGATCAAATTAAATGTTGCGTGGTGGTTAATGTGATCAAATTAAATATTGCATGGTGGTTAATATGATCAAATTAAATGTTTCGTGGTGGTTAATGTAATCAAATTAAATGTTGCGCAGTGGTTAATGTGATCAAATTAAATGTTGCGTGATAGTTAATGTAATCAAATTAAATGTTGCGTGGTGCTTAATGTAATCAAATTAAATGTTGCATGGTGGTTAATGTGATCAAATTAAATGTTGCGTGGTGGTTAATATAATCAAATTAAATGTTGCATGGTGGCTAATGTAATCAAATTAAATGTTGCATGGTGGTTAATGTAATCAAATTAAATGTTGCATGGTAGTTAATTTAATCAGATTAAATGTTGCGTGGTGGTTAATGTTATCAAATGAAATTCTGAATAGTGGTTAATATCGAAAAGCATCTGATGTTTGTATCAAATTTAGAAAAATAGGAAGTTAAACGTCAGTCAAAATTTCAATCTCCATTGAACTTTTAAGATCAATGTCAAAGGTCATATAAGGTGTGAGACTCTATATTTATACTCGACTAAAAACATTGTAACAGTGCATAGGAACGTGTGAAACGCCACAATCTCCAAATTCTGCTAAGCTAGAAAGCGAAACGCCACAATCTCCAAATTCTGCTAGGCTAGAAAGCGAAATGCCACATTTTAAAAATTCTGCTAGGCTAGAAAGCGAAACGCCACATTTTCAAAATTCTTCTAGGCTAAAAAGTGAAACGCCACAATCTCCAAATTCTGCTAGGCTAGAAAGTGAAACGCCACAATCTCAAAATTCTGCTAGGCTAGAAAGCGAAACGCCACATTTTCAAAATTCTTCTAGGCTAAAAAGTGAAACGCCACAATCTCAAAATGCTGCTAGGCTAGAAAGTGAAACGCCACAATCTCAAAATTCTGCTAGGCTAGAAAGCGAAACGCCACATTTTCAAAATTCTGCTAGGCTAGAAAGTGAAACGTCACAATCTCCAAATTCTGCTAGGCTAGAAAGCGAAATGCCACATTTTCAAAATTCTGCTAGGCTAGAAAGCGAAACGCCACAATCTCCAAATTCTGCTAGGCTAGAAAGCGAAACGCCACATTTTCAAAATTCTGCTAGGCTAGAAAGCGAAATGCCACCATCTGAAAATTCTGCTAGGCTAGAAAGCAAAACGCAACATTTTCAAAATTCTGCTAGGATAGAAAGCGAAATGCCACCATCTCTAAATTCTGATAGGCTAGAAAGCGAAATGCCACCATCTCTAAATTCTGCTAGGCTAGAAAGCGAAACGCCACATTTTCAAAATTCTGCTAGGCTAGAAAGTGAAACGCCACATTTTCAAGATTCTGCCAAGTTAGAAAGCAAAAAACCACATTTTCAAAATTCTGCTAAGCTAGAAAGCGAAATGCCACATTTTCAAAATTCTGCTAGGCTAGAAAGCGAAATGCCACATTTTCAAAATTCTGCTAGGCTAGAAAGCGAAATGCCACATTTTCAAAATTCTGCTAGGTTAGAAAGCGAAACGCCACATTTTAATAAATTCTGCTAGACTACAAAGCGAAACGCCACATTTTCAAAATTCTGCTCGGCTAAAAAGTGAAACTCCACATTTTCAAGATTCTGCCAAGTTAGAAAGTGGAACGTCACGTTTTCAAGATTCTACTAGGCTAGAAAGCCAAATGCCACATTTTCAAAATTCTGCTTGACTGGAATGTAATATTTTCAAAATTCTGCTAGGCTAGAAAGCGAAACGCCACATTTTCAAAATTCTGTTCGGCTAGAAAGCAAGTTTGCATTTTCCAAATTCCGCAAGTCAAGAAAACTAAATTCTGCATTTTCCAAATTCCATTCCCCTCCCCCCGACTGTATTAATATGAATAAATTCAAATGTAAGGTGAACCAACATCTTACTGCTCAATCTCCACTGAAACAAATAAAAACTTAAAATAAAACATGTCAAAAGTGTCCAAACGTACCTGCTCGATGAAAGTCAACAGAGCGTCTTTATTGTTGACCCATTCTGAAGCGAGTTGGGATGCTGGTGGATATTTGCAACACGAAAGTTCCAACGTGATCTCGAAACAATTTCCGTTCACATAATTGTAATCCTGCATGCCACCTGCACAAAACAAACACAAAATAAATTAACGTTAATATTTACCGCAGTGCAGACAAATACATATATTTTATATTATATTTCTTTTAAATAAAATAGACGTTTTCGTCTATGAATTCTATTTTTGATCCTTTCAAACTTCCGAATAATGGTTTTCACTTCTGGCAGGAAGTGGCTGATGTAATCACCATATTTATCAGAAGTCCGAGTACTTTCTAATCCTTCTGGATTCATCGTCAGGGTTAAATTAATTTAACTATTTTTTAACAATTTATATAATTTTTTTCTTCATTGGTTAATTATTTTTACTTTTTTCATTGGTTTGTTATTTCACTTTTTTCATTGGTTAATTATTTTACTATTTTCATTGGTTAATTATTTTTACTTTTTTGCATTGGTTAATTATTTTACTTTTTTCATTGGTTAATTATTTTACTTTTTTCATTGGTTAATTATTTTTACTTTTTTCATTGGTTAATTATTTTTACTTTTTTCATTGGTTAATTATTTTTACTTTTTTCATTAGTTAATTGTTTTATTTTTCTCATTAGTCAATTATTTTATTTTTCTCATTAACTAATTATTTTATTTTTCTCATTAACTAATTATTTTATTTTTCTCATTAATTAATTATTTTACTTTTCTCATTAGTTAATTATTTTATCTTTTCATTTGTTAATCATTTTATTTTATTTTTTCAATGGTTAATTATTTTTTTTTTCAATGGTTAATAATTTTATTTTTTTCAATGGTTAATTATTTTATTTTTTTCAATGGTTAATTATTTATATTTTTCATTGTTTAATCATTTTGTTTTGTTCATTGATTAATTATTTTAATAATTTTACAAACAATTCAGGATGTTATTTCTATTGGTTAAGTTTATTTTATTTTTTGTGTATTTTTTTTTGTAGTTTTTAGTAATGCTTTTAGTATTTCACGTTTTCGTTTATTATTGGTTTGTTTAAGTATAATTGGAGAAAGTGACAGGAATGTTTATTAGTCAGGTGGTTAAATATAGTACTGTTTTCAAAGCGAGGCATCGTTAACCCCCCCCCCCCCGACAACATTTTATTTTATGAAATATATCTTAGAGAAAAAATGATGCCTACACACACACACACACACACACACACACACACACACACAAAACAATGGGCTCCACATTTTGGCCTAATATCTCCGCACTAGCAACGAAACTCCAGCCTCTGTCCCATCACCCAAATGTTGCATCTCTGCATCTATTTTACAAGTATTTGAATGGAATGTGCTCTGATGAATTCAAAGCATTTGTTCCCCTGCTCTGGACGGAAATACCCTCGACTACTCCAACAAGCAACAAAATTCTACCCCTACTCTGTAGAGATGTCGCAAAACCTACTCAAATGGTTTCTTCCTCTGAACTGCTAAACTTTGGAATGTACTGACATGCAAAGGTTCAAGTTTAATGTGAACAGCTCTCTTGCTGTTCAATTCCTTACATAGTACCCCTGTATATTTGGTCCAAATTAATAACTTCTTACGGCAAAGTGACACCTTGTTTAAGGTGAAATAAACTGAATAGTACATTCAGGTTGAGAAGTCTCATCAAAAACACACACAGACACTCACTTTATAGATAAGCATATTGTGGCAGGAGCTGCAAGAAGCAGCTTATCCTACCTTGACAGATTACAAAATAGACTTCCTAGCCTAGCAGGGGATGCTCTTTTCTATTCCCGGCAACCTCTTTCCCACAGAAGGCACGTCGCGAGCTTGTATTTGTTTTATCGTTATTTCCATGGCAAGTGCTCATCTGAGCTCCAATCTCTGATTCCCCTCGCGAATCTTTCACGGAAAACGCCTGTCTAGCTGAAACCACTATCAATAATTTTCCCCACTCTTTGACTGTGCCTAAACCTAAATGTGGATGCCATGAACAAGGCTTACTTCTTAGAACTGCACGCCTGTGGAACTCTCTTCTGATTTCCTGCTTTTCAGCTGACTATCTTCAAGTCCAATGTAAACAAGTTCTTGACGAACCGTCCCCCTAAGTAATCCGACTTACAAAAATTCCACTACCTATGTTTACTATACTATAATCACATTGACTAATATATACCCATTAACCCTTATCCTCGAGTGGCCTGCCAGGCCTTGATAAGTGTCGATTTCTGTGAAAAAAAATAAATAATTAAATAATGGAAATACATAAAAACATAAGTAATCAAGAGAGTGATTAAATAGCAGAATGGATTCGTCCGAATTACCATTTTTATAGAGTTTGGACGAATCCATTCTGCTACTTATCACCCTCTTGATTACTTATGTTTTTATTTATTTCCATTATTTTTTTTATTAGCATTTTAGCCCGGCGTTGCCCGGGTGTTTTAAAATGTATGTTGAGCAAAAAAAAAAAAAAAAAAAGAAAAAAAAAAGTCAATTTTTTAAAACTTTGATCCCTATTATGACCCCTTAACATTTATTGTTTTGGGCTCAAATCAAGTTATTAAGTTAGATCCATGTCCAAGGAACCTTTTATAGACATACTAGCATGGGTGCCCGGCGTCGCCCAGGTGTTTGAAGGTGTATACTGAGCAAAAAAAAAGAAAAAAAAAAAAGGTAAATTTAAAAAAAAATTGTCCCCTATTATCACCCCTTAACATTTATTGTTTTGGGCTCAAATGAAGTTATTAAGTTAGATCCATATCCAAGGAACCTATATCTAAAATTTCAAGTGTTTGGACCCAAAATTGTCGGAGGAGTTTGGTAGAGTTCTCAAAAGGTCAAATCGTTGAACTTTGACCCCTTAACAGCCAAATTTCTGGCCGAAAACGAATTAGAAAGATTTTCCCAAATCTCAGTACCCTGTATACCAAATTTCGAGTCTGTAGACTGAAAATTAACAGAGTTATTGCGTAGGGAAATGTACACAGACACACACACAGACGCACACACACAAACACGTTCGCTTTTATAGATTGATAAATCCAAGTTTGTTTTGTTCTTATCTGCCCTTCCATCGTCGGGTTTATACCGAATGGTATTATTTCCTTACTAGCGGGGGTACCCGGCGTTGCCCGAGTGTTTTGTTTCCGGGACGGGGGGGAGGAGTTTTAAAAAATGTTATGGTAGGTAAGTAGGAAGGATCAAACCCGGAGTCATGAGTAAAAGTAGGAAAATAAAGTGTGAAAAAAAAACAAAAAAACATCTGCAACGTTAACAGTTCGGCCACCAAGAAAAGTCCATTCCAGTTGTTTAGGAAAAAAAAAACAAAAAAAAAAAAACGACTACGGTAGGTCGGCACGAACGTGAAAATATAATGTGAATTGTCCAGCACGCTAACCACTACGCCACAGAGCACTGCAGCTTAGTTTAGTGATTTTAAATAACTTCACATGAAAGAACTACGAAGCCAAACCGGTGTTCTCTTCTCAACTGTTCCTTGTGAACGATCCCCAAACGGTGTTAAGTGGTGGCAGGGGGAGGAGGAATTTATTAGAGAGAAAATATTTTACCACTTCCATTGATCTTAACCGATTTTGGCCGTGACTTCTCAGCAGAAAAAGTATAGAAATCTAAGATTATCGAGGAATTTGAGAAATAATAGGCCTATAACACACCTCAGATATTGTTCTGCCGTTTGTGCATATTATATTTGCATGAAATATCTTGATTTTTAATCCTATTAAGGTCAAAATCAGACGGGGAAAAAATGAGTTCATTTTATTTATATAGAGATTATTTGTTTTTGTTTTGGAATCTTTGAGATGAGATTTCGTAATTTGTGTATTCATTTTTTTTTTTTATCAGGGCTCTACATTGCGAGTGAAACAGTCGCATTTGCGAGTGATTTTTAAAAATGGCGATTAGAAATAATGAAATGCTTATCTTTTGGCGATTGCATTTCTTTCACTGACAATCTTCCAAAGCTCACTATTGAGTGTAAAATATCTTTTCAACTTTTTTTTTAAAATAAAATGAACGAAGTTAAATTATTTAAACAATAAAAGTTTAATAGAACAATGTACTTTTTTTTTTTTTTTAATTTATTTTTTTAACTAAGGCTGTTTTAAAAAAATATCTGAAGATGTCAGAATGTTTGTACGTTATACAGTCACATTTGTGAGTAATTTTTCAAAATGGCGACTAGAAATAATGAAATGCTTATCTTTTGGCGATTGTATTTCTTTCACTGACAATCTTCCAAAGCTCACTCCTGAGTAAAAAATATCTTTTCAACCTTTTTTTTTTTATATATCAAAAGCCTTTGCCAAAACGAACGAAGTTAAATTATTTAAACAATAAAAGTTTAATAGAACAACTCCTTTTTTTTTTTAACAAAAACTGTTTAAAAAAAAAAAAAACCTCTGAAGAAATCAGAATGTTTCTAACTTCAAGTATCAACATAAAATTTGTTGTATATTTAGAATCACACTTATTAAAAAAATATGAAAAAATCTTTCCGATGTACATACTCGTCACAGAATGAAGAGGTCATATTCCAAAAATCATGTGGGTTTGGATAGTAACTTTCCTATTTGGCTAGTAAAGGAAAATATTTAGTTGTCAAAGATCAACTAAAGATAGATTTGTCATTTAGCCTTGTATATAGATATAGATATTTTTCACTCAGTAGTGAGCTTTGGAAGATTGTCAGTGAAAGAAATACAATCGCCAAAAGATAAACGCTTCATTATTTCTAGTCGCCATTTTGAAAAATTACTCACAAATGTGACTGTATAACGTACAAACATTCTGACATCTTCAGATATTTTTTTAAAACAGCCTTAGTTAAAAAAATAAATTAAAAAAAAAAAAAGAGTACATTGTTCTATTAAACTTTTATTGTTTAAATAATTTAACTTCGTTCATTTTACTTTTAAAAAAAAAGTTGAAAAGATATTTTTCACTCAATAGTGAGCTTTGGAAGATTGTTAGTGAAAGAAATACAATCGTCAAAAGATAAACGTTTCATTATTTCTAGTCGCCATTTTGAAAAATCAATCGCAAATGCGACTGTTTCACTCGCAATGTAGAGCCCTGATAAAAAAAAAAATGAATACACAAATTATGAAATCTCATCTCAAAGATTCCAAAACAAAAACAAATAATCTCTATATAAATAAAATGAACTCATTTTTTCCCGTCGGATTTTGACATTAATAGGATTAAAAATCAAGATATTTCATGCAAATATAATATGCACAAACGGCAGAACAATATCTGAGGTGTGTTATAGGCTTATTATTTCTCAAATTCCTCGATAATCTTAGATTTCTATACTTTTTCTGCTGAGAAGTCACGGCCAAAATCGGTTAAGATCAATGGAAGTGGTAAAATATTTTCTCTCTAATAAATTCCTCCTCCCCCTGCCACCACTTAACACCGTTTGGGGATCGTTCACAAGGAACAGTTGAGAAGAGAACACCGGTTTGGCTTCGTAGTTCTTTCATGTGAAGTTATTTAAAATCACTAAACTAAGCTGCAGTGCTCTGTGGCGTAGTGGTTAGCATGCTGGACAATTCACATTATATTTTCACGTTCGCGCCGACCTACCGTAGTCGTTTGTTTTTTTTTTTTTTCCTAAACAACTGGAATGGACTTTTCTTGGTGGCCGAACTGTTAACGTTGCAGATGTTTTTTTTTTTTGTTTTTTTTCACACTTTATTTTCCTACTTTTACTCATGACTCCGGGTTTGATCCTTCCTACTTACCTACCATAACATTTTTTAACCCCCCCCCGTCCCGGAAACAAACACTCGGGCAACGCCGGGTACCCCCGCTAGTTTTAAATAAAACGCACAAAGTTAAATTATTTAAACAATAAAAGGTTTAATAGAACAATATACTTGAAAAAAAAATTTTTTTTTCAACGAAGGCTGTTTAAAAAAATATCTGAAGAAATTAGAATATTTATACCTTGAAGTATCAACATAAAATTTGTTGCATATTTAGAATTAAAGAAAAACATAAAGAATCTATATGATGTACATACTTATCACAGAACTAAGATGTCATATTCTAAAAATCATATGGGTTTGGTTCATAACTTTTTTATTTGGCTAGTAAACGAAAATATTTGGTTGTCAAGGTCAACTAAAGATAAGTTTGTCTGTAGAGCCCTGTTTGTGGACTCATCTTCATAGTTGTGCTTTCATCCACGTCTCAGCCAACTCATCCTTTGGTCTTCTTCAAGTGGTTAACAGTGATGCAATAGAAATGCTGAGTCCCTTTAACTATATCCCCAGTAATTCCCCCACTCTATATCTGTGCCTAAATCAAAACGCGGATTCCATGAACAAAGCTTCTTTCTTAGAACTGCACGCCTGTGGAACTCTGTTCCGTCTGCCTGCTTCCCACCGGACTACAACTTGGATGTGTTCAAGTCCAACGTTAAAAAATTCCTAATGAACCGCCCCCTTAAGTAAACACTTTATCAAATCTCCACACTAACGTAATGTACTTGCAATAACCCTTATCCCTGAGTGGCTTCCGGGCCTTGATAAGTGGTGATCACTGTGTAAAAAAAAAAAAAAAAAAAAAAAAAAGTTACTACCTTCCATAGTTGCTGTTGTTGTCTCACCATGTTTTGTCCAACTAATCCTCTGGCCTGCTTTGGGTAGGATTGAAACCGCTATCTTCAGATTATGCTCAAACTGGAGCCATAGAGACTTAACGCCTCTGGTAATGAAGGTTGGATTTTATTATCTTACTAGCATTTACACCTGGGTGTTTGGAGGTGTATGTTGAGCAGAAAAAAAAAAAGCGGTAATTTTTCTTTAACTTCGATCCCTATTATGACCCCTTAATATTTATTGTTTTGAGCTCAAGTCGAGTTATTAAGTTAGATCCTTGTCCAAGGAACCTATATCTAAAATTTCAAGTGTTTAGACCCAAAATTATCGGAGGAGTTTGGTATAGTTCTCAAAAGGTCAAATAAAACCTTTAACTATATCCCCAGTAATTACTGCCTGCCATAGTTATTGTCTCACCATGTTTTGTCCAACTAAATCCTCTGGCCTGTTTTGCGTAGGATTGAAACTGCTATCTTCAGACAATACACACCTTAACGCTTCTATCTACTGCACCAAACACCCCGAGTGGCGATCAAGGTTGGATTTTTTGGTCTTATAAATCAAATTTTGTGTTTTTATCTGGCCTTCCATTGTCGGCTTCATACTGATTGGTATTTTATACTAATTTTAACTATTTTTTTTTTTTAATCCTTTCAGATGAGATTTTATAAGTTGTGCATTCATTTTTATTTTTGTGGACTGTTATCCTCATCTCCATAGTTGTTGTTTCATCCACGTTTCAGCCAACTCATCCTCTGGTCTTCTTCAATATGGTTGTCTTCAAGTCCAACGTAAACAAGTTCTTGATGAGCCGTTCCATAAAGTTAACAAATTTACCGAATTTCCATTACTAACGATTGCTATATTGTCCGATTGACTACTGTACACTCTTTAACCCTTATCCTCGAGTGGTCTCTGGGCCTTGATAAGTGGTTATGCCTATGTAAAAAAACAAAAAACAAAAAAAAAAATAGCAACAACTTGACTCTCCTTGTTTTTAGAAAATACCAAGGAAATTTTAACTCAATTCATGTGCAAGATAGTCTCTTTCAACAATATACGTTACTGCACATGTGCGTATATCTTGAAATCCTTATAAAGATAGAAATTTAGCAGAAAATAAATGAACAGTAAATGCTTTTTTTTTTTTTTTTTTTTTTTTTTATTACATTTTCACCCCAAACAAGGCACATTGCCACTTTGGTGTAGGGGGCTACTATCAGGGGAAACATCTACTGGGGTACTATGTAGGGATTAGGGCAGCGAGATGTTGGTTCACGTTGCACTTGAACTTATGCATGTCAGTACAGTTGGGGAAGCAGTGACCTGGAATGGAATTCCAAAGTCTAGCAGTTCTGGGGAAGAAACTACTGGAGTAGAAAGATCTTTTACATCTAGGGATCTCTACAGTGTGGGGGTGGGATTTTGCAGCTTGTCGGGTCTGTCGAGGGTGTTCACGTCGTGGGGGCACAAGTGCTTGCAGTTCATCAGAGCATTCACCATTATAATACTTGTAAAACAGGCAGAGGGATGCAACGTTTCGACGATGGGACAGAGGCTGAAGCTTAGATGCCAGTTCAGGGCCTATCAGATTTGCGACTCTCTTTTGAACCCTGTCAAGGAGCGAGAGACTAGTAGGCGATGCACCAGCCCAAATATGACAGCAATACTCCATACATGGGCGAATAGTGGCCTTATAGAGGTACAGGATACTTTCAGGTGTTAGAAGTTTTCTAGCACGGTAGAGAGAGCCCACCTTCCTCGCAGCGGCCCTGGCAATGCTCTCGATGTAATTGTTCCAACTCATGTTTCCTGTGAACGTTAGGCCAAGGAGCTTGAGAGATGTACTCTCAGATAAAGAGTCGTTGGCCATTGCAATAGGTGGTAGAGAAGGTTTCTTGTAATTATTGAATGAAACCAGTTTTGTCTTGGTGGCATTGAACGTGACCATCCAATTACTGTTTCCATCGTTCTATTCCATTAATTTTATCGCATTAAATTTTAAGGGTCATCAGGAGAGAACTGCATTATTTTAGGGGCTTCCGTCCAAAGTGACATTCACCATAGGCGGGTTGAACTGGCTTCCTCTAAAAGGAAGTTTCATAGGAATATCAAATTCACAAATGCTCTCAGGCTGTTTGTAAATCCTAAAACTCTTGTTCTTATGTTGCCAATTTCCAGTGTAGACTATTAAAATGGTCGATTATTATGGTTGAAAAAAAAAAAAAATAGTCGATTATTATTACTGGTAACAGTATATTATTAGATAAAAATATTTTAAACATGTGAAAAATGATGTTAAGTTGGAATGTTTACATTTAATAGTCGTCAGGAATGTTAATTCAATGTCAATTTGACAGATGGAATTTAAGCTAACCATAATATAAGCAAATATACGTGACAAAAACCCAGCAAAGATCTTTAGACTACGTGTGGTAATGATGTAATAAAAATATCGATTTTAAGATGTAGTTACGTGCGCGATCAGTTTCGATATGCAACGTGTTAAAGAAGGATGGTGGTTTTATGACTGGACGGCCAATGGAAGTCAGAAGGGGGCGGCTTGGAAAAGTATAATCTTATACAAAGCGTGCCATCTCTGAAAAAGAGCTCAGCAAAGAATAAATGATTATATTTAAAAATAGAATTCTCGTTTGAGCGTTTTCAATTTCGGTTATATAATAATATAAGCAAATATACGTGACAAAAACCCAGCAAAGATCTTTAGACTACGTGTGATAATGACGTAATAAAAATATCGATTTTAAGCAGATATACCCTGAACCAGAAGAATAACTATATTTTATAAAATAATAACATTATAAAAATTTTTTGTATTTGGGTGTATAAACACCCATAGGACTAACCATGCTTGGAACACGCGGGCAGTTCTTGGAAAAAAAACCTTTGTTCATGGAATCAACATTTAGGTTTAGGGACCGATAGAGAGTGGGGGAGAAATTTTTGATAGTAGTTTTGGCTAGACGAGTGTTTGTTTGTGAAAGTTTGACAAGGGGGAAGGCAGAGAATAGATTGGAGCTCAGACGAGCATTTGCCATGAAAATAACAATGGAACAGAGACAAGCGTGCAACGTCTCCTCTGTGGGAGAAGTTCTTTTAGTTCTTTCCCACTGCAAGAACTTGCATAGACACCAGGGGCGGAAAGTGAGATTGAGAAGTCAGCCCCCCCCCCCCTCTTCCCGAGGAGGGCCACTCTGACCTGCAAAAAAAAAAAAAAAAAAAGTGCCTGGGCATCCTCGTCGGCATTCCCCAGTGAGGGCGCCTCGGGCGCTTAGCAATAAACTAACCCCTTCTCAAAGAGAAAAAGCAAAGCCTGGGAAGGTGGACCTCCTAGAACTCCACAGAAATAAACTCCCGCCGCAAAATCAACAGGGACAGGAATGGTCTGATCTCTGTTGATTTTGGGGGCCCAGGTGGGAAAGAGGTTGCAGGGAAGAAAACAAGTGGGGGTGGCATTCTTTAAATGCATTAGGTACCGTCTGAAAGCAGATAATTCAGAATTGTTTTTAGTTCTCGAAAAGCGCTACCTGACACCGCTCAAATCGTCGGTCAACCGTCATCCGATAAATACGCATTGTAACAGACTGCTATTGTAAAGCAATGGGAAAAAGAAGATCGCATGTTTGTTTTTCAAGCTTGACTTAGTTTGTCACACCTGGACCGAACGGAAATGACTGCGCCAGTGCGCCACAAGCAGAGATTTTTCTTTTTCTTTTTACTTCGATTAGTCAACCAAGCACATTTTTTAATAATAGTAAATGGGTGTGTAGCTCTATTTTTTTTTTTTTTTTTTTTTTTTTGAAATCACAAAAAAAGGATTGGGCATCATCAAATGAATACTAGCAAAGCAAAGCTACCCAACGTTCTTCGAAAATAGAAGAAGAAGAGGAGGAGGAGGAGGAGGAGGAGGAACAACAACAACAACAACAACAATAATAATAATAATAATAATAATAATGAAGAAGAAGAAAGAGAGAGCCTGCTTCCTCCGTTTGACTATAGGTGGCGTTACTGTCTGTCCACCCATTTTTTTTTTTTTTTTACAAGGAGGTCACCACTTATCAAGGCCCGGAAGCCACTCAGGGATAAGGGTTATTGCATGTACAGTACGTTGTACGTTAGTGTTGAGATTTCATAAAGTGTCTACTTAAGGGGGGGGCGGTTCATCAGGAATTTGTTTACGTTGGATTTGAAGACATCCAAGTTGTAGTTAGGTGGGAAACAGGCAGACAGAACAGAGTTCCACAGGCGTGCTGTTCTAAGTCATGGAAGCACAAAATGTATATAATGGCACCCTTGAAATAAAAATAAATGTTTTTGTTATATTTTAATTTAAAAAATGTCTTTTTTTGTTTTTTTGCAAATATATTTAAGTTTGTTTGTTTTTTCAAACATATTTACGTTTTTTTTTTGTTGCAAACATTTACGTTTTGTTGCTTGTTTATTTTCAAACATTTACGTTTTTTTTTTTTTGCAAGCATAAACTAAATGTTTTTGCTATATTTTTCTTTTTGAAAAGTTTGCTTATGCACTTATTGTACCGCGCTATTTTTAATAGTAGTTTCAAGTAAGATTCAGGTTTTACAATATCCTTTTTCATATATATATATATATATGCTCGCGGAAAAGGTAAAATAAGTGCAGAAAAATTAAGAAAAAAAGGGGGGAGGTTCCATAAAAAAAATATAACAGAAAAAACGTTGATTTTTTTTTTTTTTTAAGAGCGTAAAAACTGCTCGCGGAAAAACGGTTGTACCCATAAATATGTTTAAAAGAAAAATATAGCAGAAACATTTAGTTTATGCTTGCAAAAAAAAAAAAAAAAAAAAAGAAAAAAAAAAAAAACGTAAATGTTTGGAAAAATCAAACTTAAATATGTTTGCAAAAACAAACAAAAAAAAACATAAATATGTTTGGAAAAAAAAAAACTTAAATATGTTGGCAAAAAAAAAAAAAAACAAACATGTTTAAAATTAAAATACAACAAAAACATTTATTTTTATTTCAAGGGTGCCATTATATAAATTTTGTGCTTCCGTAACTGGGTGGACAGACAGTAACGCCACCTATAGTCAAACGGAGGAAACAAGCTCTTTCTTTCTTCACGATTACTACATCATCATCATAATAATAAAAAATAATAATAAAAAATTTTTTTTTTATTATTATTATTGTTGTTGTTGTTGATGATGTTGATGTTGATGATGTTGATGATGATGATGATGTTGATGATGATGTTGATGATGATGATGTTGATGATGTTGATGTTGATGATGTTGATGATGATGATGATGATGTTGATGATGATGATGATGTTGATGATGATGTTGATGTTGATGATGTTGATGTTGATGATGTTGATGTTGATGATGTTGATGATGTTGATGTTGATGTTGATGATGATGATGTTGATGTTGATGATGTTGATGATGATGTTGATGATGATGTTGATGATGATGATGTTGATGTTGATGATGATGTTGATGTTGATGATGTTGATGATGTTGATGATGTTGATGATGATGTTGATGATGTTGATGATGATGATGATGATGTTGATGATGATGTTGATGTTGATGATGTTGATGATGTTGTTGATGTTGATGATGTTGATGATGATGTTGATGATGTTGATGATGATGTTGATGATGTTGATGATGATGTTGATGATGATGATGATGTTGATGTTGATCACGTTGATGATGTTGATGTTGATGATGTTGATGATGTTGATGATGATGATGATGTTGATGATGTTGATGATGATGTTGATGATGATGATGATGATGATGTTGATGATGATGATGATAATAATAATAATAATAATAATAATAATAGGGACTTGTACAATTTAATCAAGATATTAAAAAGTGAAAATATCGAAAAAAGGTTATATATATCCGTTATGGAACAAAGTCCTCCGAAAAAAAAATTCACTTAATTTCATCAAGTAGTTTTTTTTTTAATTTTTTTTTTAACAGCTAAAAAACTATTTGTTATGATACCGAGCAAGAGATTCGATTTTTAGGAAGAAAAGCTAGAATTAAAGATGGGGAGGGAGTGTCGGCGATTTAACTGGAGTTATCTCCCCGTGGCGTGTGCAAAACATTCCAAGATGGCTGACTTCAACGCGCTCTCATAAAAACGTGTTTTTCCGCTGTAAAAAAAAAAAAAAAATAAAATAAAACTACTCGATCAAATTAGGTGATTTTTTTTTTTTTTTTTTTGTCGAAGATCTTCAGTCCAAAACGGATACGTACAATATAACCTTTTTCGATATTTTCATTTTTTAATGTCTCGATTAAACTGTACAAGTACCAAATGGGTAATCTCCAAAAATACCGTAAGGGCTTACAACATGGCCGCCAGAAGAGTCAACAAAAAACTGCGA
This sequence comes from Euprymna scolopes, assembly GCF_053919585.1. Taxonomy (NCBI): domain Eukaryota; kingdom Metazoa; phylum Mollusca; class Cephalopoda; order Sepiida; family Sepiolidae; genus Euprymna; species Euprymna scolopes. Next base: position 109,863,329 of record NC_136527.1, on the reverse strand, counting down.
ATAAAATATATAAAACCTGTAATTTCTGTTTTTAAAGTGGGTTGTCAATTTTCTTTATGAAATATACTTCCAAAATAAACTATTACAGTCGTTTAAAACATAATAGAAGTATTATTTTTTATTTTTTAAAAACAATGTTTACAAAATGTCTACGCACGTTCGTAGACATTTTGTAAACATTGTTTTTAAAAAATAATACTTCTATTATGTTTTAAACGACTGTAATAGTTTATTTTGGAAGTATATATTTCATAAAGAAAATTGACAACCCACTTTAAAAACAGAAATTACGAGTTTTATATATTTTATTCGCAGTTTTTTGTTGACTCTTCTGGTGGCCATGTTGTAAGCCCTAACGGTATTTTTGGAGATTACCCAAAAATGTTATTAGCGGTCTAAATAGAATGTAATATAAATTGGTGATCAAAATGGTGGTAAATTTTTACGACGTGCCCCAGCGTATTATAAACACTCCAACCTCACCATGTTAAGAACGGCTTTCGAAATAACCCCCCCTCCCCAATTTCCCCATTTTAAGAACTGCATTCGGAATAAACATACCCCAACCTCAAAAGCCTTGAAGTTGGGGCCTCGAAGGCTGTCGAGGTTGGGAGGGGGTGTTCATTTCGAAAGCCGTTCATAACATGGTATGATTGGGGGTGTTTATACCACGCTGGGGCAGGTCATAAAACATACCAAAATAGTTTTTTTTTTTTTTTTTTTTTTTTTTTTTTTTTTACACAGTGGTCACCACTTATCAAGGCCCGGAAGCCACTCAGAGATAAGGGTTTCATGTTGTGTGTGTTTTTTTAAATTACTGAATGAGGAGACTTTTTCAGTTAAAATTTTCGATACTTGTACAGTTTAATCAAGACATTAAAAAGTGAAAATATCGAAAAAAGTTATATTGTACGTATGCGGTATGAAATGAAGTTCTCCGAAAAAAAAAAAAAAAAATCACTTGATTTGATCAAGTAATTTTTTTTTTTTTTTTTTACAGAAAAAAAAAAATACTTATGATACCGAGCAAAAGGTAGCCATGTTTCAATTTTTAGGAAGAAAAGCTAGTATTTAAGATGGGGAAGGAGTGTCGGCGCTTTAGACTGACTTATCTCCCCATGGCGTGTTCTAAAATTCCAAACATGGCTGCCTCCAGCGTGCTGTCATAAAAACGTATTTTTCCGCTGTAAAAAAAAACTACTCGATCAAATTAAATGAACTTTTCGGAGAACTTCAGTCCAAAACGGATACGTACAATATAACTTTTTTCGATATTTTCATTTTTTAACTTCTTGATTAGACCGTGCAAGTACCAAATTTATTTAGTATTATGCATGTAATCTGAAGAAAAACGCGCTTGAGATGTGTAAATATAGGATAAGATTTTTTTTTTTTTAACAAAATGGGGCCTTTTGTATTACTCAAGCCGAAAAAGTTTTAAACTGTCTTCCCCTCTCTTATTGCTATACGTAATACTTAAAGGTTTGAGCCTGTTTGCCTACTACGACTTTTTTTTTTTTTTTTTGCTCAACACACACCTCCAAAAATCCACATCCGGGCAACACCGGGTACTCAGACCCAGGCATGTGACAATTAAATGACAATACGCATGTGCATGTGTGTGCGTGCGTGCGTGCGTATATATATTTGTTTACTGTTTTTTGGAGAAAGAATTCCAACAAAGTGCTCGATTTCAAAGAAAAACTTTTTCGATATAAGAGCTTAATATTTATTCATTCAATAGTACAGAAGTTCAGAAAAACATTGGTACCGACGGTTTCAAGAAAGTTTTTCCTCAGACAGAAACAACATGGCTGATGAGAGCCTAACATCATTTACCTTTTACCATTAACTAGTTCCCTTTATGTTGGGCTTGAAACCGACGGTACCAATGTTTTTCTGAACTTCTGTACTAAGTTTTTTGCTTATTAATTCTATTTTTAATCCTTTCCAACTTTGAATTATGGTCTTCACTTCTGGCAGAAACTGGCTGATGTAATCGCCATATTTATCACAAGTCCGAGTACTTTCCAATCCTTCTGGATTCATCGTCAGAGTTAGATTGATCTAATTGGTTTTTAACAATTTATATTTTTTTTTCATTGGTTAATTATTTTAATAACTTTACAACATTTCAGGATGTAATTTCTATTGGTAAAATTTATTTTTTAATAGTACTTTTTAATTGTATTTTTTATTAGTAATGTTTTTTTAGTATTTCAAGTTTTCTTTTTTATTGTTTTTTTTTGTAAGTATAATTAGAACAAGTGACAGGAATATTGATTAGTCAAGCGGTTAAATATAACACTGTTCTCGAAGCTATGCATGGTTAATCTTCTCGACAAAATTTTATTTTATGAAATATGCCTAAGAGAAAAAAAAAAAAAACGCTACCCCCCCCGTCACACGCACAGAGCGAGCATCGAGATGTGTTGAAAAAAAAATAAAGTGCTCAATCGTAAATGTGAAAGGTAAAATACAAATTATTTTAAAAACTATGTTATACATTTCAGAGACGTGCCGTAGTTTCATTGACGTGGATTGACCTTTTACCATTTAAACACCGATAAACGATAAAAGTTCAACCGACGTTATTGAAACCATGGCACGCCCTTGAAAAAGGTAACCGTTTTGAATAAATGATCTCTCTCTCACATATATATCTATATATATATATATATATATATATAAAAGTGAAAATGTGTGTATGTATGTACCTATTTACTATGCCTCCCCACGGGACAGAGTTAGACACCAGGGTCGTTTTTTAACGTGGAGAAAAGGTACAAAAATTAAAATTGTCTCAGTCGTGAAGGATTTCTCCTCCACCGAAAGAGAACAAGAAATGAAAGTGCAGCATCTGAAGAACAGATACTACACTTTGATCTTGACCAAAATGTACGTTCGCTTTTTGAGTATGTCTGAGAAAGGCTTTTTCCGGTCCATTCTGGAGGCCGTTGCTCATTTTTAAAACTTTTTATATCACGTCTAAATGATAATATCTATGACTTAACAATGGTGGTCGTCTCTATATTTAATTTGCCTGACTTTGAAACGTTAAATATTCGACATTTTCGGATTGGTGTATGTAGATTCGTCTTTTTGTATACGAAAAGCAAAACTGGATTTGAACTGGATGTAAATGTCATCGTTATCTATCCCACAGTAAAACGATTTGACCTTATTAATCGCTCTTACATTGACCGTCGCTGTAGCTCAGGTGTTCAGGCTCAGCCTATGGGCCTCAAGGCTCCGGGTTCGAGCCGACCTGTCACCAAGCCTCCCCTTTTTTTTCCATTTTTAAATCGCTGTTTTTTTATTGTTATTTTTTTTATTTAAACAGGGTTAAGTTTCCTTTTGGTTCTTCTTTCCCCCACCCCCCCAAACGCACACACCTACAAACACCCAGACAACACCGGGTAACCCCCGCTAGTCTATAAATATAAAAGCGAAAATGTGTGTATGTATGTATGTTCGCTTTTTGTGTATGTCTGTAAAAGTTTTTTTTCCGAGAAGCGATCGGTCCGCTCACAACTTCTTAAAACTTTTTATATCACGTCTAAATGATAATATCTACGAGTTAACAACGGAGGTCGCCTGTCTATTTAATTTGCTCGACTTCGAAAAGATAAATATTCAACATTTTTCGCTCGCCGCATGTGGATTAGGCTTTTTCGTATTATAAAAGCAACACTAATTCTGGCAGTATTTTTCCGGTCGCGATTGCCGGAAATGTCCGAAAGCAATCAGTTTTGATCAATGTGGAAATATTTTCCTTATATCAGACAATTGCTATTCAGTTTGGACAATTCCCCTTTTATGGGGAGCTGGTTACCCTCCAACATCTTGGAAGGGGAAAAAAAGATTAAAAAAGCGTTCCTGCAGTAAATAAAATACTACTCCGCAAAGTTGACCTCATTAAGTAATTAAAAACAGGCACCTGTTAATTCTAAATAGTTAAATAAATTCAAATGTGTTTCCGTTTGTTTTTCGTGGTGGCCCAGTGGTTAACGTCGCATGTTTTTTTTTTTCACACTTTAATTATCAACTTTGCCTCAAGGGTTCGCGTTCGATCCTTCATACGTACTTACAAAAAAATTTTGAACCCTCCTCCTCGACACAAACACCCGAGTGTTTTGATTTACCCAAAAACCACACACACACCTCGAAACGCCCAGGCAACGCCGGGTACCCCCGCTAGTATATGTATAAAAGTGAGAATATGTGTGTGCATGTGTGCCTGTGGACATTTCTCAACCTATATACTCAAAATACGTGTTTAGAAAAAAAAACGATACTCGCACGCGCATGCTTTGGTTTTTTTCCATTTTTTTTTTCTTTTTTTAACTTCATTGTTTTTTTTAAAAAAAGAATTCAACGTTACGTTTAATATCTACGGTATTTCTGTTTATAATAAACTAACAGTTCAGCCCGACGTTGCTCGGGCCCTATGTACTGTTCGTAATATATATATATATATATATATATATATATATATATATATATATATGAATTTTATTACATTTTCACCCCAAACAAGACACATTGCCACTTTGATGTAGGGGGCTACTATCAGAGACATAAGCTACAGGAGTACTATGTAGGGAGTTGGGCAGCAAGATGTCGGTTCACGTTACACTTGAACTTCTGCATGTCAGTACAGTTGGGGAAGCAGGGACCGGAAGGGAATTCCAAAGTTTAGTGGTTCTGGAGAAAGAAACTACTGGAGTAGAAGGCTCTCTTACATCTAGGGATCTCTACGGTGAAGGGGTGGGATTTAGCTGCTTGTAAGGTTTGCCGGGGGCATTTATGTCAAGGAAGTACAAGTGCTTGCAGTTTGTCGGAGCATTCACCATTAAAATACTTGTAGAAGGCTCTTTTACATCTAGGGATCTCTACTGTGAAGGGGTGGGATTTAGCTGTTTGTCGGGTGTATTTACATAGAGGGGGTTCAAGTGCTTGCAGTTCGTCAGAGCATTCACCATTAAAATTCTTGTAGAACAGGCAGAGGGATGCAACATTTCGTCGATGGGACAGAGGCTGAAGCTTAGATGCCAGTTCAGGACCTATCAGATTGGCGACTCTCTTTTGAACCTTGTCTAGGAGCGAGAAACTAGTAGCAGATGCACCAGCCCAAATATGACAACAATACCTCATACATGGGCGAATGGTGGCCTTATAGAGGTACAGGGTACTTTCGGGCATAAGTAGCTTTCTAGCATGGTAAAGAGAACCTACCTTCTTCGCAGCAGTCCTGGCAATACTCTCAATGTAATTGTTTCAACTCATGTTTCCTGTGAACGTTAGGCCGAGAAGTTTAAAAGATGTACTTTCAAATAAAAAGTCATTGGCCATTGCTATTGGTGGTAGAAAAGGTTTATTGTAATTATTGAAGGAAACAAGATACTACGGCATTTATTCAGTGATTTATTTATTTTTTTATTTTACCCCAAACAAGGAACAGTGCCACTTTTCTGTAGGGTCCTACTATTGGGGACATAAGTTGCAGGGATATTATGTAGCGAGCTGTCAGATTTGTCAGGGGTATTTACGTCAAAGAGGTACAAGGTCTTGTAGTTTAAAAGATGTACTTACAGATAAAGAGTCTTTGGCCATTGCTATTGGTGGTAGAGAAGGTTTCTTGTAATTATTGAAGGAAACCAGTTTAGTCTTGGCAGCATTGAATGTGACCATCCATTTTGTCCCCATTCCACTACAGATGGGAAGTCATCCTCTAGTGCTTCTGCCATTTCTTTAGATATGTGTTCATTTGTTTTCCTGTTGTGTCTGTTATAGAGTGTGGTGTCATCAGCATATATACCCATCTGACAAATAATTTTGTCAGGGAGGTCATTTATGAACATTAGGATAGACCCTTGAGGCACTCCCACATTTATATCATATTGTTTAGATGTATGACCGTAACCTGGATTTTTCTCTTATCTAAGAAGGATTTAATTATGTTAAGTATTCTTCCAGTGATACCGTATGATCTGATTTTCCTGAGAAGACCTTCATGCCATACCCTGTCAAAAGCCTTAGATACCGCTTTACCCTCCCCTGCTTTGTCCAGTGAATAGTAAATACGTTCAGAGATTACAGTTAGGATGTCTGCTGTGGAACGGGCTTGCCTAAATCGATATTGTTGGTCGGTCAGAAGTTTAGCATCTGTAAGGTGACGGACAAGAGCTTGGTTAATTATGGACTCAAATATTTTGGCAAAAAGTGGGAGGAGGCTAATGGGGCGATAATTTGATGGGTCAGTCCTATCGCCAGAATTCTTGAATACTGGTACCACAGAAGCAGTTTTCAAGCAGGCAGGAAAGCAAGATTTATTTAGGCATTTGTTGTCAAGTTTGGAGAGAACTGGAGCTACTTCGGCGGAGCACTTTTTTAATAGCACAGCTGGGATGAGATCAGGTCCACATGCTTTTGAAGTATCAAGATTTTTTATGATAGCATTCACCTGAGCAGGGGTGATTTTTAGATCGTCTAGTGTGGCATCTGTCCACAAAGGAAAGTCAGGGAGGGGGTGGTAAGAAGAGTCCAGTGTGGAGTTTGAGGCAAACCGACTGGCAAGCATGTTAGCCTTCTTGGTTGCTGAGTAAACAACCTCATGATTGTTGGTTAGTGTGGTAATTGTTGATTGCCCATTATTTACTACACTGTTGTAGATTTTCCAGAAGTCACGGGTTCCTAATTTCTGTCCTTCGATGCGTTTTTTGGTAGTTTCAGTAAATTCTCTCTTAGGTGTCGCTATTTCTTTCTTAACGTTAATTCTAGCTTCCATATACTTCTGTCTGTTTGAACTGGACTTATGTTGGTTAAATCTGCGGTACGCATGCTGCCTTTGTGCAATGGCAGCTGCACAAGTAGAAGTAAACCATTGAGGAGAGTGGGGATTGCTATAAAATTTCCATGTGGGAACATGTGCTTCAATTGCTATTTTGAACAATTCAGTGGTCTCATTTGTGCACTGTTCAACAGGAAGTGAAAAGATATTTCGCCACGGGGCATCTCTGATGAGATCCCTGATGGCTTCCCAGTCAGCCTTTTTATAATATCTCGTTGTTTTGAGTTATGGCTCTTTGGTTTTGGCTCTAGAGTTTATGGCGATTTCAACCATTATCACTGCATGGTCAGCATTCCCAAGTGGACTGTGGGCATTTGTTACACAATCATCAGGAACTATAGTCTAGAAGTGTTGTGCGTTGTTCTTGCTGGTCAGGGAAACGGGTTGGAAACGTAACCGTCTGTGATAGGGAATGAGATATAGAGAAGCTATGTGTTGTGCATCTGTGTAAGTAGAAAATCCAAGCCAGTTACTGTAGTGGACTTTAAAGTCACCAAATACATGCACTTGTACGCTAGTGTCGAGGGAAACTGCGATATCTATGCTGTCAGAGACTTTGTTTATTAGGGTGCAGTCTTGGGTCGAGGGGGAGCAATAGAGAAAATAAAAGTAACTAATATTATGTTGCATGTTAAGTCTAAACCATATAATGGCTTGATCGTCCGATTCTAGTTTTGTTTCTCTAGTCAAGGGGAGGGTGTTTCGGATAAAGACTCTAAACTAATGCATATGTCTGTCAGAGTCCTTACAGCAGAGTGGGAGATATCCGGGTATGTCAAAGTAGTTTTATATATATATATATATATATATAAGTTTGATTCATTTATTTGACTTTTGCGGTCTCTAACAAACTATTCAGCCAATTTTGGGTCTAAACATTTGAAATTTTACAGCAAGTTTGTTAATCAGTTTTTGTGTTTCAAGTGTTTAGACCCAAAATTGGCAGAGGAGTTTGGTAGAGTTTTAAAAGGTTTAGTCATTGAACTTCGACCCTTTGACATTCAAATTTCTGTCTGAAAACCGATTACAAAGATTTTCCCAAATCTCAGTACCCCTTATGTCAAATCTCGAGTGTGTAGCCCCAAAATTGACAGAGTAGTTTGGGAGGGAAATGTACACACACACACACACAAACAATTTCACATATAATAGTATTGATAAAGTTCAAAACCTTTTTCTCATAGAAGAGACGTTGCAAGCCTGTCGTTGCTTTATCATTATTTACATGGCAAGTTCTCGACTGAACTCTAATCTATGGTTCCTCCTTGCCAAACGTTCACAAAAATACTCAACTAGCTACAACTATTATATATATATATATATATATATATATATATATATATATATATAATCACAATACTAAAATCCAAGAATTCATAAAATAAATATCAAAATAGAATGAAAGCACCTCTACCCTTATTTCAGAAGAGCTGGTCCCCCCCCTCCTCACACATACACATTAGTAACGACCTCGGATCACAGCAAATAACCTCATAATACTATAAAACAGTATACACATTCTCAAACCAATAAAAGAAAACACACACACACACGCGCACACACAACACCCTACCCTACCCTAAAGGAAAAGAAACACTAGCAGAAAGAGAGAGTGACTACAGCCAGGTCAGCGGCCTCAACAAGCCCAATAAAAGAGTAATAAAAATTGAACATGCCAATGAATAATAAACACTTACAAGCCTCCACCCCTTGGAAACACTTCAAATGAACTACGAAAATGTCATTTTTACATCTCCAACACATTTGAAAATAATTTCTGACGAGGACGCTTCACAGAACGTCTGAAACGCGTAAAAACGATTTCAATGATTTAAAAACATTATTACAATGATCCAAACATAATTCTCAATGAAAAACCAAGACACGGAATAATAAAATAATGTTAAACAATACACATTGTTGGTGACTACTCCCTTATTTAAATATATATATATATATATATATATATATATATAAATAAACATACATGCTTTCCCTAACTCCCTAACTATGCCTAAATCTAAATGCAAATTCCATGAACAAAGTTTCTTTTACAGAACTGCCCACCTGTGGAACACATTTCCGCTGTCCTGCTTCCCGGGGGTAGCCTTCAAATCCAATGTAAACAAATTCTTGTTGAGCCATCCTCGTAAATAATCAAATTCTACCCAATTTACACCATTAATGATTACTGCATTACCAACTTATATTCATTAACCCTTATCCTTGAGTGGCCTTCGAGCCTTGATAAGTGGTGACTTGTAAAAAAAACAAAAAGTGGAAGACTACTCTTATAAAAAAAGAAACTGAATATACACAGATATCTTAATCGCAACCCACTCCAATAAAAAAAACAACATTATTTTAATTGGAATTCATCGTTGAGACGAGTATTATTTATTGTATTTAATGCATTTATTTGCTTCCCCACCAAAGCAAATTAGGCACAAGGCCGTTTTTAATGTGGGGTAAAAACCACTTCCCTAAAAGTAGGCAAAAAGTGGGGGGGCACTCTGGTTACCAAAAATAATAATTGTCCCAGTATAGAGGGTTCCCCTCCATTGACTGGTACAAATTATCTTAAGTGCAGCATCTGCAGAACAGATACTACACTTTGATCCCAGCCCGAAGACCAAGGTATTTATTTGCTCCCCCGCCGAGCAAATTAGGCACAAGGCCGATTTTTAATGTGAGGAGTGAAGGGGAAATGGGGACCAACTCCCCGGGGAGTAGGGGAGCTGGATAGTGACAATTGGTATGAAGGGTTGCCCCTACATTGACCAAGGTCTTATCTGTGGGGTCGCCCCCACATAAGGTCTTTGCTTGCAGTATCTGCCGGAACAGATACTACACTTTGATCCCGACCCGAAGGCCAAGAATATCCTCATCTAATTTTCAGCTGTTTCGCGACGTTTCGGTGATAACCTCGACAGGATAGGAACTGCGAATCTCCTAACTGTATCCTCATCAATTACTGCCATCCGTAGTTGTTGTCGTCTCACCACGTTTTTTGGCCAAGTAAGACTCTGGCCGGCTTCGATTAGGATTGAAACGTATCTTCAGACAATTCTAACCTGGAATCGTAGAGATTTAACGTCTCTATCCAGAGGCTTACTTGATTAAAACGTAGTGAGAGGACAAAAACTATGGAAGGCAGTAATTGCTGAGAATGCAGTTAGGAAATTCGGAGTTCCTATCCCGTTGCGGTTACCACCTGACAAAGGCCAGAGGAATAGTTGGCCGAAACGGCGTGAATCAAAAACTAAAATATAGACGAGGATGATAGTCTGCAATAAAAGAATTAGTAAATAAAGTTGTTTCCTATTAAAAGGCATTAACCCTAACCCCACATATATATATATATATATATATATATATATTTTTTTTTATTTATTTATTTATTATTTTTAAAACAGTAATCTACGTACACGCGTGTTTCGAGGTCATTACCTCTCGTCAGCGTAGTTCAACTGTTTCTAGGGATCGAACCTCAGACCATGTTTACCACAAAGGGCGACTTTGTAAGTAAATAAAAAAAATGAGCCCCGAGGCGGAGCCAATATTAACCGTATGTATCGCTTGAAAAAAAAACAACAATAACAATATATATATATATATATATATATGAGCAAACAGTTAATGAAATATGTTAAAAAACACTTTGAAATGAGTTAAAAGCATATTTAATCTGAAAAGGAAACACTAGATAAATGGATAGTCCTTAATCCGCGGAGTTTCGAAGAAATACTTTCCTTCTCACCAAAGGGTGGGAATTAGCAAAATGCGGGATCGGATTTTGCATGCAGAAGTATTTGATGAAACAACAAGTAAGTCAAAGATCTTACTTGAAAACAAAAAAAGTTAAGCAGATGGAATATGGTAAAGAAAAAGGTGATTACACATGAATGGATAGTCTGGTGGAAGATAAAAAATCCAGTGACGGTAAAATCCAAATGTAAAACTTCAAGAAAGTTAAAAGAATTTCCATTTGTACAAGTAAAATCCAAGGAAATCCCGTAATTGGAAGAAGAATATATATATATATACTCCTATAAATTTGTTTGTTTTGTGTATTGATATTCTTATAAAAACCTTTTTCTATTTATTGGTTCACTGACTTAGTCGGATTTGAACCTTACAATTCACCCTCGTCCGTTCCTAAAATTCTCAATACTTACTAATTACATTTTTCTGAAATTTTGAATGAAAAGGAGAGAAAATGTAACATTTTCGGATTTTTGATAAAAATTCTCGTTGCATCCTCAGGTGGTCAAAAGGGAGTCAAAAATAGCACTTTTCGGGACATATTTTGCTGAAAATTACCCAAAAGCAAGATCATATAGATATACATCTGGAAAGGTAATATTTGACCCTGGGTAAATTCTCGTTGCATCCCCAGAGAGTCAAAAATGGCCAAAAATAGCACTTTTCGGGACATATTTTGCTGAAAATTACCCAAAAGCAAGATCATATAGATATACATCTGGAAAGGTAATATTTGACCCTGGGTAAATTCTTGTTGCATTCCCAGGGAGTCAAAAATGGCCAAAAATAGCACTTTTCGGGACATATTTTGCTGAAAATTACCCAAAAGCAAGATCATATAGATATACATCTGGAAAAGTAATATTTGACCCTGGGTAAATTCTCGTTGCATCCCCAGGGAGTCAAAAATGGCCAAAAATAGCACTTTTCGGGACATATTTTGCTGAAAATTACCCAAAAGCAAGATCATATAGATATACATCTGGAAAGGTAATATTTGACCCTGGGTAAATTCTTGTTGCATTCCCAGGGAGTCAAAAATGGCCAAAAATAGCACTTTTCGGGACATATTTTGCTGAAAATTACCCAAAAGCAAGATCATATAGATATACATCTGGAAAAGTAATATTTGACCCTGGGTAAATTCTCGTTGCATCCCCAGGGAGTCAAAAATGGCCAAAAATAGCACTTTTCGGGACATATTTTGCTGAAAATTACCCAAAAGCAAGATCATATAGATATACATCTGGAAAGGTAATATTTGACCCTGGGTAAATTCTTGTTGCATTCCCAGGGAGTCAAAAATGGCCAAAAATAGCACTTTTCGGGACATATTTTGCTGAAAATTACCCAAAAGCAAGATCATATAGATATACATCTGGAAAGGTAATATTTGACCCTGGGTAAATTCTTGTTGCATTCCCAGAGAGTCAAAAATGGCCAAAAATAGCACTTTTCGGGACATATTTTGCTGAAAATTACCCAAAAGCAAGATCATATGGATATACATCTGGAAAGGTAATATTTGACCCTGGGTAAATTCTCGTTGCATTCCCAGGGAGTCAAAAATGGCCAAAAATAGCACTTTTCGGGACATATTTTGCTGAAAATTACCCAAAAGCAAGATCATATAGATATACATCTGGAAAGGTAATATTTGACCCTGAGTAAATTCTTGTTGCATTCCCAGAGAGTCAAAAATGGCCAAAAATAGCACTTTTCGGGACATATTTTGCTGAAAATTACCCAAAAGCAAGATCATATAGATATACATCTGGAAAAGTAATATTTGACCCTGGGTAAATTCTCGTTGCATCCCCAGGGAGTCAAAAATGGCCAAAAATAGCACTTTTCGGGACATATTTTGCTGAAAATTACCCAAAAGCAAGATCATATAGATATACATCTGGAAAGGTAATATTTGACCCTGGGTAAATTCTTGTTGCATCCCCAGACAGTCAAAAATGGCCCAAAATAGCACTTTTCGGGACATATTTTGCTGAAAATTACCCAAAAGCAAGATCATATAGATATACATCTGGAAAGGTAATATTTGACCCTGGGTAAATTCTCGTTGCATTCCCAGGGAGTCAAAAATGGCCAAAAATAGCACTTTTCGGGACATATTTTGCTGAAAATTACCCAAAAGCAAGATCATATAGATATACATCTGGAAAGGTAATATTTGACCCTGGGTAAATTCTTGTTGCATTCCCAGAGAGTCAAAAATGGCCAAAAATAGCACTTTTCGGGACATATTTTGCTGAAAATTACCCAAAAGCAAGATCATATAGATATACATCTGGAAAGGTAATATTTGACCCTGGGTAAATTCTTGTTGCATCCCCAGAGAGTCAAAAATGGCCAAAAATAGCACTTTTCGGGACATATTTTGCTGAAAATTACCCAAAAGCAATATCATATAGATATACATCTGGAAAGGTAATATTTGACCCTGGGTAAATTCTCGTTGCATCCCCAGGGAGTCAAAAATGGCCAAAAATAGCACTTTTCGGGACATATTTTGCTGAAAATTACCCAAAAGCAAGATCATATAAATATACATCTGGAAAGGTAATATTTGACCCTGAGTAAATTCTCGTTGCATCCCCAGGGAGTCAAAAATGGCCAAAAATAGCACTTTTCAAGACATATTTTGCTGAAAATTACCCAAAAGCAAGATCATATAAATATACATCTGGAAAGGTAATATTTGACCCTGGGTAAATTCTCGTTGCATCCCCAGGGAGTCAAAAATGGCCAAAAATAGCACTTTTCGGGACATATTTTGCTGAAAATTACCCAAAAGCAATATCATATAGATATACATCTGGAAAGGTAATATTTGACCCTGGGTAAATTCTCGTTGCATCCCCAGGGAGTCAAAAATGATCAAAAATGGCCAAAAATAGCACTTTCTGACACATAGAACCTTTCTGATCATCTGGAAATGTAATATTTGACCCTGGGAAAATACTGGGGCTTGTTTACATTAGACTTGAAGACGACCATATTGTAGTCAGCTGGAAAGTAGGAAGATAGAATAGAGTCTCATAGGCGTGCAGTTCTAAGAGAGAAGCTTTGTTCATGGAATCTACGTTTAGGTTTAGGCACAGATAAAGAGTAGGAGAAATTATTGATAGTGGTTTCAGCTAGACGAGTGCATTCGTAATATATAATAATCAATAGAAAGTTGATACTGTAATAATACATACGCAATCTTTCCTAGGCTTGGTACCAATTAGTAGTGCTTTACATTCAAATGGCGAGATGCCTTATAAGGAGTAAACAGGAGTAAAAAATTTAAAAAAAAATTAAAAAAAAAAAAATAAATAAATAAATAAATAAAAAAAAACAAATAAAAAATCTGATGCCAATCTGGCATCGGTTGAAATGAATGGCTCTCGTCTTGGGGAGGCTCCATGTTTTGACAAGCTTCTGGGCTTGACCTTTACTCCTGATCTGAAATGGAACACGTATATCAAATCCATTGCCAAGGTCGCTGGTCCTTCTTCCGCTCCAGTAGATAAGATATCTCACTCCTGATGCAATTCTCTACCTATATAAAAGCCAGGTACGTCCAACGATGGAGCACTGTTGCCACATCTGGGCAAGAGCTGCTAGAAGACTTCGCAGCTTAGTGGAGGATACCCTTTTCTCTTCCCTGCAACCTCTTTCCCACAGAGGAGACGTTGCGAGTTTGTCTCCGCTTTATCGTTATTTTCATAGCAAGTGCTCAGCTGAGCTTCAATCTATTGTACCCCCTTCAAACTTTCACGAAAAACACTCGTCTAGCTGTAAACATTATCAATAATTTCCCTCCACTTTTTAACTGTGCCTAAACCTAAACGTAGATTCCATGAACAAAGCTTCTTTCTTAGAAATGCACGCCTGTGGAACTCTCTTCCGATTGCCTGCTTTCCAGCTGACTACAATCTGATTGTCTTTAAGTCCAATGTAAACAAGTTCTTGATGAACCGCCCCCCCCTATGTAATCCAATTTACAAAATTCCCGCTACTTATGTTTACTATGATATAATCACATTGACTAATGTATACCCGTTAACCCTTATCCTCGAGTGGCCTCTGGGTCATGATAAGTGGGGATTCCTGTGTAAAAAGAAAAAAATAAAATAAATAAATAAAAATAAAAAAATTGTAGCGGCTATTCAAAGGGAATAACTACGATAGGTCAAGATCAAAGTGTAGTATCTGTTCTTCAGTAAACAAGTTCTTGATGAAGCCCCCCCCCAATTTACAAAATTCCCACTACTTATGTTTACTACGCTATAATCACATTGACTAACGTATGCCCATTAACCCTTATCCTCGAGTGGCCTCCAGGCCTTGATAAGTGGTGATTCCTGTGTAAAAAAAAAAAAAAATAAATAAAAATAAATAAATTGTAGCAGCTATTCAAAGGAAATAACCACGATAGTGGAGAGGAAGAATTTTCTTACAAAATGGCTACCATGACCGCCGGAGCCGGACTCGTTTCGATCAAAGTGTAGTATCTGTTCTTCAGATGCTACACTTCAATTTCTTGTTCTCTGTCAGTGGAGGAGAAATCCTTCACGACTGAGACAATTTTTATATTTTGTTCCTTTTCCTCCACATTTAAAATCGGCCCTGGTGTCTTACTCTGTCCCGTGGGGAGGCATTGTAAATAGGAACTACGATTGTGAAGAGGAAGAGTTTTCTGACAAAACGGCCGCCATGACCGCCGGACTCGTTTCGGTGTAATTTCTTGTTATGCGGATAAGCGAAGCAACTGATCTATGCCCCTCATTCTATTTTTCTAAAGCATGAAATTATTTCTGCACCGTATAATGTTACCGAAGATATATTCTACAGCGTGTTTGGCACGAGATTAACTACCGAGTTGACTCGTGCCATGTGGCAGGTGGCAAACACACGAACACGGGTCTCAGAATAAATTGTTTCGTGTCACTGAGCTAGATTCAGCAATTCTCAAGATAATTGCTTTTTAAAAATGAGGTCAATGGTTTTAAGACAGCTTTTTTTTTTAATTTTTTGTTTTAAATTTTTATTATTATTATTATTATTATTTATTTATTTATTTTTATTTTTATTTTTTTTTTTTACACCGGAATCACCACTTATCAAGGCCAGGGTCGTTTTTAAATGTGGAGGAAAAGGAACAAAAAATTAAAATTGTCTCAGTCGTGAAGGATTTCTCCTCCACCGACAGAGAACAAGGAATTGAAGAGTAGCATCTGAAGAACAGATACTACACTTTGATCTTGACCTATCGTAGTTATTCCGTTTGAATAGCCGCTACAATTTTTTTGTTTTTATCTATTTATTTTTTTTTCTTTTTACACAGGAATCACCACTTATCAAGACCCAGAGGCCACTCGAGGATAAGGGTTCACGGGTATACATTAGTCAATGTGATTATAGCGTAGTAAACATAAGTGGTGGAAATTTTGTAAATTGGATTACTTAGGGGGGGGGGCGGTTAATCAATTGGACTTGATTTGGCTGCATTTGTTTTACGGCATATCAACCCTTTTCGGGTTATTTAATGCCAAATCCAGTGATTTTGAAGAAATGTTTTTTAATAGAATATATTTGTTTTTTTCAAGTTGGTTTCTATTTAACCCATAGTTGGGACCCTAACAGGTACTACCACTCCGGGTCAGAGTGGACCTGGGAGCAATGGTAATTAAAGGGTGGCTCCACATTCCCCAAAGCCCGCAAGCTGCGGCATCACCATCGGATATAGTTTAAGGTCATGGACTTGAAGACAATCAGATTGTATTCAGCTGGAAGGCAAGCCAACGGAAGCAAGTTTACACAGGCGTGCAGTTCTAAGAAAGAAGGTTTGTTCATGAAATCTACATTTACGTATAGGCGCAGATAAAGAGTGTGGGGCAACTATTGGTAGTGGTTTTGGCTAGACGAGTGTTTTTCGTGAAAGTTTGGCGAGGGGGGGGACATAGATTGAAGCTCAGACGAGCAACTGCCATGGAAATAACCATAAAGCAGAGACAGGCTCGCAACGTCTCTTAGTTATCTACAAACTGTTTCGCTGTATCACAGCTCTTTAGGGTAGCTAGTAGTGATGGAACGATTCTAATATTTTTTCTTCACAATTCTGATAATATTGTTGGATATTTGCCAGGTGCCCCTAGGAAGAGAGGCATTTGATAGGGTTGCACACACAGATTGATTCTATGTAAGGAATATGGGACTTTCCAGCATCGTCTATTAGGAATGCATAATTAGACCAGAAATATGTGAGAGGATATCGGTCAAAGGATTTCAAACAATATTCAGTGGGAAAAATTAAAAATTCCAGGGTGAAAAGAATGTTTATATAAATCAACACAACAGAAAGCAGATCAATTGGTCACAGAGGGAGAACAAGCCGACATATTCTTTTTTTTTTAAGTGGGGGTCACCACTTATCAAGACCCAGGAGCCACTCGGGGATAAGGGTTATTGTGTGTACACTAATTAGTGGGATAGTATCGTAGTAATAGTTAGTATTGGGGATTTGATAAGGTGTCATTACTTAAGGGGGCGGTTCATCAGGAATTTGTTTGTGTTGGACTTGATGACATCCAAGTTGAATTCGGGGGGGGGGGAAACAGGCAAACGGAAGAGAGTTCCACAGCCATGCAGTTCTTAGAAAGAAGCTTTGTTCATGGAATCTACGTTTTGATTTAGGCATGGATAAAGGGTGGGGAAAATTATTGACAGTGGTTTCAGCTAGTCGGGTGTTTTTCGTGAAAGATTGGCGAGGGGGACAAGTGAATTAGGCATAACTACTAGATGTGAGTGAGTGACGTGAGTGTGATTTTTTAAATTTTTTTTTTTTACAAGGTGGTCACCACTTATCAAAGCCCGGAAGCCACTCAGGGATAAGGGTTATTGCAAGTACAGTACGTTAGTGTGGATATTTAAAGTGTGTACTTAAGGGGGCAGTTCATCAGGAATTTGTTTACGTTGGACTTGAAGACATCCAAGTTGTAGTTAGAAGAGAAGCAGGCAGACAGAACAGAATTCCACAGGCGTGCAGTTCTAAGAAAGAAGCTTTGTTCATGGAGTCTACGTTTTGATTTAGGCACGGATAAAGAGTGGGGAAAATTCTTAACTGCTAAACATCCACCCCACCCTCACAGCCTTCACTTATATCAAACACTCGTCATAACACTAACGTACTGTACTTGCAATAACCCTTATCCCTGAGTGGCTTCCGGGCCTTGATAAGTGGTGACCACCGTGTAAAAAAAACAAAACAAAAAAAACTGTAAATTCAAAACTTGTCGGTGTGAAAGAAAACAAAATATTATTTCATAGATCAGCTGTGTTGTGTTTTCCTCCCTACCAGTGTGTACACATCATAGATAAGTGACAAAAGTAGATGTTGCAATTATATACACTGAAAAAGCACATTTGAATGACTGGCCGCAGTGAATATACAACACGATTACCGATTTTTTTTTTTTTTTTTTTTTTTTTACATAGGAGTAACCTCTTATCAAGACCCAGAGGCCATTCAAGGATAAAGGTTAATGCGTGTACAGTAGTCAATGGTTGGTAGGCTGTTTTTGTTTTACGGCATATCAACCCTTTTCGGGTTATTTAATGCCGAATCCAAAGATTTTGAAGAAAAATTTTTTTAATAGAATATATTTGTTGTTTTCACGTCGGTTTCTATTTAACCCATAGTTGGGACCCTAACAGGTACTACCACTTCGGGTCAGAGTGGACCTGGGAGCAATGGTAATTAAAGGGTGGCTCCACACTCCCCAAAGCCCACGAGCTGGGGCCTCACCACTGGATATAGTTTAAGGTCATATCCAGGACCCCCATTGAGCGACTTTTACCCTCTGCAGGG
Source organism: Euprymna scolopes (assembly GCF_053919585.1). Lineage (NCBI taxonomy): Eukaryota > Metazoa > Mollusca > Cephalopoda > Sepiida > Sepiolidae > Euprymna > Euprymna scolopes. Next base: position 109,844,841 of record NC_136527.1, on the reverse strand, counting down.
AGGCAGTCGGCGTATTCTAATGCCCCACCGGCAGGGCCAGTAGTCAATGAGACAATATCGTAGTAATCATTAATAGTGGAAATACGGTAAATTGGATTACTTAAGGGGAATCGCTCATCAAGAACTTGTTTACGTTGGACTTGAAGACTATGATATTGTAGTAAGCTAGAAAGCAGGTAAACGGAAGAGAGTTCCACAGGTGTGCAGTTCCAAGAAAGAAGCTTTGCTCATGGAATCTACATTAAGGTTTAGGCACAGATAGAGAGTAGGAAAAACTATTGATAGTGGTTTCAGCTAGACGAGTGTTTTTAGTGAAAGTTTGGCGAGGGATACCATAGATTGGAGCTCAGACGAGCACTTACTTGCCATGAAAATAATGATAAAGCAGAAATAAACTCGCAATGTCTCAAGAGAAAACGGCAACCCCAACTAGGCTACAAAGTCTATTTTGAACTCTATCAAGGCGGATTAAGTTGCTTCTAGCAACTCCTGCCCAGATGTGGCAACAATACTCCTCTTTTGGGCGTACTTGGCTCTTGTACAGATAGAAAATCGCATCAGCAGTGAGATATCTATTGGAGCGGTAGAATGATCTCACCATTTTTCCAGAGACCTTGGCAACAAATTTGATGTACAGGTTCCATTTTAGATCAAGAGTAGAGGTCAGACCCAGAAGCTGGTCAAAACATGCCAGATGGAGATCCGAACGTTGATGATGCAAAGATAGAAGCTTGGTTTTAGATGCATTAAAATTAACGGATTTGATGTAGGTGTTCCATCTCACATCAGGGGTAAAGGTCAGATCTAGGAGCTTCCCTTCTTTCTTTCCTTCTTTCTTTCCTTCTTTTTTCCCTTCTTTCTTTCCTTCTTTCTTCCCTTCTTTCTTTCTTCCCTTCTTTCTTTCCTTCTTTCTTCCCTTCCTTCTTTCGTCCCTTCTTTCTTTCCTTCTTTCCTCCCTTCTTTCTTTCCTCCCTTCTTTCTTCCCTTCTTTCTTCCCTTCTTTCTTTCCTCCCTTCTTTCTTCCCTTCTTTCCTCCCTTCTTTCTTCCCTTCTTTCTTTCTTCTCTTCTTTCTTTCCTTCCTTCTTTCTTCCCTTCTTTCTTTCCTCCCTTCTTTCTTCCCTCCCTTCTTTCTTCCCTTCTTTCTTCCCTTTTTTCTTTCCTTCTTTCTTCCCTTCTTTCTTCCTTTCCTTCTTTCTTTCCTTCTTTCTTTCTTCCCTTCTTTCTTTCTTCTAAATTCACAATTCGAAACAAAAGTGCATAAAAGGAAACAGTTCCAACTAAAAAGCAAATGACTTTCATTGCTATTCTTTCTTCTAACCCCCCCCTCCCCTTTGCTTCGTCTCAATTTGCTCTTTTTGTTACTTCCAAAAATCAAGTAAGTTTTCACATCAACGTGGTAACTCAAAATATTTTCAACCAATGACAACCGGCTTCAACCCGAAAAGTAACATGTCTATGTGAAAGTAATAAGCCAGTGCAAACGTTCAGATTCGTTGACTTATAGTCGTGTGTGTTTGTTTCACATTCGGGTCACCTGTTGTTGAGATCGAAAACTTAGAAACCCCTATTAGACCAGATTAACAAAATCAGTTTTCTCCAGAGATTTCACCATAGAGTCACATCGAACAGACCCCCAAGACCGTTTTCTCTACAACCCCCCACCCCTACAATTGTTCTTTTTGCCCTGTAAAGGGGTGGAGAAAAATGAAAAATACTGCATAACTCACATACAAACCTTCTTCAAAATCGTTTCTTTTGTAAAAGCAGATAAAGTTAATCGAAAGCAGATTAAGGTGGTCGTGAAATAATATATAATTAGCAGATCGCACGGGGTAGCCCAGTTTTAAAATATACATAATATATTTTCATTAATGCAGTTTCTTATTTATTATAAACAGAAATACCGTAGGTATTAAACGTAACGTTAAATTCCTTTTTAAAAAAAATAAAGTAAAAATATACGGAAAGAAACTGAGACATGTGCATGCAAATATTATGTTTTTTTCTATTACAAACAACTGCAACAATGGTGTCTTCAAGGACTATGGAATTCTTCTTTGTCCTAAACTGCATTAATCAATGAATGAAACCCAGACTTGAAACCAAGACTTGATTTTATGTGATGTGAAAAAATTCACACGAATCATAGTCAATGTGTGTAAAAATGACATCGTAGTCCAAGAGTTAAGTAAGCCCTGACCAAATTTTCAAAATAACAATATTTGAAGCACAAATAAAATCCCTCTGTATACACAGAATGTTGAATCTTCTCCAAGCGATGTTGCCTTTCGTAACAGCACAAAGTTGAATACTCCACCAGACTAGATGAACTACTGTTCAATTTGAAAGCAGAAAATGAATTGTTAAAGTGAAATAAATAATATCCAGACGATGATGTGGCAAATGGAAAAGATGTTTATTCAGAGTACCGACGGGTGCGACTTGTCTCGAAGAGAAGTCGGGAACAATCTGTTTTCCCTCCGACCCCTAGCGGCCCTCCTCAAATACAAGGGGAGATCATCAGTCTGTCCTTGGGCCGGGTAACTAGGATGGGACATTAACATGAATGTTCTTACTTTCTTCATTAATAACGTTGGAGATATAAATGAGAATATCTATGCATCTCGTATAGAAATCAAATGTTAGCCCTACAAAGGCAAATTTACTTCTACATAAACATAAAGAATACTACTACTGTATTATAGGAATGATAACAGACCCCCCCTCCACCGCTTTCCTCTTCACGCCCCAAAATCAAGTTTTCACATAAACATGTTAACTCAAAGTATATTCCACCAATGAAAATCGTTTCAAACCCCAAAAGTAACACGTACATGTGCAAGTAAGAAGTCAGTGTAAATTTAGAAACTCCCATAAGACCTTGTCAATAAAATCAGTTTTCTCCATATTTCACCCATATCTGAATACATACGGCACCTAGTATTCTCAAATGGTCAACCATTTGGTAACCGGCCGCTTAACTTTGATGATCTAACACGGACCAGTGGGTCAACATGATTGTGGTGTATGATACGTCTATTACTAATGGAGATTTGGTATCGGTCTGTCTTAAGCCGAACTATTAGTTCTATTATTGCATTATCTATTAGTGTACTATCTTTTTAGTTTGGTGGTGGTGGTGGTGAGAGTGAGATAATGTAGTATCTGTTCTACTGTCATGAGACCGTTCTTCCAGTCATTACTTCCTTCTAGGGGAGGGTAGTGTAATATATGTTTGTATTATGATAATATTCTCTGCAACACATTACTGCCTCTTTTGCCAGGGAATAGTGTATTCCTTCATCACGTATGAAAGTAAGAAGTCAGTGTAAATTGAGAGAATACTGTTGCCAGTCATATCTCTTCACATATCTAAGGCCTTTGATAGGGTATGGCATAAAGGTTTACTTCACAAGATCTCTAGCTATGGTATAGCTGGAAATGTCTTCTCAATTATTAAATCATTTCTTTCTGATAGGTTCATAAGAGTAGTAGTTGAGGGGCAAAAATCAGAAGCTCACAGTATTAATGCTGGTGTCCCTCAGGGGTCCATCCTGGGCCCAACTCTTTTCCTGATCTATATTAATGATCTTCCACATCACATCCTTACATCATTTATAGACATTTATGCTGACGACACTACCGTTTATGGTAGCACATCTAAGACAGTAAACGACCAAGTTCTCTCCGATTCTCTCTCCTCTGATCTTGAGCACGTAGTACAATGGGGAAAGGAGTGGCTGGTTACTTTTAATGCATCTAAAACCAAGCTTCTCTCTTTACATCATCAACATTCTGATCCACATCTGGCATCAATTGAAATGGATGGCTCTCGTCTTCAGGAGGCCTCAAGTTTTGACAAGCTTCTGGGCTTGACAATTACTCCTGATCTTAAATGGAACACGTACATCAAATCTGTTGCCAAGGCCGCTGGAAAAATGATGGGATCTTTCTATCGATCCAGTAGATATCTCATTGCTGATGCAATTCTCTATCTATATAAGTGCCAGGTACGTCCAAGGATGGAATACTGTTGCCACATCTGGGCAGGAGCTGCTAGAAAGGACTTGGCCTGCCTTGATAGAGTTCAAAATAGACTTCGTAGCCTCATAGGAGATGTCCTTTTCTCTTCCTTGCAACCTCTATCTCACAGAAGAGATGTTGCGAGTTTGTCTCTGATGTATCGTTATTTTCATGGAAAGTGTTCGACTGAGCTTCAATCTATGGTCCCCTCTCGCCAAACTTTCACAAGAAACACTCGTCTAGCTGTAAACACTATCAATAATTACCCCCACTCTTTGTGCCTAAACCTAAACGTAGATTCCATGAACAAAGCTTCTTTCTTAGAACTGCACGCCTGTGGAATTGTCTTCCGTTTTCCTGCTTTCCGGCTGACTACAATATGGTTGTCTTCAAGTCTAACGTAAATAAGTTCTTGATGAGCCAGTCCATATAAGTTATCAAATTTACCAAATTTTCATTACTAATGATTACTATATTGTCCAATTTCTACTGTACACTCTTTAACCCTTATCCTTGTGTGGCCTCTTGGCCTTGATAATGTGGTGATGCCTATGTAAAAAAAAAAAAAAAAAGAACCTCCTATAAGACTTGGTCAACAAAATCAGTTTGCTCCAGATTTCACCTATATGCTACCCTACACCTACACGCTAATTTCATTTAGTTTTCTCTGGCTATCTGGGGGGGGGTGTTATAGGAAGTATTACAACTGCTTATATTAGGTTTGCGCATGTGGCGCAAACACACAGACACAAATTGTGAAAGGAAAACAATGGAAAAATTATCGGGGGGGGGGAGCGACACTAATTTCCCCTTTTCCTTATCTCTCTTTCTCCACTTTTGTTTTATTTCTTTATCTTTTCACCTCGACACAACAATTAATGCAAGTGATATCGCTTCGCTAAAAATAAAAATTAAAATTAAAAAATGCACGCATGTAAAGAACAATTTTTCACCTGTACATGTGCAAATATTTGAAGTTAATTTCACCATAAAATTAATGGACTGCAATGAACAATTGAATTAATTTCATCAACAATATCAAAGAAGATTTCAGAACTATGCCTGATCACACATGTACACAGACACACATGTACACACACACACACACACACACACACACATACACGTTTTTTCCACTGTTAATAATAAATATATTGTTTATATATATGTAAATCGGTCCTTTGTTCCTATTTACAATGTCTCCCCACGGGACAGAGTTAGACACCAGGGTCGTTTTTTAATGTGGAGAAGAAGAACAAAAATAAAAATTGTCTCAGTCGTGAAGAATTTCTCCTCCACTGACAGAGAACAAGAAATTGAAGTGCAGCATCTGAAGAACAGATGGTATTTATTTGCTCCCCCACCGAGCAAATTAGGCACAAGGCCGATTTTTAATGTGAGGAGTGAAGGGAGAGGGAAGGGAAAAAGGGGACCAGCTCCCGAGAGGTGGGAAATGGGAGCTGGTTAAAGGTCAGGCATGTGGGGTTGCCCCCACATCTGGTCTTTGCTAGTCATAGCGAGTCATAGCTTGCAGCATCTGAAGAACAGATACTACACTTTGATCTTGTTTATATATTTTATTGAGAAAGAAAAAATTGAACATAAAAAACGTACAAAAAATTCAATTCAACAAAATTAGGCACAAGGCCCTACAAGAAATTGGGAGGGGGAGGGTACAGGGTCTTTTTGACTACGTAACAGATGAGACTTTGAAGTCTTACTCTTGACTGGCAACATTTACCAAAATACCTCAATCACTCTGTGGATCCTAATCTAACTAATAACCCCAGCGTTCAATGTAAAATTTAACTATGTACAATTTGTATATTCATTTCTGTATGTTGTGTGTGCATTTTTTTTTTTTGTGTGTGTGTGTGTGTGTATGTGTGAGAAAATAAAGTTCGATTTCATTAGAAAGAGTTCTTGAATTAATTGGCATAAAATGTTCGTGGAGTGGGAAAAAACTAATGAAAATGTTCATTTCAAAAATAAGGAAAAAAACTACTAATGTGTTGTTAGTAAGACCCCCCCTGAACTATTCTATGTGGCTAGATCCCCCACTGTTTTCCGGGGAACCGAAAACAAGCAGAGCATCCCTAATGGGGTTTGGGGAAGTCGCCTTAATGGAGGTGGGAGAAAATAAAGCAACGGATGGAGGGGGTAGGAAGGTGACCTCTGAGTAGGGGGATGACCGGGGGCATCAGAGAATAAAGAACTACACTTTGATCTTGACCCGAAGGCCAGGGTCCTTTGTTGTCTCATTTTAATGTCAGAGCCGAGAACACACATATTTATCTTCTACACACCATCTGGAAAGCATCGACCGCAGCGGAGTGAAACAAAGCATAAAGAACTCAATGACTTGCATACAAGCTTTTTTTTCATGTGCACACATTCTGACACACTAGCGATTCGGGTGAACAAGCATGAGATGCAACTCACAACTATACATGCACTAACAAGAACAAGGTAAACCAACTCACACATACCACGCTGCCAAATACTCACATATTGATGATAATTTCTAAAAAATGGGAAACTTTTGATGAATCAGTTTCCTTTCTATGTAATAAGAATTTATGCAGTAACAAATCTACTCTGCCTCAAAGAATTGGAGTCAACCAATCTTTTTTTTTCTTAAACCCAACTGATTTTTTGGGGAAGGTCAGATATTTTTTATGAACTTTCAGACGTCGATTTATAATTGACAAAAAATTTATTAGTTACTAGAAGGGGGGGGGAGCTTTGTTACCTATCTTTGCTTGGTTGTAAAAAATCCTTAAATATGATATTTTAATTTGTCCAAATTTCGTATATATTATTATAGTCGTAATTTCAACAGTAAAAAAAAAAATATCTGGGTGCCATCAGTTAGAACCGAAACTAGCATTCAAAGCTGGTGACGTTACCACTGTACTAACGTGACACGCATATGAACTGATTAAAAATAAACTAAGATGAATGTACAAAATGTTTAACGTTTTTGTTTTTTCAAACTATACATGCACTAACAAGAACAAGGTAAACCAACTCACATATACCACGCTGCCAAATACTCACATATTAATAATAATTTCTAAAAAATGGGAAGCTTTTGATAAATCAGTTTCCCTTTTATGTAATAAGAATTTATGCAGTAACAAATCTGAAACCCAAAATAACTCTGCCTCAAAGAATTGGAGTCAACCAATCCATTTTTTCTTAAACCCAACTGATTTTTTGGGGAAGGTCAGATATTTTTTATGAACTTTCAGACGTCGATTTATAATTGACAAAAAATTTATTAGGTACTAGAAGGTAGGGGGGAGAGCTTTTCCCAGTCGTAAAATACGTTTAAATATGTTATTTTAATTTGTTCAGATTAGATTTCGTATATATTATCATAGAGTTTTGATTTCAAAAGTAAAAAAAACAAAATGCTAGAATCGAAACTGAAACTGTAACATTCAAAGCTGGTGACGTTACCACTGTACCAACGTGACACACATATGAAATGATTAAAAATAAACTAAGATGAATGTACAAAATGTATAACGACTTTTTTTTTTCAATTTTGACTCATTGTTGATCCCTTAAGAACTATTTTAACTTGTTAAAGGCGCATAAAAAATTCAATCAAGAATGGTCCGTAAATTTTTATTTTATAAAGTGAACTTGTTTTTGCTTTTTTTTCGAACAAAATAATTTAAATGAAACATTTCCAGCAGAACCCGTCATTATAGGGAGGAAACAAAAAAAAAGGGAGGAAAAAAGAGGGTCTGTTTTTGTAGAACACAAAAAAAGTTTTGCAAAAGAGAATAGAAAAAACAAAAAACATCAATGTTAGGTGCATTTCATCTCAGGAAGCCAATATCTTCAGACAGCCTGATCTGGCAGCACCAGTTAAGTAAAAGTAAACTAGTCCACTTTTTCCTAAATTTGTTGAAATGCTTATGTGCATCTGGATTAATTCCAAGAGTCAAAAAATATTAAGGAAATAATTTTTTTTTGTCCATTAAAAAGTAAATTTTTTTTCATTTAGTTTTATTTTCAATTTTAATAATCAATGTATTCATAAAAAATACTTGATTATTAAAGCAAAGCAGACAGACATACATCTAAATTCATTATATAGATAAAACAAATTTCTTTAATGAAAATAAAGAGTAGCAATTTAATTCTTGAAACCAGATAATGAACTGATAAATTATCAGCTAAATGTTCTTCAAATCAATGTCACTTCTTGGAATTTATTTAAATTTTATTGTTTTAATATCGATAAATGAATTTTTTTTTACTTTAGCAATATCAGAATAATCACTAATCACCATCTTTAATCAACGTTTCTTCAAATTTGTGCGGAAAGATGATAATGTACATCCAAACACAAAAGGCATTAACATATTTCGTAGAGGATTACAATTTAAAAAAAAAAAAATCTACATCACTTGCAAATTGTAGATATTCTCTTAAACAAAATAATGTACTGGGATGTATGTATGGAGATGTTTGTTTAAAAAAAAAAAAAAAAATAGTACTTGTGTTGTATACCCAGAGCATGATGTTAAGTAGCAGGAGGAGCGTAGAAGAGAGGACCAAGAAAACGTAAAGGACCAATATGTGCGTGTATGTTGGATGAAGGTTGTTTGTGTAATTACATTATATACTTAAGAGTGGATGTTTATGATATATATGATATATGAGGGGGGGGGGACAATATTCTTTGTGTTGATGACAAGACAAAATTACGTACCTGGGTTTAAAAGACAAACACGAAGACCACGCTACATTATCCTGACGATTTCCCTTCCCTTTCTCAGCGTCAGAGGAGTCTATCTTCTATCTTCGATCCTCCGATCTCAACTCCCAAAACTTAATTCGATATTACATTAAGTAAATTCCTATGACGTCATTTATCATGCTCGCAAACATGTGAATATAGATTCACTTTGTTGCTAGCTGACTTCGTCCATAGATTTTCGAATTCCTTACAATGCTCCGTGGCTGACAACAATGCTCTATTAGCCTGCAAAGAGGCCGCCGTTCATATACTGCAGAAGTGCCAAACTTTTATTTCATGAAGAAATGAGGAAAGGTCTATATTTCAAATTTCAAGATGTTGTTCATCTTACTGTTTATTTCTTTAAGCATGTTAAAATGTATTCACCAACCATGAGTACAAAATCCACCAACTATGGGAACAACCTCTCACGAGAAACACCCGTCTGGCTGAAACCACTGTCATTAATTTTCCCCACTCTTTATCTGTGCCTAAATCAAAACGTACATTCCATGAACAAAGCTTCTTTCTCAGAAGTGCACGCTTGTGGAACTCTCTTCCGTTTGCCTGTTTCTCACCTGACTACAACTTGGATGTCTTCAAGTCCAACATAAACAAATTCCTGTTGAACCGCCCCTTAAGTAAGACACTTTATCAGATCTCCATTACTAACGATTGCTACGATATTGTCCCATTGGTTACATGCAATAACCCTTATCCCCGAGTGGCTTCCGGGCCTTGATAAGTGGTGACCTCGATGTAAAAAAAAAAACCTAAACATAGATTCCATGAGCAAAGCTTCTTTCTTAGAACTGCACACCTGTGGAATTATCATCCGTTTTCCTGCTTTCCAGCTGACTACAATCTGGTTGTCTTCAAGTCCAATGTAAACAAGTTCTTGATGAGCCGTTGCACTTAAGTTAACAAATTTACCGAATTTCCATTACTAACGATTAGTATATTGTCCAATTGACTACTGTACACTCTTAACCCTTATCCTCGAGTGGTCTCTGGCCTTGATAAGTGGTTATGCCTATGTAAGAAAAAAAGTTTAGAAAGGTCAGACATTTGCAAAGTTTTTTTTTAGGAATGTAAGTGTAAATACGCTGCCATCTGTGACCTGTTTGAAATGGGACATTCAGGGGAGATAATTTTGAATACAGTGCAAATGAAGGACAGAGATAATCGATTTTTGAGCTTTATTAGGAGCCAGAGTTCGTGGAAAATTGGGCGATTCTATCTCAAAAAAAAAAAAAAAAAAAAAGAGGATTAGGAAGAAGAGAAGAAATAAGAAATAATGGAAAACGGAAATAGATGAAAAGGGAGAAATTGGAGAAAAGAGAGAAAAGGAGAAAAGAAAAGAGGATAAAGGAGAAGAAAAAGAGAAAGAAAAAGAGGAAAAGAGAAAGAAAGGAAAAGAGAAAGGAAAAACAAAGAAAAAAGAAAAACAAGGAAAAAAAAGAAAAATAAGTAAAAAAAAAGAAAAATAAGTAAAAAAAAAGAAAAATAAGTAAAAAAAAAGAAAAATAAGTAAAAAAAAAGAAAAATAAGTAAAAAAAAGAAAAACAAGTAAAAAAAAAGAAAAATAAGTAAAAAAAAAAGAAAAATAAGTAAAAAAAAAGAAAAATAAGTAAAAAAAAAGAAAAATAAGTAAAAAAAGAAAAACAAGTAAAAAAAAAGAAAAATAAGTAAAAAAAAAGAAAAATAAGTAAAAAAAAAGAAAAATAAGTAAAAAAAAGAAAAACAAGTAAAAAAAAAAGAAAAATAAGTTAAAAAAAAAGCAAATAAGTAAAAAAAAAAGAAAAATAAGTAAAAAAAAGAAAAATAAGTAAAAAAAAAGAAAAATAAGTAAAAAAAAGAAAAACAAGTAAAAAAAAAGAAAAATAAGTAAAAAAAAGAAAAATAAGTAAAAAAAAAGAAAAATAAGTAAAAAAAAAGAAAAATAAGTAAAAAAAAGAAAAACAAGTAAAAAAAAAGAAAAATAAGTAAAAAAAAAGAAAAATAAGTAAAAAAAAAGAAAAATAAGTAAAAAAAAGAAAAACAAGTAAAAAAAAAGAAAAATAAGTAAAAAAAAAGAAAAATAAGTAAAAAAAAAGAAAAACAAGTAAAAAAAAAGAAAAACAAGTAAAAAAAAAGAAAAATAAGTAAAAAAAAAAGAAAAATAAGTAAAAAAAAAGAAAAATAAGTAAAAAAAAAGAAAAATAAGTAAAAAAAAGAAAAACAAGTAAAAAAAAGAAAAATAAGTAAAAAAAAGAAAAATAAGTAAAAAAAAAAGAAAAATAAGTAAAAAAAAAGAAAAATAAGTAAAAAAAAGAAAAACAAGTAAAAAAAAAGAAAAATAAGTAAAAAAAAAGAAAAATAAGTAAAAAAAAAAGAAAAATAAGTAAAAAAAAAGAAAAATAAGTAAAAAAAAGAAAAACAAGTAAAAAAAAAGAAAAACAAGTAAAAAAAAAGAAAAATAAGTAAAAAAAAAGAAAAATAAGTAAAACAAAAGAAAAATAAGTAAAAAAAAGAAAAACAAGTAAAAAAAAAGAAAAATAAGTAAAAAAAAAGAAAAATAAGTAAAAAAAAAGAAAAATAAGTAAAAAAAAGAAAAACAAGTAAAAAAAAAGAAAAATAAGTAAAAAAAAGAAAAATAAGTAAAAAAAAGAAAAATAAGTAAAAAAAGAAAAATAAGTAAAAAAAAGAAAAACAAGTAAAAAAAAGAAGAAAACAAAAAAAAGAAAAACAAAAAAAGTAAAACAAGTAAAAAAAAAGAAAAACAAGTAAACAAAAAAGAAAGAAAAACAAAAAAAGAAAAACAAGTAAAAAAAAGAAAAAAGTAAAAAAAAAGAAAAACAAGTAAAAAAAAAAAGAAAAACAAGTCTAACGGTTCTGGGGAAGAAACTACTGGAGTATAAAGATCTTTTACATCTAGGGATCTCTACAGTGTGGGGGTGGGACTTTGCAGCCTGTCGGGTCTGTCAAGGGTGTTCACGTCGTGGGGGCACAAGTGCTTGCAGTTCGTACACGCCTTTATGTATAACTGGGGGAGGGTACCCGGCGCTGCCCGGGTGTTTGTAGGTGTGTGTGTATGGTAGATCAAAACAACCTGGTTAAAAAATAAAAAAACGTTGGCCGGGCGTTTGGAGGTGTAAAAGAAAAAGAAAAGTTTTAGTAGGAAGGTAAGATTGAACCCTGAAGCGTTGACGTGAAGGTGGAAACGAAGTGGGGAAAAAAAACCCCGCGACCTAACCACGAGGGGGAGAGGAAGTAATAAGTGTCTTAAGTTAACGTTTATAAAGTGAAATTGACAGGTGCGAGAAAGTTAAGTCGCGTGATGTTTGACCTTGTTTTGCCCCACCCCATCATTCGCTTTTCGAAGAGGCGGCAATTGAAAAAATTTCTCGAAAATAGCGCGTAAAAGTCAGGCAAATTGAATACACATGCGACCCCCGTTCTTAAGTCGTAGATATTATGATTTAGACATTATATAAAAAGTT
>NC_136527.1:109812576-109827576 GCF_053919585.1 Euprymna scolopes | reverse complement strand
ATATATATATATGTATATATATATATATATGTATATATATATATATATATGTATATATATATATATATATATATGTATGTATATATATATATATATGTATATATATATATATATGTATATATATATATATATATATGTATATATATATATATATATATATATATATGTATATATATGTATATATATATATATATATATATGTATATATATATATATATATATATGTATATATATATATATATATATATATATATATGTATATATATATATATATGTATATATTTCGATTTAAGCTAATGCACCCAAGTCATATGGATGTATTTTTTATTTTTGAAACTGCAACTTTATAATATATAAAAATCGATAGAACATTAACTATATAATAATATATACGAAATCTGCAAGAATTAAAATATCATATTTAAGCGTACTTTATGACCGGGCTTTACCGGGCGTCCCTGCTAGCTTAGATAAATACTTTTGTAGTTTTAACAAAAAAAGATACAATAATATTAGAGCGTCTCCATTTATACTGAACATCTACAGAATGCCGACATCAATATATTACTTACTAGCGGGGGTACCTGACGTTGCCGGTTGTTTGGAGGTGTGTGTAAGGGGGGGGATAAAGTAAAGAATAAGTGAAGTAATAATCCTGTTTAAATATAGAAAAAATAAAAACGATGTTAAACTTCGTTAAAAAATCGGCAAAACAAAAAAAAAAACAAAAAAACAGCGAACAAACGTAAAACTTCTTTTAAAAAAGAAATCGGAAAAACAAAAAGCAGAAATCAGGAAAAAAAAAAAAGCGAAAAAAAAAAAATGGCATAAATAACAGTTTGATTCGATTAACTCAACGGTGCGTTTCACCCAGTGGAATTAAAATTCCATTCCAGTTTTTTTTAAGCAACTACGAAATAAAAAAAAAAATAAAAACCCAAACCGGTGTTCTTTCGTAACTGTCTCTTGTGGACGATCCCACAACGGTGTTAAGTGGTGGCGGGGGAAGGAGGAATTTATTAGAGAGAAAAGATTTTACCACTTCCATTGATCTTAACCGATTTTGGCAGTGAACTCTCAGCAGATAGAATATAGGAATCTATGATTATCGAGGAAGTGGATAGTGGATAGGTAATAGGCCTATAACACACCTCAGATATTGTGCTGCAGTTGGTGCGTATTACAATTCTATGAAATGTCTTGATTTTTAATCCTATTAAGGTTAAAATCAGAGGTGAAAAATGAGTTCATTTTATATATATAGGGATGAATGAGACCCCTGTGGAATTTCCACAGGTCCCGCTAGTAATAATAATAATAATAAAGTAAATAAACAATACAAAATACAACTTATCTTGAATGACGGAAAATCTCAAGGATCCGGCTCAAATTCTGCAAGAGTACCCAATATTTAATAATAATAAAAAATTACTGAGGATACCAAGAACCAACTGGCTTTATTTTATTAAGAAAAAAATAAATAAATAAAATGCAATTAATTGAGGTCATCAGAGGTCAAATGCAATTTTATGTAACCTACTCAACGTAAATGAGGAGAATTTGCGCTTGCTGCGGGGAAATTAAAGGGTGCTGCTATAGCAATTGGAACATTAGCCAAAGAAAGTACACACTAAAATTAAACGAACAATTAATGATTTAGCAAGAATGTCTCACTATTAGAACTGAATCTAACAAAAACGATTCACAGTAAATCATTAACTTCATTCACTTAAACGCCTTTTTTATAGGTTGGTATGCTGTGGACGGCTTTGGAAATTAACTTTAAAAAAATTTTTTTTTTTTAAATAGGAGTCACCACTTATAAAGGCCCGTAGACCACTCGAGGATAAGGGTTAATGAATGTATAGTGGTCAAAAGGGAACAGGTCGTAGTCATCGTAAGTAGTAGAAATTTGATAAACTGGATTACGTGCGGGGATGGCTCATCAAGAATCTGTTTATGTTGGACTTGAAGACAGTTGTAGTCAGTTGGAAAGCAGGAAACGGAACTGAGTTCCACAGGCATGAAGTTCTAAGAAAACATCTTTGTTCATGGAATCCGTGTTTAAGTTTAGGCACAGATGAGGAGTGGGGGAAATTATTGATAGTGGTTTAAGCTAGACGAGTGCTTTTTGTGAAAGTCAAATCAGGGGAAACTATAGATTGGAGCTCAGACGAGCACTTTCCATGAAAATAGTGATAAAGCAGAGACAGGCTTGCAATATCTCTTTTGTGGGAAAGAGGTTGCAGGGAAGAGAAAACGGCATCCCCAACGAGGCTACGAAGTCTATTTTGAACTTTGTCAAGGCAGGATAAGCTGCTTCTAACTGATCCTGCCCAGATGTGGCAACAGTACTCCATCCTTGGACATACTTCATCTTTATTACTTTTTGAAATTTTTATTATTTATTCAAAAAAAAATTTCCACTTAGATTGTAAGAGGTTCCTATTTGATATTATTGTTGTGTTGTGTGTAGCCAGTGTGTGTATCTATGTATCTATAAACGTGAATGTGTCTGTTTGTCTGTCTGTCTGTCTGTCTGTCTGTCTGTCTGTGTATATTTTCTTTCACTCTGTCAATTTTTAGTCTACAGACTCGAAATTTAATATACAGGGTACTGACATTTGGGAAAATCTATGTAATTGGGTTTCGGCCAGGAATTTGGCTGTTAAGGGGTCAAAGCTCAACGATTGGACCTTTGAGAACTCTACCAAACTCCTCCGACAATTTTGAGTCTAAACACTTGAAATTTTAGATAAAGATTCCCTAGACATGGATCTAACTTAATAACTTGATTTGAGCCCAAAACAATAAATGATAAGGGGTCATAATAGGGATCAAAATTAAAAAAATTTGACCGTTTCTTTTTTGCTCAGTATACAACTCCAAACACCAAGGCAACGCCGGGCACCCATGCTAGTATATCCATAAAACTGAAATTGTATGTGCATGTGTGTGTACAATTTCCTACCAAACTACTCGGTCAATTTTCAGTCTACAGACTCGAGATTTGACATAAGGGCTATTGAGATTTGGGAAAATCTTTTTAATCGGTTTTCAAACAGAAATTTGTCTGTAAAGGGGTAAAAAATTCAACGATTTGAAAACTTTACCGCATTCCTCTGGCCATTTTGGGTCTACATACTTGAAATTTTAGATGTAGGTTACTTGGACATGGATCAAACTTTTTAATTTGATTTGAGCCCAAAACAACAAATATTAAGGAGTCAAAACTGAGGTGAAAGTTAAAAACATTTTGACCTCTGTGTTCTCTACAAAATTACTCAACCAATTTTTGGTCTAAACATTTGAAATTTTACATAAGACATAAGGCAAGCTTTGTAATCGGTTTTTGGCCGAAAGTTTGGCTGCCAAAGGGTCAAAGTTCAAAAGATTTTACCTTTGCGGTCTCTAGCAAACTATTCAGCCAATATTTTAACTTTTACATAAAGGGTATTCAGACATGAATCAAGCTTTTTAATCAGTTTTTGGGCGAAGAGGTCAAAGTTGAAAAAGTTGACCTTAGTAGACTCTACCAAACTCCTCAATTTTGGGTCTAAACACTTGAAATTTTAGATATAGGTTACCTGGACAAGAGTCAAAATTTAATATATATATATATATATATATATATATATATATATATGCACATAAAGTTATGAACAGTACATAGGCCCGAGCAAAGTCGGGCTGAACTGCTAGTTATATAATATATATATATATATATATATATGAACAAATGATTAATAAAACTTTGGAACTTACCTGTTTGATTGGAAGTTTTTAATTCGACCGTTTTGGATTTTACCATTCTTGGATTTTTTACCCTTCACCGGACTATCCATTCATGTGAAATCTTTTTATCATTTTTTCTTTTACCTCCTATTCCCCTTACCTCACCCTTTTTTTAACCAAGTAAGATCTGTGACTTATTTGTGGTTTCATTAAATACTTTTACATGCAAAATCCGATCCCGCATTTTGCTAATTCCTGCTCTCTGATGAGAAGGAGAGTATTTCTTTGAAACTCCGCGGATTAAGGACTATCCACTTATCTTGTGTTTCCTTTTTTAAAATTAAATATGTTTTTAACTCTTTTTCAAGATGTCTTTTAACATGTTTTATTAATCATTTGTTCATATTATAAGCTCTATTTCCTTTTCGGTTTTATTGAGCATTTACATCTGGTTGAGATTACTTTACTTGTAAATATTAACTCTTTAATATTTATAATATATTTTAAGTTTACCATTTTGATTACCTTGGTAAACTTATTGTAATTTTTATTTCTTATATATATATATATATATATATATATATATATATATATATATATATATATATATATATATATATATATATATATATATATATGCCATAATCACGTTGACACACTGGTTCCCGTCAGATCACTGAAGGTAAGCAACGTTGAGCCTGGTCATTACTAAAATGGGTGACCAATTTGGGAATTCCAGGTGTTGTATGTAGGAGGACGTTGACACCTCCCTGCAAAAAGTTGCAAAAACCTAACGTCCTCATCTCCCCTAATGGAGATATACATGCGCCTGGGGACCATTTGTGAATTTCATACTCCCACACACACATACACACATTATATATATATATATATTTATTTATTTACCAGTGATAAAAATAACGGACTAGAGTGCTCAATGTGTAGTCAGAGCAGTATATAGGAAATTTATTACTGTGAGTCCAGAATGAGTTTAAAAAGTGTTTCAGCTAGAGGAAAATCCTCAAAGAGAGGAAAAAATCCAACTAGCATCGTCAGGATTCATAGAAGTCCATCTATGAATTCTGACGATGCTAGTTGGATTTTTCCTCTCTTTGAGGATTTTCCTCTAGCTGAAACAATTTGTAAACTCATTCTGGACTCACAGTAATAAATTTCCTATATATATATATATATACACACACACACATACACACACATATATATATATATATATATATATATATATATATATATATATATATACACACATCTATATATACACACACATATATATACGCACATATACACACACACAAACACATATACATCTCTTATCTATATATATAAAAGGCAGAACGGGCGCATGCATTTTTGTATGTCCAAGAAAGGGTTTTGTTTCCGCTGAGGTTCTCGACGAGGTTACTATTTTGGAGAACTTTCCTTATACTGCCTAGATTTTAATATCTCCGATTTGCAAACGGACGTCGTCTCTATCTTTATTTTGATCGAATTTTAAAAACATCCCTACTTTCGAGTGTTTGTTTGTCTTTCTCGTATAAAAGTAAAGCAAAACTAAATTGGAGCAAAGGCAAACGTTTCTCGGCCTTCCAGCCAGGACGTCCAGAAAGGCAGTCAACTTTGATCAATGTGGGGGAAGCCCTTCATATCAGCCAATTGCTATTCATTTGGACACTGCCAGAGTCCTCCCGTTTTGGTGGGGAGCTGGTTTTCCCCAACATCGTGCGGAAACAGATACGGCAGAAACTGGCCTACAGCCAGAGTTAAGTGCACAATTCTTAAATCAAGCAAGACGTTCATTTCTGTGCCTGCGTGAACTCATTCACTTAAATGTTGATTTCTACAAGTCAACTTTTTGATTGACATCGCTAAATGTGAACGCTTTTCACTTCCTGTCGCGTCATGGCATAGCGGTAAGATATCAGGTTTTCTTTCACGTTCCTTTTCTACCTTCGCGTCACGGGTTCAAGCCTGCCTGCCTACTACTACTTTTTTTTAACAAGCACCCATGTTTGCCCAGCTGGGCAAACTTGGGTCCTTGTACCGGAAAAATATCCAGTAAATAAAACGTTGTTTAGTAAATCGTCATTTTTTTTGCATTTTTTTTTTTTGTCACCAAACATGGATATAAATATCACTAAAACATCCGCTGGGTCATAAGCTTCATTTCGAACTGCCTGTCTGTCTGTCTGTTTGTTTCTCACTCACTCACACACACACACACACACACACAGTAAATCGAACTTACTAAGGAAGATAATAACTTCCGGTGAATACCGGAAAAGTATCCAGTAAATAAACCGTTTAGTAAATCGTTATTTTTTTTTGCATCTTTTGTATGTTTTTGCATTTCCATAAACAAAACATGGACATAAATATCACTAAACTATCTGCTGGGTCATAAGCTTCATTTCGGTACCTAACTTGCCTGAGTGGATTGCCTGGGTGCTGAGAGGCAAACCGCGTCTCTCACACACACACACACACACACACACACTCACACACACACACACACACACACACACACAGTACGAAAATTTATAATAAGATTTTTTTTTTTCAACTCAGCACACACCCCCAAACACCCGGGCAACGCCGGGCATCCCTGCTAGTTATTTCTAAGTTGTCAATGAAATTTTTATGATAATATTTTTAAGTTAACATTCCTACATTCATTCTAAAAGGTATTTTAGTTGACAAAACTTTTTGGCTTTGAATAACATTGATAATCGTCGACCAGCACACCTGGTCAATATTTAATGTCTTGTTAAACAGAGTACTGCAGAGAGTTGAGCAGTGAGATGTTTATTCACATTACATTTAAACTTCTGGATGTTACTAGAGTCAGGGAAGCAGGAAACAGGGAGAGAGTTCCAAAGTCTAGCAGACCAAGAGGAGAAACTATTATTATAAAAGGGGTGAAAAAAAAACCTTACCGACTGTTCACAAGAACCCATTTGTGCTCTAGGTTATCTCCCTCATTACGTCTTCGCAAACATATTTTAAGTGGTTACTCTGATTGCACTAGTTTTCTTTTATTTTTACTTGGGAGTCACCACTTATCAAGGCCCAAAGCCCACTCGAGAATAAGGGTTAATGAATGTAAGATGGCGGTGTAGTAATCGTTAACGGTGTAGATCGAGTAGAATTTAATTATTCATGGGGACGGCTCGACAAGAACTCGTTTACGTTGGATTTGAAGGTTACCATGTTGTATTCAATCGGGAAGCAGGACAGCGGAACAGAGTTCCACAGGTAGGCAGTTATGGGGAAGAAGCTTTGTTTATGGAATCTGCATTTAGATTTAGGCACGGATAGAGAGTGAGGGAAATCGTTTATAGCGGTTGTAGCTAGGCGAGTATTTTTTTTGTGAAAGTTTGGCAAGGGAGGGGGCCATAGATTGGAGTTCAGCCGAGCATATGCCATGAAAATGATAGAGCAGAGACAAGCTCACAACGTCTCTTCTGTGAGAGAGGTTGAAGGGAAAAGAAAAGGGCATTACCTACTAGGTTTTAAAGCCAGTTTTGAAGCCAATCAAGGCTGGATAGGCCTCGCCAAGCATCTCCTGCCTAAATCTTACAACAGTACTCCATTTTCGGGCATACCTGAATAAAGGATTGCATCGGCAGTGAGATATCTACTGGAGTGGTAGAATGATCCATTTATCCAGCAATATTGGCAACAGATTTGATGTACGTCTGGTTTTGCTTTGTATTTTCTTTACATTATTCAGATAGTTTTAATCATATTTTATTCACTTATTTTAAAACAGAATATGGCATAATCACGTTAACACACCGCTTCCCGCTGGATCACCGAGGTTAAGCAACGTTGGACCTGGTCAGTACTAAATGGGTGACCATTTGGGACTTCCAGGTGCTGTGTGTGCTCTCCGCTTATCTTGGCATTGTTTCCAGTCGTCCTGGACTTCTCCTTGCCACTGGACTCAAAACAGTGCCGATTCAGGAGAGGTGTGGTTGGGGATTGTGCAGCCCTTGCCTCACAATTATACACGCAACTTCCCCTACAGGGGGTATCCTTTGTCTTTCGAGACAGAACGGAGGCATTGATTATTTCAAAACAAATGAGCTTGGTGTTGTGAGAGATCGTATTTGTGATTTTTTTGACATATGACTAAACAAAGAAGTCCAGCGGGTTATGGTCGGGGGGAGGAGGGAGTCAAATGAGAGATGGGTACAAAGTCGTAGCACTCCTACTGAAGCCAAGCCTCGGTCTCTTTTTGAACTTGTCGGCCAGCACCAGGGTCTGCCACCGGCCACCTGATTGCACCAGGGGATCACCACACTCTTCAGCACATCCAGGTACACGTATAACACGATCAGCGCGGTTGCTGGCGTGTGACCGACCCACGTGTTACATTAAATGTCCTGGAAACAGTCCGCGCATGAAGATCTGTCGATTGGACGTCTTTTGTCAGAGGTAAGATCAAAGGCATACCTGAAATGTTGGGTGTGGCAATCTCCTTCGCTCAGGGCTGCATCCCCACTCTGGTGTCATTCTGTATGGAATCTTCTTCGTCTTCAGGCCCGTTTCCTTTGACCTTAGGCAGACATTCAATACAGGCGCAAACAACGCACGACACAATTGTATATATAAGATTGTAACTGTTTTATTCTATGAATGTTTTCATACAATAAACTGAACACAATTAGCTCGTTAAAACTAACAGACCTAACTAATGATGAGAGGAGGGGGGGCTCCCCTTCCTCTCATCTACAGACGGACAGAAAATATGTGCTCACCTCATGCTGTCCAAACGAAAAGAGACCGAAAAAAGGAAAGCGAATTCTGAGGTTTAATTTCTATGTATCCCTTTGCCTACAGCCAAATTACCACCTGGCCATGCAGAGGGAGGGTGCATAAGCAACTACCAACCGTGGCACTACGATATAGTGCCACACACTTTAGTGTTGACTTTCAAGGCAACGTCGAAGATGTGAGATGGCATGATGTGGCCCTCACTTGAAACCACACCAAATACCATAACCGTGACTGGAAACTTTGAGCTGTACCTTCAAGCGTTGAACCATTCGGATTTGCATTTTAAGGGTGCTGGCAATGGTCCTGTTGTCATAACATGGATCAATAGAGCGTACAAGTTGTACAGCGGCACATCTCTGATCTTGCTCATTGAATATTGCGTCACTTTCAGACATCATAGAAGGCTCCTATCGCTCTTGGGATTTGTACACAACTGGCCAACTAGTAGATGGTCTACAAAAAAAAAAAAAAATAAATAAATAAAATGAAAAAAAAAACGGTTTTCATCAAACGGAAATGGAATCATGTCATATTTTCTAGGATGACAATAATTTTATTGTTCTATCCTGTAATACCTGTCAACACAATGACAAATCTGTAATGTGCATCCAGGAGACAAGCGCCCGCATGTTTGTGTGTTGTGCGGGTGCGTAAGAGAGACGGACGAAAAGGAAAGACTTACCTCCGGGCCGGCTCGGCGTCGCCGACCGAAAATAGAGAAAAAAAGATCAAGATGGCGGCCGCCGTCTTTTGTAAAGGATGATATCTCGCAAAGTCACACGAATTCTCGCAATATGCAAATTTAGCCGGCCTGCAACGGCCATAAAAGCGGGTGATTGAAAGACGTTGGGAGAGCGATGATTGACTTGGTCGGGAATCGTGTTGCTGTTGCTTCTCGTGCCGTGTGGGTGTGAGCATATCTTACCGTTGTTGGGACCGTTCTGAGTAACCGATTGTTGGGTCCATTCTGAGTAACAGCTCGCGTCCGTCTAGGTACCTTGCTAGTTGGATTCCGTGCAGAACCGGTGTTTACTGGTTGTTGAATTGCTTTACGTTGCTGCAACATTACACATCTACAGAGGGCGCAGTACTTTTAAAGGATTTTCCTTATACATCTACAGAGGGCGCAGTAATTTTAAAGGGCTTTCCTTACACATTTTCTGCATGAGATTAGCATTTTGTTTAAAGTTTTAGAGGGGGGAGGGTCACTATCTTAAGGTGCCACAGAACAGCATTCCACTTTCATTCACGATATCGATTTCTGCAAAATTTACATAATGTTACATTTTCTCATTTATAATTCTTCCCGGCTCCCAAAGAACGGACACGCCCATCAATCATCCATGTTGCCTGTAAACATGTTTACCATGATAAGCACAAACCGATTATTTATTTGCTGCTTTATTTATTTTGCCATTCAATACGGATACCAAACAAGTGTCCAAGTTTCTTTTTTCAGAGCACAGTATCGAGTTTCAATTTTTAATTACCACCCTCCTTCCCCAGAACTCCACCCTCCCATCTCAATGGAGGAGGAGGTCGCCATGGAAATGGTCGCCATTGATAACAGTACAAATTCAATTGTTAAGGAATCCGGCATTGGCTAATAACTTCTTTAACAATGGTTTAAACATAAACCCAACGAAATGGAACTGACCTTCAATGGAGGACTTGTATCAAGTCTGTTACTAAGGTCGACGGAAAAATGGTTAGATCACTGTTATATAAAAGGGGGTTTTAAAGAAAAAACTGCTATACACACACACACACACACACACACACATTAATGGCTATGATAATCTGATTTTCGGTCAGTTCAGAGTGCTCGAGTTGCTCTTGTATACAGTTACCGATGCCTTCTTAGATGTAAGATATCTTTTTTAATACATTAAAAAGCACATTTTAAGCACACACACACACACACACACACACACACACACACACACACACACACACACAATAAGTAGTGAAGTTTGGTTACAGGTTAAATTCTAATTAAAATCGTAGGTTAACTTGAGAGATCGATTCAATATTTTTCCAATGAAGTTTTGGTTTTGGGTTAAATTGTTATGGAACTTATGTTTATATCGTAATATAATTAAATCTCATATAAACAGAATGCGCATCAAAGTTAATGGATAGAGAATAAAACCCAAAACATTTTCGATCCGAAATCTGAAGTGACTTTTCTTTACAATTTTTTTATTTATTTATTTATTTTTTTTTAAGATTTGCCGGAACCCCCCTCCACCCAATTATTATACGATTCATGTTGATTCTTTTAATTACGCGGAACTTGTTGAAGATATTCAAATTTTTTCGGGTGGGAATGGAGGGTCCTGCTGTTTATTTTTTATTTACTTATTTATTTTTTTACTTTTTTTTTTAAAGTGTCAGTGGATATTAATTTTATTTATTGCGGACTATTATTCTCATCTTTTCTTAGTTGTTTTACGACGTTTCGGCCAACTATTCCTCTGTCCTTCGTCAGGAATAGGAATTCTGAATCTCTCGACTGCATTCACTGCCTTCCGTAGTTGTTGTCGTCTCACCACGTTTTGGCAAAGTAAACCTTTGGCTGGATTTAGGTAGGATTGATAATATTATGCAATAAAAACAGTATCGTATTGCGTAAGCAAAACTATATATTAATTATTATGTTTTTTTTTTATTACATTTTTACCCCCCCCCAGTTTTTTTTTTTTTTTTTACTTATATTATTAACCCTTCAAACAAGGCATAGTGTCACTTTGATGCAGAGGGCTACTATCAAGGACATAAGTTGCAGGGATACTATGTAGGGAGTTGAGCAGCAAGATGTTTGTTCACATTACATTTGAACTTCTGCATGGCAATACAGTTGGGAAAACAGGAACCCGGAAGGGAATTCCAAAGTCTAGCAGTTCTGGGGAAGAAACTATTAGAGTAGAAGGCTTTCTTACATCTAAGGATCTCTACTGTGTAGAGGTGGGACTTTGATGTAGAGGGCTACATAAGTTGCTGGGATACTATGTAGGGAGTTGAGCAGCAAGATGTCTGTTCACATTACACTTGAACTTCTGCATGTCAGTAAAGTTGGAGAAGCAGGAAAACAGAATTCTGAATCTCCTGACTGCATTCACTGCAATTACTGCCTTCCATAGTTGTCGTCTCGCCATGTTTTGGCCAAGTAAGCCTCTGGCCGGCTTCGGTTAGGATTGAAACCGCTATCTTCAGACAATTCTCACCTGGAACCGTAGAGATTCTAACATCTCTATCAACTGCGCCACGGGCCCCGAAGGGCGATCAAGATGAAATTCAGGTTTATTCACTTATCTTCCACGGTCGGGTCCGTACTGAATGGTATATATTATTGTAATTGGAATTCATTATTGAGATGAGTATTATTTATTAATTTTATTTTTATTTCGGACTATTGTCCTCACATTTTTCTTAGTTGTTTCACGACCACCTGATGAAGGCCAAAGGAATAGTTGGCCGAAACGTCGTGAAACAACAAAGAAAAGATGAGGGTACTAGTCCGCAATAAATAAAAATGAATGAATAATACTCATCAGTGGATATGTGTGGGTTTATGCGTGTGTGTATGCATAGCTATATATATTTGTGTACTAGCATGGGTGCCTGGCGTTGCCCGGGTGTTTGGAGGTGTATGCTGAGCAAAACAAAACAAAAAAAAATAAAATAAATTTTTTTTAACTTTGACCCCTATCATGACCCCTTAAAATTTATATTGTTTAGGGCTCAAATCAAGTTATTAAGTTAGATCCATGTCCAAGGAATCTATATCTAAAATTTCAAGTGTTTAGACCCAAAATTGTAGGAGGAGTTTGGTAGAGTTCTCAATGGTCAAATCGTTGAACTTTGACCCCTTAACGGCCAAATTTCTGTCCGAAAACCAATCACATCAATTTTCCCAAATCTCAGTACCCTGTATATCAAATTTCGAATCTGTAGACTAAAAATTGACAGAGTTATTGCGTAGGGAAATGTACACAGACACACTTTCACTTTTATATATATATATATATATATATATATATATATATATATATATATATATATAATATAAAATATATTTTAGTCATCGACATACAGACCTGTTTCGTTGTATCACAACTCATCAGTGCCGCTAGACTAACACCTCTCCCAAGCCGAGGATCGAACCTAGAACCGTCGTGATGACAGTCGGCAGTCCTACCCCCTTGACTACGGAATCGGTGGCCGAAATTAACCTGTCCGAACGATTATTTAAATAAACATTCGTCCGCTACTCGTAGAGGGCTCAAACGTTTGTTTGTAAACAAATCGCGAGCTTCGCATTATTTCAGCTAAATTAAGTAGCGAGTAAGATAATTTACGAGAGTGCTCTACCAAAGAGGGGAGCTTTATAAAATATATTTTAGTCATCGACATACAGACCTGTTTCGTTGTATCACAACTCATCAGTGCCGCTAGACTAACACCTCTCCCAAGCCGAGGATCGAACCTAGAACCGTCGTGATGACAGTCGGCAGTCCTACCCCCTTGACTACGGAATCGGTGGCCGAAATTAACCTGTCCGAACGATTATTTAAATAAACATTCGTCCGCTACTCGTAGAGGGCTCAAACGTTTGTTTGTAAACAAATCGCGAGCTTCGCATTATTTCAGCTAAATTAAGTAGCGAGTAAGATAATTTACGAGAGTGCTCTACCAAAGAGGGGAGCTTTATAAAATATATTTTAGTCATCGACATACAGACCTGTTTCGTTGTATCACAACTCATCAGTGCCGCTAGACTAACACCTCTCCCAAGCCGAGGATCGAACCTAGAACCGTCGTGATGACAGTCGGCAGTCCTACCCCCTTGACTACGGAATCGGTGGCCGAAATTAACCTGTCCGAACGATTATTTAAATAAACATTCGTCCGCTACTCGTAGAGGGCTCAAACGTTTGTTTGTAAACATATATATATATGATTGAACTTTAGTGGTTATGTCAGCATGCCACGATAAAACAGAGACAGGCTCGCAACGTCTCTTCTGTGGGAAAGAGGTTGCAAGGAAGAGAAAAGGGCATCCTCCACTAAGCTACAAAGTCTATTTTGGGGGCTATCACTGAGCTGGGGGTAGTGTTCAGTGGTAGAGCATTGGACTACAGATCGAATGATCCCCTGTTCAATCCCGGTTGTACCTCACCATAAATTAGCTGACGTGATATTGTAAACAAATACAGACGAAATTTCATAAACGACATTATTAATTATTATTATTATTATTATTATTATTATTATTTTTACTTATTTTTTTGCAAATTAGTCCACCGGGCAACTTATTCCTCATAATACACAACAATTAATAGAGTATTGATTCTATAATAATGCATACACAATCTACATAAATTAAAATATCATGTTTACGTGTATTGTACGACCGGGAAACGCCAGTTAACGGGTCCTGCTAGTATATAACAATTAATAGAGGATTGATTCTATAATAATGCATACACAATCTACATAAATTAAAATATCATGTTTACGTGTATTGTACGACCGGGAAACGCCAGTTAACGGGTCCTGCTAGTATATAACAATTAATAGAGTATTGATTCTATAATAATGCATACACAATCTACATAAATTAAAATATCATGTTTACGTGTATTGTACGACAGGGAAACGCCGGTTAACGGTTCCTGCTAGTATATGATAATCAATAGCGGATTGATTATACATATGCAATCTGCATAAATTAAAACATCATGTTTAAGCGGATTGTAAGACCGGGCAACGGTGGGCGTCCAGCTAGTAGGAGTAATATATGAAAAAACAAAAAAAAAACAAAAAAAAACAAAAAAACTTTCGCATTAATTCATTTAAGTAAAGAAAAGAAATAGAAAAATGTAAATTAATTAATATAAATACGATTTTCAGCTAAACCTTTAGGGTGGGGGCTAGTTAAAAAAAAATTGAAGTTGTGATGGGAATTGAAGAGCGAAACAAAAGAAAATTTTAAATATAAAAAGAATTTGTAGCAGAATCAAATAGAACTCTTTTCTTGTGCGTCAGTGCCTCCCCTGACTATGTGATATGGCACATACTGACCAATCAGAGGCATAGCGCAGAGACCTTCCTTACCCCCTTAGGAACTAAAGAGAGCGGACCTCTCTCTCTCTCTCTCTCTCCACCGGTATCGACGGTTCCCACTTGGGAATAACTACAGGGCAAAGGCAGACAGACAAGTTTTATCCGAGTTATATCTTTTTGGCATCCTACCCTGACTCGCTAAAATAAACCTTTTCCTTGTTAGGTTTTACGAAGTTGTTTGTTCGTTTATTCAGTAGCTTGTGTTGAATTATTTTATTAGGGAGTGCCCGAAAAGCACTAACTCAACTCCCTAAAAATATGTCCGTCCGGATAGAGATGGAAATGGAGGCGGGATTATTGTTAGCCGGCGAGGAAGATGTTCGCTTGTAGCAGCTG
>NC_136527.1:109805076-109807576 GCF_053919585.1 Euprymna scolopes | reverse complement strand
AGCCAAAAAAGGGTGCCTGTTAAGATAGAGTCGACAAATCGATGTTTTTTTTTTTTAAATACGTCATCTTAAGCAAAGACAATATTACGTACTTACTTGTCATGCCGAAAATAGTGATATATCCAAAAATTACGAAAAATCATCGAGTAGAAGGTTATTTAGAGTTAAAAGTAAGTTTTGTTTAGACCCAAAATTGGCGAAGGAGTTTGTTAGAGTTCTCGAAAGGTCAAATCGTTGAACTTTGATCCCTTGACACAAATTTCTGGCCGAAAATGTATTACGAAGATTTTCCCAAATCTCAGTATTCTGTACATCAAATTTCGAGTGTAGACTGAAAATTGACAGAGTTATTGTGTAGGGAAATGTACACAGACACGTTCACTATATATATATATATATATATATATATATATATATATATATATATATATATATATATATATATATATATATATAGAGAGAGAGAGAGAGAGAGAGAGAGAGAGATTAAATTGTGATTCAATGAATTTCAAAAAACTCTCATTGAAATGAAATGAAGTGGTTGAGTTTAATATCAAATAATTTTTATTATTCAAAGCAAGACAAAGAATGCTTTAGAAAATTAATCTCCTTAACCTATAGGGTTTCGATGTCTACCATCTCATCAGAGGAGAGAAAATATTAGCAAATATTTATAAAGGTATGCACCCTATTTGCTAAAGTCAATGAGACATGGAAAGTCAAAGTCAAAATAATTAGTAAATCAGAAGTCCTGTAGAGGATTTGCAGAAAAAGGATATGAAAGTTTTTTTAGATCCAGCTTGCTTGGTAAAATCCATGTTATGCGTTCTTCACATTCGTTTGGTAATACGGTCCAAGTTATATATTGGGTGATCCGCATAGCTGTGTAGATATTCGAATCGGGCAAGTGCTTGTATAAATTTGTTTGCGGGTCCAGCGATAATAATTATTTAATTAATATATATATATATATATATATATATATATATATATATATATATATATAGAGAGAGAGAGAGAGAGAGAGAGAGAAAGAGACCTTTTTTTTGTTACTAAAAGCATAATAGCATTTCTACTCGAATTTTCGTAATTTTTGGATATATTACTATTTTCGACATGAGAAGTAAGTATGTAATGTCGTTTTTGCTTTTGCCGACTATATCTTAACAAGTACCGAAAAAAAAAATAAAATAAAAATAATGTACCAACTATGATAAAATTACCTCCTCCCTTTTTTTTTTTTTTTTTTTTTTTTTGATTGTTGCTTCACTCCAAACAAAGCATAAGCCTACTTAATCATGAGGGGGCTACTATTAGGGGCAAGATTTATAGGGATACTATTTATGGAGTTGAACAGCGAGATACCTGTTCACACTACATTTAAATTTCTGCATGTCAGTACAGTCAGGGTTGGTTGGTTGGTTGTTTTTGTTTTACGGCATATCAACTCATTTCAGGTTACTTAATGCCGAATCCAGTGATTTTGAAGAAAAAGTTTTTAATAGAATATATATATATTTTTTTTAAGTCAGTTTCAATTTAACCCAAAGTGGACCTGGGAGCAATGGTAATTAAGGGGTGGCGCCACACTAGCAGTATCAGAATTTTTGTAGGAATTTTTGACACCCCTAACACGAAACTGCGAATACAATATAAAAATCTCGTAATTTCTCTGTTAAAAGTGGGTTATTTATTTTCTTTATGGATTATACTTCCAAAATAAACTATTACAGTTGTTTTAAAAGTAATAAAAATATTTTTATTTTTTTTTTAAAACAGTAATGAATTTTCCGAACTCAATATTTTTCAATTTTTAAACTCAATATTTTTAAATTTTTAAATTTTAAAAATCTATCAAAATTTTTCTATTGATTCTATTTTTACGATATTTTCAGGGTCAATGTGAAATTTTATGTTCTTTCCAATAAACCGAATATAATATTTTAGACAAACGTTTTTTTTAAATTCACGCCCCCCCATTTTCACGCCCCCCCCCCATTTTCACGCCCCCCCCATTTTGAAATGTCTATTAAAAAGTAAATAATTTATGTTTAATAGGTTTATATATCACAAATTGAAGAGAAAAGGTCAATAAATAATATATTCAAATTTAAAACAAAAAAAAAAAATCAGTTTTTTAGAAATTTACCTGTAAAGTCCGAAGTTTAAAACCTTTTTAAAAAAAAAAAAACACATTGTTTTGTTTTGTTTTTTTTTTAAATAAAACCTTGGTCCTTACTCCTTTAATTGAAAAAAAAAATTAGGGCTTGAATTACATTTTTCGAGGAGTTATAAGCTTGGAAAGATGGGGTGGAATTATTCACTATTTTCACGAAATTTCTGACACTGCTAGCGCCACACTCCCCAAAGCTCACAGGTTATTTAATGAAGAAATTTTTTTTAATAGAATGTATTTGTTTTTTGTTTTTTTTTCAAGTCAGGGTCCCAACTATGGAATTGTCTTCCGTTTTCCTGCTTTCCGGCTGACTACAATATGGTT
>NC_136527.1:109772725-109804976 GCF_053919585.1 Euprymna scolopes | reverse complement strand
CTCGATTTACCTCCTCCGAGGTGGAGCAATGTAATTAAGGGTGCGCCACCACCCCAAAGCTCACAGGTTATTTAATGAAGAAAATTTTTAAAGAAATATAGTATCATATACCATAGTTGGGACCCTAACAGGTACTACCACTCCGAGTCAGAGTGGACCTGGGAGCAGCTGGTAATTAAGGGGTGGCGCCACCACTCCCCAAAGCCACAGGTTATTTAATGAAGAAAATTTTTTAATAGAATATTTTGTTTTTTTTTTTTGTTTTTTTCAGTGAGTTTCTATTAACCCATAGTTGGGACCCTAACAGGCCTACTACCACTCCGAGTCAGAGTGGACCTGGGAGCAATGGTAATTAAGGGGTGGCGCCACACTCCCCAAAGCTCACAGGTTATTTAATGAAGAAAATTTTTTTAATAGAATATATTTGTTTTTTTTTTTTGTTTTTTTCAAGTCAGTTTCTATTTAACCCATAGTTGGGACCCTAACAGGCACTACCACTCCGAGTCAGAGTGGACCTGGGAGCAATGGTAATTAAGGGGTGGCGCCACACTCCCCAAAGCTCACAGGTTATTTAATGAAGAAAATTTTTTTAATAGAATATATTTGTTTTTTTTTTTTGTTTTTTTCAAGTCAGTTTCTATTTAACCCATAGTTGGGACCCTAACAGGCACTACCACTCCGAGTCAGAGTGGACCTGGGAGCAATGGTAATTAAGGGGTGGCGCCACACTCCCCAAAGCTCACAGGTTATTTAATGAAGAAAATTTTTTTTAATAGAATATATTTGTTTTTTTTTTTGTTTTTTTCACGTCAGTTTCTATTTAACCCATAGTTGGGACCCTAACAGGTACTACCACTCCGAGTCAGAGTGGACCTGGGAGCAATGGTAATTAAGGGGTGGCGCCACACTCCCCAAAGCTCACAGGTTATTTAATGAAGAAAATTTTTTTAATAGAATATATTTGTTTTTTTTTTTTGTTTTTTTCACGTCAGTTTCTATTTAACCCATAGTTGGGACCCTAACAGGTACTACCACTCCGAGTCAGAGTGGACCTGGGAGCAATGGTAATTAAGGGGTTGGCGCCACACTCCCCAAAGCTCACAGGTTATTTAATGAAGAAAATTTTTTTAATAGAATATATTTGTTTTTTTTTTTGTTTTTTTCACGTCAGTTTCTATTTAACCCATAGTTGGGACCCTAACAGGTACTACCACTCCGAGTCAGAGTGGACCTGGGAGCAATGGTAATTAAGGGGTGGCGCCACACTCCCCAAAGCTCACAGGTTATTTAATGAAGAAAATTTTTTTAATAGAATATATTTGTTTTTTTTTTTGTTTTTTTCACGTCAGTTTCTATTTAACCCATAGTTGGGACCCTAACAGGTACTACCACTCCGAGTCAGAGTGGACCTGGGAGCAATGGTAATTAAGGGGTGGCGCCACACTCCCCAAAGCTCACAGGTTATTTAATGAAGAAAATTTTTTTAATAGAATATATTTGTTTTTTTTTTGTTTTTTTCACGTCAGTTTCTATTTAACCCATAGTTGGGACCCTAACAGGTACTACCACTCCGAGTCAGAGTGGACCTGGGAGCAATGGTAATTAAGGGGTGGCGCCACACTCCCAAAGCTCACAGGTTATTTAATGAAGAAAATTTTTTAATAGAATATATTTGTTTTTTTTTTGTTTTTTCACGTCAGTTTCTATTTAACCCATAGTTGGGACCCTAACAGGTACTACCACTCCGAGTCAGAGTGGACCTGGGAGCAA
Source organism: Euprymna scolopes (assembly GCF_053919585.1). Taxonomy (NCBI): domain Eukaryota; kingdom Metazoa; phylum Mollusca; class Cephalopoda; order Sepiida; family Sepiolidae; genus Euprymna; species Euprymna scolopes. The sequence continues at coordinate 109,803,206 of NC_136527.1, read as the reverse complement.
TGGTAATTAAGGGGTGGCGCCACACTCCCCAAAGCTCACAGGTTATTTAATGAAGAAAATTTTTTAATAGAATATATTTGTTTTTTTTTTTGTTTTTTTTCAGTCAGTTTCTATTTAACCCATAGTTGGGACCCTAACAGGTACTACCACTCCGAGTCAGAGTGGACCTGGGAGCAATGGTAATTAAGGGGTGGCGCCACACTCCCCAAAGCTCACAGGTTATTTAATGAAGAAAATTTTTTTAATAGAATATATTTGTTTTTTTTTTTGTTTTTTTCACGTCAGTTTCTATTTAACCCATAGTTGGGACCCTAACAGGTACTACCACTCCGAGTCAGAGTGGACCTGGGAGCAATGGTAATTAAGGGGTGGCGCCACACTCCCCAAAGCTCACAGGTTATTTAATGAAGAAAATTTTTTTAATAGAATATATTTGTTTTTTTTTGTTTTTTTCACGTCAGTTTCTATTTAACCCATAGTTGGGACCCTAACAGGTACTACCACTCCGAGTCAGAGTGGACCTGGGAGCAATGGTAATTAAGGGGTGGCGCCACACTCCCCAAAGCTCACAGGTTATTTAATGAAGAAAATTTTTTTAATAGAATATATTTGTTTTTTTTTTTGTTTTTTTCACGTCAGTTTCTATTTAACCCATAGTTGGGACCCTAACAGGTACTACCACTCCGAGTCAGAGTGGACCTGGGAGCAATGGTAATTAAGGGGTGGCGCCACACTCCCCAAAGCTCACAGGTTATTTAATGAAGAAAATTTTTTAATAGAATATATTTGTTTTTTTGTTTTTTTTTTCAAGTCAGTTTCTATTTAACCCATAGTTGGGACCCTAACAGGTACTACCACTCCGAGTCAGAGTGGACCTGGGAGCAATGGTAATTAAGGGGTGGCGCCACACTCCCCAAAGCTCACAGGTTATTTAATGAAGAAAATTTTTTAATAGAATATATTTGTTTTTTTTTTGTGTTTTTTTTCAAGTCAGTTTCTATTTAACCCATAGTTGGGACCCTAACAGGTACTACCACTCCGAGTCAGAGTGGACCTGGGAGCAATGGTAATTAAGGGGTGGCGCCACACTCCCCAAAGCTCACAGGTTATTTAATGAAGAAAATTTTTTAATAGAATATATTTGTTTTTTTTTTTGTTTTTTTCAAGTCAGTTTCTATTTAACCCATAGTTGGGACCCTAACAGGTACTACCACTCCGAGTCAGAGTGGACCTGGGAGCAATGGTAATTAAGGGGTGGCGCCACACTCCCCAAAGCTCACAGGTTATTTAATGAAGAAAATTTTTTTAATAGAATATATTTGTTTTTTTTTTTGTTTTTTTCACGTCAGTTTCTATTTAACCCATAGTTGGGACCCTAACAGGTACTACCACTCCGAGTCAGAGTGGACCTGGGAGCAATGGTAATTAAGGGGTGGCGCCACACTCCCCAAAGCTCACAGGTTATTTAATGAAGAAAATTTTTTTAATAGAATATATTTGTTTTTTTTTTGGTTTTTTCACGTCAGTTTCTATTTAACCCATAGTTGGGACCCTAACAGGTACTACCACTCCGAGTCAGAGTGGACCTGGGAGCAATGGTAATTAAGGGGTGGCGCCACACTCCCCAAAGCTCACAGGTTATTTAATGAAGAAAATTTTTTTAATAGAATATATTTGTTTTTTTTTTGTTTTTTTCACGTCAGTTTCTATTTAACCCATAGTTGGGACCCTAACAGGTACTACCACTCCGAGTCAGAGTGGACCTGGGAGCAATGGTAATTAAGGGGTGGCGCCACACTCCCCAAAGCTCACAGGTTATTTAATGAAGAAAATTTTTTTAATAGAATATATTTGTTTTTTTTTGTTTTTTTCACGTCAGTTTCTATTTAACCCATAGTTGGGACCCTAACAGGTACTACCACTCCGAGTCAGAGTGGACCTGGGAGCAATGGTAATTAAGGGGTGGCGCCACACTCCCCAAAGCTCACAGGTTATTTAATGAAGAAAATTTTTTTAATAGAATATATTTGTTTTTTTTTTTGTTTTTTTCAAGTCAGTTTCTATTTAACCCATAGTTGGGACCCTAACAGGTACTACCACTCCGAGTCAGAGTGGACCTGGGAGCAATGGTAATTAAGGGGTGGCGCCACACTCCCCAAAGCTCACAGGTTATTTAATGAAGAAAATTTTTTTAATAGAATATATTTGTTTTTTTTTTTTGTTTTTTTCACGTCAGTTTCTATTTAACCCATAGTTGGGACCCTAACAGGTACTACCACTCCGAGTCAGAGTGGACCTGGGAGCAATGGTAATTAAGGGGTGGCGCCACACTCCCCAAAGCTCACAGGTTATTTAATGAAGAAAATTTTTTTAATAGAATATATTTGTTTTTTTTTTTTGTTTTTTTCACGTCAGTTTCTATTTAACCCATAGTTGGGACCCTAACAGGTACTACCACTCCGAGTCAGAGTGGACCTGGGAGCAATGGTAATTAAGGGGTGGCGCCACACTCCCCAAAGCTCACAGGTTATTTAATGAAGAAAATTTTTTTAATAGAATATATTTGTTTTTTTTTTTTGTTTTTTTCACGTCAGTTTCTATTTAACCCATAGTTGGGACCCTAACAGGTACTACCACTCCGAGTCAGAGTGGACCTGGGAGCAATGGTAATTAAGGGGTGGCGCCACACTCCCCCAAAGCTCACAGGTTATTTAATGAAGAAAATTTTTTTAATAGAATATATTTGTTTTTTTTTTTTGTTTTTTTCACGTCAGTTTCTATTTAACCCATAGTTGGGACCCTAACAGGTACTACCACTCCGAGTCAGAGTGGACCTGGGAGCAATGGTAATTAAGGGGTGGCGCCACACTCCCCAAAGCTCACAGGTTATTTAATGAAGAAAATTTTTTTAATAGAATATATTTGTTTTTTTTTTTTGTTTTTTTCACGTCAGTTTCTATTTAACCCATAGTTGGGACCCTAACAGGTACTACCACTCCGAGTCAGAGTGGACCTGGGAGCAATGGTAATTAAGGGGTGGCGCCACACTCCCCAAAGCTCACAGGTTATTTAATGAAGAAAATTTTTTTAATAGAATATATTTGTTTTTTTTTTTGTTTTTTTCACGTCAGTTTCTATTTAACCCATAGTTGGGACCCTAACAGGTACTACCACTCCGAGTCAGAGTGGACCTGGGAGCAATGGTAATTAAGGGGTGGCGCCACACTCCCCAAAGCTCACAGGTTATTTAATGAAGAAAATTTTTTTAATAGAATATATTTGTTTTTTTTTGTTTTTTTCACGTCAGTTTCTATTTAACCCATAGTTGGGACCCTAACAGGTACTACCACTCCGAGTCAGAGTGGACCTGGGAGCAATGGTAATTAAGGGGTGGCGCCACACTCCCCAAAGCTCACAGGTTATTTAATGAAGAAAATTTTTTAATAGAATATATTTGTTTTTTTTTTGTTTTTTTTTCAAGTCAGTTTCTATTTAACCCATAGTTGGGACCCTAACAGGTACTACCACTCCGAGTCAGAGTGGACCTGGGAGCAATGGTAATTAAGGGGTGGCGCCACACTCCCCAAAGCTCACAGGTTATTTAATGAAGAAAATTTTTTTAATAGAATATATTTGTTTTTTTTTTTTGTTTTTTTCACGTCAGTTTCTATTTAACCCATAGTTGGGACCCTAACAGGTACTACCACTCCGAGTCAGAGTGGACCTGGGAGCAATGGTAATTAAGGGGTGGCGCCACACTCCCCAAAGCTCACAGGTTATTTAATGAAGAAAATTTTTTTAATAGAATATATTTGTTTTTTTTTTTTGTTTTTTTCACGTCAGTTTCTATTTAACCCATAGTTGGGACCCTAACAGGTACTACCACTCCGAGTCAGAGTGGACCTGGGAGCAATGGTAATTAAGGGGTGGCGCCACACTCCCCAAAGCTCACAGGTTATTTAATGAAGAAAATTTTTTTAATAGAATATATTTGTTTTTTTTTTTGTTTTTTTCACGTCAGTTTCTATTTAACCCATAGTTGGGACCCTAACAGGTACTACCACTCCGAGTCAGAGTGGACCTGGGAGCAATGGTAATTAAGGGGTGGCGCCACACTCCCCAAAGCTCACAGGTTATTTAATGAAGAAAATTTTTTTAATAGAATATATTTGTTTTTTTGTTTTTTTTTCAAGTCAGTTTCTATTTAACCCATAGTTGGGACCCTAACAGGTACTACCACTCCGAGTCAGAGTGGACCTGGGAGCAATGGTAATTAAGGGGTGGCGCCACACTCCCCAAAGCTCACAGGTTATTTAATGAAGAAAATTTTTTAATAGAATATATTTGTTTTTTTTGTTTTTTTTTCAAGTCAGTTTCTATTTAACCCATAGTTGGGACCCTAACAGGTACTACCACTCCGAGTCAGAGTGGACCTGGGAGCAATGGTAATTAAGGGGTGGCGCCACACTCCCCAAAGCTCACAGGTTATTTAATGAAGAAAATTTTTTAATAGAATATATTTGTTTTTTTTTTGTTTTTTTTTCAAGTCAGTTTCTATTTAACCCATAGTTGGGACCCTAACAGGTACTACCACTCCGAGTCAGAGTGGACCTGGGAGCAATGGTAATTAAGGGGTGGCGCCACACTCCCCAAAGCTCACAGGTTATTTAATGAAGAAAATTTTTTTAATAGAATATATTTTGTTTTTTTTTTTTGTTTTTTTCACGTCAGTTTCTATTTAACCCATAGTTGGGACCCTAACAGGTACTACCACTCCGAGTCAGAGTGGACCTGGGAGCAATGGTAATTAAGGGGTGGCGCCACACTCCCCAAAGCTCACAGGTTATTTAATGAAGTAAATTTTTTTAATAGAATATATTTGTTTTTTTTTTTTGTTTTTTTTCAAGTCAGTTTCTATTTAACCCATAGTTGGGACCCTAACAGGTACTACCACTCCGAGTCAGAGTGGACCTGGGAGCAATGGTAATTAAGGGGTGGCGCCACACTCCCCAAAGCTCACAGGTTATTTAATGAAGAAAATTTTTTTAATAGAATATATTTGTTTTTTTTTTGTTTTTTTTTCAAGTCAGTTTCTATTTAACCCATAGTTGGGACCCTAACAGGTACTACCACTCCGAGTCAGAGTGGACCTGGGAGCAATGGTAATTAAGGGGTGGCGCCACACTCCCCAAAGCTCACAGGTTATTTAATGAAGAAAATTTTTTAATAGAATATATTTGTTTTTTTTTTGTTTTTTTTTCAAGTCAGTTTCTATTTAACCCATAGTTGGGACCCTAACAGGTACTACCACTCCGAGTCAGAGTGGACCTGGGAGCAATGGTAATTAAGGGGTGGCGCCACACTCCCCAAAGCTCACAGGTTATTTAATGAAGAAAATTTTTTTAATAGAATATATTTGTTTTTTTTTGTTTTTTTTTTCAAGTCAGTTTCTATTTAACCCTATAGTTGGGACCCTAACAGGTACTACCACTCCGAGTCAGAGTGGACCTGGGAGCAATGGTAATTAAGGGGTGGCGCCACACTCCCCAAAGCTCACAGGGTTATTTAATGAAGAAAATTTTTTTAATAGAATATATTTGTTTTTTTTTGTTTTTTTTTTTCAAGTCAGTTTCTATTTAACCCATAGTTGGGACCCTAACAGGTACTACCACTCCGAGTCAGAGTGGACCTGGGAGCAATGGTAATTAAGGGGTGGCGCCACACTCCCCAAAGCTCACAGGTTATTTAATGAAGAAAATTTTTTTAATAGAATATATTTGTTTTTTTTTTGTTTTTTTTTCAAGTCAGTTTCTATTTAACCCATAGTTGGGACCCTAACAGGTACTACCACTCCGAGTCAGAGTGGACCTGGGAGCAATGGTAATTAAGGGGTGGCGCCACACTCCCCAAAGCTCACAGGTTATTTAATGAAGAAAATTTTTTTAATAGAATATATTTGTTTTTTTTGTTTTTTTTTCAAGTCAGTTTCTATTTAACCCATAGTTGGGACCCTAACAGGTACTACCACTCCGAGTCAGAGTGGACCTGGGAGCAATGGTAATTAAGGGGTGGCGCCACACTCCCCAAAGCTCACAGGTTATTTAATGAAGAAAATTTTTTTAATAGAATATATTTGTTTTTTTTGTTTTTTTTTTTCAAGTCAGTTTCTATTTAACCCATAGTTGGGACCCTAACAGGTACTACCACTCCGAGTCAGAGTGGACCTGGGAGCAATGGTAATTAAGGGGTGGCGCCACACTCCCCAAAGCTCACAGGTTATTTAATGAAGAAAATTTTTTAATAGAATATATTTGTTTTTTTTTTTTGTTTTTTTCAAGTCAGTTTCTATTTAACCCATAGTTGGGACCCTAACAGGCACTACCACTCCGAGTCAGAGTAGACCTGGGAGCAATGGTAATTAAGGGGTGGCGCCACACTCCCCAAAGCTCACAGGTTATTTAATGAAGAAAATTTTTTTAATAGAATATATTTGTTTTTTTTTTTTTTGTTTTTTTCAAGTCAGTTTCTATTTAACCCATAGTTGGGACCCTAACAGGTACTACCACTCCGAGTCAGAGTGGACCTGGGAGCAATGGTAATTAAGGGGTGGCGCCACACTCCCCAAAGCTCACAGGTTATTTAATGAAGAAAATTTTTTTAATAGAATATATTTGTTTTTTTTTTGTTTTTTTCACGTCAGTTTCTATTTAACCCATAGTTGGGACCCTAACAGGTACTACCACTCCGAGTCAGAGTGGACCTGGGAGCAATGGTAATTAAGGGGTGGCGCCACACTCCCCAAAGCTCACAGGTTATTTAATGAAGTAAATTTTTTTAATAGAATATATTTGTTTTTTTTTTTGTTTTTTTTTCAAGTCAGTTTCTATTTAACCCATAGTTGGGACCCTAACAGGTACTACCACTCCGAGTCAGAGTGGACCTGGGAGCAATGGTAATTAAGGGGTGGCGCCACACTCCCCAAAGCTCACAGGTTATTTAATGAAGAAAATTTTTTAATAGAATATATTTGTTTTTTTTTTGTTTTTTTTTCAAGTCAGTTTCTATTTAACCCATAGTTGGGACCCTAACAGGTACTACCACTCCGAGTCAGAGTGGACCTGGGAGCAATGGTAATTAAGGGGTGGCGCCACACTCCCCAAAGCTCACAGGTTATTTAATGAAGAAAATTTTTTAATAGAATATATTTGTTTTTTTTTTGTTTTTTTTTCAAGTCAGTTTCTATTTAACCCATAGTTGGGACCCTAACAGGTACTACCACTCCGAGTCAGAGTGGACCTGGGAGCAATGGTAATTAAGGGGTGGCGCCACACTCCCCAAAGCTCACAGGTTATTTAATGAAGAAAATTTTTTTAATAGAATATATTTGTTTTTTTTGTTTTTTTTTTTCAAGTCAGTTTCTATTTAACCTATAGTTGGGACCCTAACAGGTACTACCACTCCGAGTCAGAGTGGACCTGGGAGCAATGGTAATTAAGGGGTGGCGCCACACTCCCCAAAGCTCACAGGTTATTTAATGAAGAAAATTTTTTTAATAGAATATATTTGTTTTTTTTTTTGTTTTTTTTTTTCAAGTCAGTTTCTATTTAACCCATAGTTGGGACCCTAACAGGTACTACCACTCCGAGTCAGAGTGGACCTGGGAGCAATGGTAATTAAGGGGTGGCGCCACACTCCCCAAAGCTCACAGGTTATTTAATGAAGAAAATTTTTTAATAGAATATATTTGTTTTTTTTTTGTTTTTTTTTCAAGTCAGTTTCTATTTAACCCATAGTTGGGACCCTAACAGGTACTACCACTCCGAGTCAGAGTGGACCTGGGAGCAATGGTAATTAAGGGGTGGCGCCACACTCCCCAAAGCTCACAGGTTATTTAATGAAGAAAATTTTTTTAATAGAATATATTTGTTTTTTTTGTTTTTTTTTTTCAAGTCAGTTTCTATTTAACCCATAGTTGGGACCCTAACAGGTACTACCACTCCGAGTCAGAGTGGACCTGGGAGCAATGGTAATTAAGGGGTGGCGCCACACTCCCCAAAGCTCACAGGTTATTTAATGAAGAAAATTTTTTTAATAGAATATATTTGTTTTTTTTGTTTTTTTTTTTCAAGTCAGTTTCTATTTAACCCATAGTTGGGACCCTAACAGGTACTACCACTCCGAGTCAGAGTGGACCTGGGAGCAATGGTAATTAAGGGGTGGCGCCACACTCCCCAAAGCTCACAGGTTATTTAATGAAGAAAATTTTTTTAATAGAATATATTTGTTTTTTTTTTTTGTTTTTTTCAAGTCAGTTTCTATTTAACCCATAGTTGGGACCCTAACAGGCACTACCACTCCGAGTCAGAGTAGACCTGGGAGCAATGGTAATTAAGGGGTGGCGCCACACTCCCCAAAGCTCACAGGTTATTTAATGAAGAAAATTTTTTTAATAGAATATATTTGTTTTTTTTTTTTGTTTTTTTCAAGTCAGTTTCTATTTAACCCATAGTTGGGACCCTAACAGGTACTACCACTCCGAGTCAGAGTGGACCTGGGAGCAATGGTAATTAAGGGGTGGCGCCACACTCCCCAAAGCTCACAGGTTATTTAATGAAGAAAATTTTTTTAATAGAATATATTTGTTTTTTTTTTTGTTTTTTTTTCAAGTCAGTTTCTATTTAACCCATAGTTGGGACCCTAACAGGTACTACCACTCCGAGTCAGAGTGGACCTGGGAGCAATGGTAATTAAGGGGTGGCGCCACACTCCCCAAAGCTCACAGGTTATTTAATGAAGAAAATTTTTTTAATAGAATATATTTGTTTTTTTTTTTTGTTTTTTTCAAGTCAGTTTCTATTTAACCCATAGTTGGGACCCTAACAGGCACTACCACTCCGAGTCAGAGTGGACCTGGGAGCAATGGTAATTAAGGGGTGGCGCCACACTCCCCAAAGCTCACAGGTTATTTAATGAAGAAAATTTTTTTAATAGAATATATTTGTTTTTTTTTTTTGTTTTTTTCAAGTCAGTTTCTATTTAACCCATAGTTGGGACCCTAACAGGCACTACCACTCCGAGTCAGAGTGGACCTGGGAGCAATGGTAATTAAGGGGTGGCGCCACACTCCCCAAAGCTCACAGGTTATTTAATGAAGAAAATTTTTTTAATAGAATGTATTTGTTTTTTGTTTTTTTTTCAAGTCAGTTTCTATTTAACCCATAGTTGGGACCCTAACAGGCACTACCACTCCGAGTCAGAGTGGACCTGGGAGCAATGGTAATTAAGGGGTGGCGCCACACTCCCCAAAGCTCACAGGTTATTTAATGAAGAAAATTTTTTTAATAGAATATATTTGTTTTTTTTTTTTGTTTTTTTCAAGTCAGTTTCTATTTAACCCATAGTTGGGACCCTAACAGGCACTACCACTCCGAGTCAGAGTGGACCTGGGAGCAATGGTAATTAAGGGGTGGCGCCACACTCCCCAAAGCTCACAGGTTATTTAATGAAGAAAATTTTTTTAATAGAATATATTTGTTTTTTTTTTTTGTTTTTTTTTCAAGTCAGTTTCTATTTAACCCATAGTTGGGACCCTAACAGGTACTACCACTCCGAGTCAGAGTGGACCTGGGAGCAATGGTAATTAAGGGGTGGCGCCACACTCCCCAAAGCTCACAGGTTATTTAATGAAGAAAATTTTTTTAATAGAATATATTTGTTTTTTTTTTTTGTTTTTTTCAAGTCAGTTTCTATTTAACCCATAGTTGGGACCCTAACAGGCACTACCACTCCGAGTCAGAGTGGACCTGGGAGCAATGGTAATTAAGGGGTGGCGCCACACTCCCCAAAGCTCACAGGTTATTTAATGAAGAAAATTTTTTTAATAGAATGTATTTGTTTTTTGTTTTTTTTTCAAGTCAGTTTCTATTTAACCCATAGTTGGGACCCTAACAGGCACTACCACTCCGAGTCAGAGTGGACCTGGGAGCAATGGTAATTAAGGGGTGGCGCCACACTCCCCAAAGCTCACAGGTTATTTAATGAAGAAAATTTTTTTAATAGAATATATTTGTTTTTTTTTTTTGTTTTTTTCAAGTCAGTTTCTATTTAACCCATAGTTGTGACCCTAACAGGCACTACCACTCCGAGTCAGAGTGGACCTGGGAGCAATGGTAATTAAGGGGTGGCGCCACACTCCCCAAAGCTCACAGGTTATTTAATGAAGAAAATTTTTTTAATAGAATATATTTGTTTTTTTTTTTTGTTTTTTTTTCAAGTCAGTTTCTATTTAACCCATAGTTGGGACCCTAACAGGTACTACCACTCCGAGTCAGAGTGGACCTGGGAGCAATGGTAATTAAGGGGTGGCGCCACACTCCCCAAAGCTCACAGGTTATTTAATGAAGAAAATTTTTTTAATAGAATATATTTGTTTTTTTTTTTTTGTTTTTTCAAGTCAGTTTCTATTTAACCCATAGTTGGGACCCTAACAGGCACTACCACTCCGAGTCAGAGTGGACCTGGGAGCAATGGTAATTAAGGGGTGGCGCCACACTCCCCAAAGCTCACAGGTTATTTAATGAAGAAAATTTTTTTAATAGAATGTATTTGTTGTTTTTTCAAGTCAGTTTCTATTTAACCCATAGTTGGGACCCTAACAGGTACTACCACTTCGAGTCAGAGTGGACCTGGGAGCAATGGTAATTAAGGGGTGGCGCCACACTCCCCAAAGCTCACAGGTTATTTAATGAAGAAAATTTTTTTAATAGAATATATTTGTTTTTTTTTTTTGTTTTTTTCAAGTCAGTTTCTATTTAACCCATAGTTGGGACCCTAACAGGCACTACCACTCCGAGTCAGAGTGGACCTGGGAGCAATGGTAATTAAGGGGTGGCGCCACACTCCCCAAAGCTCACAGGTTATTTAATGAAGAAAATTTTTTTAATAGAATGTATTTGTTTTTTGTTTTTTTTTCAAGTCAGTTTCTATTTAACCCATAGTTGGGACCCTAACAGGCACTACCACTCCGAGTCAGAGTGGACCTGGGAGCAATGGTAATTAAGGGGTGGCGCCACACTCCCCAAAGCTCACAGGTTATTTAATGAAGAAAATTTTTTTAATAGAATATATTTGTTTTTTTTTTTTGTTTTTTTCAAGTCAGTTTCTATTTAACCCATAGTTGGGACCCTAACAGGCACTACCACTCCGAGTCAGAGTGGACCTGGGAGCAATGGTAATTAAGGGGTGGCGCCACACTCCCCAAAGCTCACAGGTTATTTAATGAAGAAAATTTTTTTAATAGAATATATTTGTTTTTTTTTTTTTGTTTTTTTTTCAAGTCAGTTTCTATTTAACCCATAGTTGGGACCCTAACAGGTACTACCACTCCGAGTCAGAGTGGACCTGGGAGCAATGGTAATTAAGGGGTGGCGCCACACTCCCCAAAGCTCACAGGTTATTTAATGAAGAAAATTTTTTTAATAGAATATATTTTTTTTTTTTTTTTGTTTTTTTCAAGTCAGTTTCTATTTAACCCATAGTTGGGACCCTAACAGGCACTACCACTCCGAGTCAGAGTGGACCTGGGAGCAATGGTAATTAAGGGGTGGCGCCACACTCCCCAAAGCTCACAGGTTATTTAATGAAGAAAATTTTTTTAATAGAATATATTTGTTTTTTTTTTTTGTTTTTTTCAAGTCAGTTTCTATTTAACCCATAGTTGGGACCCTAACAGGCACTACCACTCCGAGTCAGAGTGGACCTGGGAGCAATGGTAATTAAAGGGTGGCGCCACACTCCCCAAAGCTCACAGGTTATTTAATGAAGAAAATTTTTTTAATAGAATGTATTTGTTTTTTGTTTTTTTTTCAAGTCAGTTTCTATTTAACCCATAGTTGGGACCCTAACAGGCACTACCACTCCGAGTCAGAGTGGACCTGGGAGCAATGGTAATTAAGGGGTGGCGCCACACTCCCCAAAGCTCACAGGTTATTTAATGAAGAAAATATTTTTAATAGAATGTATTTGTTTTTTGTTTTTTTTTCAAGTCAGTTTCTATTTAACCCATAGTTGGGACCCTAACAGGCACTACCACTCCGAGTCAGAGTGGACCTGGGAGCAATGGTAATTAAAGGGTGGCGCCACACTCCCCAAAGCTCACAGGTTATTTAATGAAGAAAATTTTTTTAATAGAATATATTTGTTTTTTTTTTTTTGTTTTTTTCAAGTCAGTTTCTATTTAACCCATAGTTGGGACCCTAACAGGCACTACCACTCCGAGTCAGAGTGGACCTGGGAGCAATGGTAATTAAGGGGTGGCGCCACACTCCCCAAAGCTCACAGGTTATTTAATGAAGAAAATTTTTTTAATAGAATATATTTGTTTTTTTTTTTTTGTTTTTTTCAAGTCAGTTTCTATTTAACCCATAGTTGGGACCCTAACAGGCACTACCACTCCGAGTCAGAGTGGACCTGGGAGCAATGGTAATTAAAGGGTGGCGCCACACTCCCCAAAGCTCACAGGTTATTTAATGAAGAAAATTTTTTTAATAGAATATATTTGTTTTTTTTTTTTGTTTTTTTCAAGTCAGTTTCTATTTAACCCATAGTTGGGACCCTAACAGGCACTACCACTCCGAGTCAGAGTGGACCTGGGAGCAATGGTAATTAAGGGGTGGCGCCACACTCCCCAAAGCTCACAGGTTATTTAATGAAGAAAATTTTTTTAATAGAATATATTTGTTTTTTTTTTTTGTTTTTTTCAAGTCAGTTTCTATTTAACCCATAGTTGGGACCCTAACAGGTACTACCACTCCGAGTCAGAGTGGACCTGGGAGCAATGGTAATTAAAGGGTGGCGCCACACTCCCCAAAGCTCACAGGTTATTTAATGAAGAAAATTTTTTTAATAGAATATATTTGTTTTTTTTTTTTGTTTTTTTCAAGTCAGTTTCTATTTAACCCATAGTTGGGACCCTAACAGGCACTACCACTCCGAGTCAGAGTGGACCTGGGAGCAATGGTAATTAAGGGGTGGCGCCACACTCCCCAAAGCTCACAGGTTATTTAATGAAGAAAATTTTTTTAATAGAATATATTTGTTTTTTTCAAGTCAGTTTCTATTTAACCCATAGTTGGGACCCTAACAGGCACTACCACTCCGAGTCAGAGTGGACCTGGGAGCAATGGTAATTAAGGGGTGGCGCCACACTCCCCAAAGCTCACAGGTTATTTAATGAAGAAAATTTTTTTAATAGAATGTATTTGTTTTTTGTTTTTTTTTCAAGTCAGTTTCTATTTAACCCATAGTTGGGACCCTAACAGGCACTACCACTCCGAGTCAGAGTGGACCTGGGAGCAATGGTAATTAAGGGGTGGCGCCACACTCCCCAAAGCTCACAGGTTATTTAATGAAGAAAATATTTTTAATAGAATGTATTTGTTTTTTGTTTTTTTTTCAAGTCAGTTTCTATTTAACCCATAGTTGGGACCCTAACAGGCACTACCACTCCGAGTCAGAGTGGACCTGGGAGCAATGGTAATTAAAGGGTGGCGCCACACTCCCCAAAGCTCACAGGTTATTTAATGAAGAAAATTTTTTTAATAGAATATATTTGTTTTTTTTTTTTGTTTTTTTCAAGTCAGTTTCTATTTAACCCATAGTTGGGACCCTAACAGGCACTACCACTCCGAGTCAGAGTGGACCTGGGAGCAATGGTAATTAAGGGGTGGCGCCACACTCCCCAAAGCTCACAGGTTATTTAATGAAGAAAATTTTTTTAATAGAATATATTTGTTTTTTTTTTTTGTTTTTTTCAAGTCAGTTTCTATTTAACCCATAGTTGGGACCCTAACAGGCACTACCACTCCGAGTCAGAGTGGACCTGGGAGCAATGGTAATTAAAGGGTGGCGCCACACTCCCCAAAGCTCACAGGTTATTTAATGAAGAAAATTTTTTTAATAGAATATATTTGTTTTTTTTTTTTGTTTTTTTCAAGTCAGTTTCTATTTAACCCATAGTTGGGACCCTAACAGGCACTACCACTCCGAGTCAGAGTGGACCTGGGAGCAATGGTAATTAAGGGGTGGCGCCACACTCCCCAAAGCTCACAGGTTATTTAATGAAGAAAATTTTTTTAATAGAATATATTTGTTTTTTTTTTTTGTTTTTTTCAAGTCAGTTTCTATTTAACCCATAGTTGGGACCCTAACAGGTACTACCACTCCGAGTCAGAGTGGACCTGGGAGCAATGGTAATTAAAGGGTGGCGCCACACTCCCCAAAGCTCACAGGTTATTTAATGAAGAAAATTTTTTTAATAGAATATATTTGTTTTTTTTTTTTGTTTTTTTCAAGTCAGTTTCTATTTAACCCATAGTTGGGACCCTAACAGGCACTACCACTCCGAGTCAGAGTGGACCTGGGAGCAATGGTAATTAAGGGGTGGCGCCACACTCCCCAAAGCTCACAGGTTATTTAATGAAGAAAATTTTTTTAATAGAATATATTTGTTTTTTTCAAGTCAGTTTCTATTTAACTCATAGTTGGGACCCTAACAGGCACTACCACTCCGAGTCAGAGTGGACCTGGGAGCAATGGTAATTAAGGGGTGGCGCCACACTCCCCAAAGCTCACAGGTTATTTAATGAAGAAAATTTTTTTAATAGAATGTATTTGTTTTTTGTTTTTTTTTCAAGTCAGTTTCTATTTAACCCATAGTTGGGACCCTAACAGGCACTACCACTCCGAGTCAGAGTGGACCTGGGAGCAATGGTAATTAAGGGGTGGCGCCACACTCCCCAAAGCTCACAGGTTATTTAATGAAGAAAATTTTTTTAATAGAATGTATTTGTTTTTTGTTTTTTTTTCAAGTCAGTTTCTATTTAACCCATAGTTGGGACCCTAACAGGTACTACCACTCCGAGTCAGAGTGGACCTGGGAGCAATGGTAATTAAGGGGTGGCGCCACACTCCCCAAAGCTCACAGGTTATTTAATGAAGAAAATTTTTTTAATAGAATGTATTTGTTTTTTGTTTTTTTTTCAAGTCAGTTTCTATTTAACCCATAGTTGGGACCCTAACAGGCACTACCACTCCGAGTCAGAGTGGACCTGGGAGCAATGGTAATTAAGGGGTGGCGCCACACTCCCCAAAGCTCACAGGTTATTTAATGAAGAAAATTTTTTTAATAGAATGTATTTGTTTTTTGTTTTTTTTTCAAGTCAGTTTCTATTTAACCCATAGTTGGGACCCTAACAGGCACTACCACTCCGAGTCAGAGTGGACCTGGGAGCAATGGTAATTAAGGGGTGGCGCCACACTCCCCAAAGCTCACAGGTTATTTAATGAAGAAAATATTTTTAATAGAATGTATTTGTTGTTTGTTTTTTTTTCAAGTCAGTTTCTATTTAACCCATAGTTGGGACCCTAACAGGCACTACCACTCCGAGTCAGAGTGGACCTGGGAGCAATGGTAATTAAAGGGTGGCGCCACACTCCCCAAAGCTCACAGGTTATTTAATGAAGAAAATTTTTTTAATAGAATATATTTGTTTTTTTTTTGTTTTTTTCAAGTCAGTTTCTATTTAACCCATAGTTGGGACCCTAACAGGCACTACCACTCCGAGTCAGAGTGGACCTGGGAGCAATGGTAATTAAGGGGTGGCGCCACACTCCCCAAAGCTCACAGGTTATTTAATGAAGAAAATTTTTTTAATAGAATATATTTTTTTTTTTTTTTGTTTTTTTCAAGTCAGTTTCTATTTAACCCATAGTTGGGACCCTAACAGGCACTACCACTCCGAGTCAGAGTGGACCTGGGAGCAATGGTAATTAAGGGGTGGCGCCACACTCCCCAAAGCTCACAGGTTATTTAATGAAGAAAATTTTTTTAATAGAATATATTTGTTTTTTTTTTTTGTTTTTTTCAAGTCAGTTTCTATTTAACCCATAGTTGGGACCCTAACAGGCACTACCACTCCGAGTCAGAGTGGACCTGGGAGCAATGGTAATTAAGGGGTGGCGCCACACTCCCCAAAGCTCACAGGTTATTTAATGAAGAAAATATTTTTAATAGAATGTATTTGTTTTTTGTTTTTTTTTCAAGTCAGTTTCTATTTAACCCATAGTTGGGACCCTAACAGGCACTACCACTCCGAGTCAGAGTGGACCTGGGAGCAATGGTAATTAAAGGGTGGCGCCACACTCCCCAAAGCTCACAGGTTATTTAATGAAGAAAATTTTTTTAATAGAATATATTTGTTTTTTTTTTTTGTTTTTTTCAAGTCAGTTTCTATTTAACCCATAGTTGGGACCCTAACAGGCACTACCACTCCGAGTCAGAGTGGACCTGGGAGCAATGGTAATTAAGGGGTGGCGCCACACTCCCCAAAGCTCACAGGTTATTTAATGAAGAAAATTTTTTTAATAGAATATATTAGTTTTTTTTTTTTTGTTTTTTTCAAGTCAGTTTCTATTTAACCCATAGTTGGGACCCTAACAGGCACTACCACTCCGAGTCAGAGTGGACCTGGGAGCAATGGTAATTAAGGGGTGGCGCCACACTCCCCAAAGCTCACAGGTTATTTAATGAAGAAAATATTTTTAATAGAATGTATTTGTTTTTTGTTTTTTTTTCAAGTCAGTTTCTATTTAACCCATAGTTGGGACCCTAACAGGCACTACCACTCCGAGTCAGAGTGGACCTGGGAGCAATGGTAATTAAAGGGTGGCGCCACACTCCCCAAAGCTCACAGGTTATTTAATGAAGAAAATTTTTTTAATAGAATATATTTGTTTTTTTTTTTGTTTTTTTCAAGTCAGTTTCTATTTAACCCATAGTTGGGACCCTAACAGGCACTACCACTCGTAGTCAGAGTGGACCTGGGAGCAATGGTAATTAAGGGGTGGCGCCACACTCCCCAAAGCTCACAGGTTATTTAATGAAGAAAATTTTTTTAATAGAATATATTTGTTTTTTTTTTTTGTTTTTTTCAAGTCAGTTTCTATTTAACCCATAGTTGGGACCCTAACAGGCACTACCACTCCGAGTCAGAGTGGACCTGGGAGCAATGGTAATTAAGGGGTGGCGCCACACTCCCCAAAGCTCACAGGTTATTTAATGAAGAAAATTTTTTTAATAGAATATATTTGTTTTTTTTTTTTGTTTTTTTCAAGTCAGTTTCTATTTAACCCATAGTTGGGACCCTAACAGGCACTACCACTCCGAGTCAGAGTGGACCTGGGAGCAATGGTAATTAAGGGGTGGCGCCACACTCCCCAAAGCTCACAGGTTATTTAATGAAGAAAATTTTTTTAATAGAATATATTTGTTTTTTTTTTTTGTTTTTTTCAAGTCAGTTTCTATTTAACCCATAGTTGGGACCCTAACAGGCACTACCACTCCGAGTCAGAGTGGACCTGGGAGCAATGGTAATTAAGGGGTGGCGCCACACTCCCCAAAGCTCACAGGTTATTTAATGAAGAAAATTTTTTTAATAGAATATATTTGTTTTTTTTTTTTGTTTTTTTCAAGTCAGTTTCTATTTAACCCATAGTTGTGACCCTAACAGGCACTACCACTCCGAGTCAGAGTGGACCTGGGAGCAATGGTAATTAAGGGGTGGCGCCACACTCCCCAAAGCTCACAGGTTATTTAATGAAGAAAATTTTTTTAATAGAATATATTTGTTTTTTTTTTTGTTTTTTTCAAGTCAGTTTCTATTTAACCCATAGTTGTGACCCTAACAGGCACTACCACTCCGAGTCAGAGTGGACCTGGGAGCAATGGTAATTAAGGGGTGGCGCCACACTCCCCAAAGCTCACAGGTTATTTAATGAAGAAAATTTTTTTAATAGAATATATTTGTTTTTTTTTTTTTGTTTTTTTCAAGTCAGTTTCTATTTAACCCATAGTTGGGACCCTAACAGGCACTACCACTCCGAGTCAGAGTGGACCTGGGAGCAATGGTAATTAAGGGGTGGCGCCACACTCCCCAAAGCTCACAGGTTATTTAATGAAGAAAATTTTTTTAATAGAATGTATTTGTTTTTTGTTTTTTTTTCAAGTCAGTTTCTATTTAACCCATAGTTGGGACCCTAACAGGTACTACCACTCCGAGTCAGAGTGGACCTGGGAGCAATGGTAATTAAGGGGTGGCGCCACACTCCCCAAAGCTCACAGGTTATTTAATGAAGAAAATTTTTTTAATAGAATATATTTGTTTTTTGTTTTTTTTTCAAGTCAGTTTCTATTTAACCCATAGTTGGGACCCTAACAGGCACTACCACTCCGAGTCAGAGTGGACCTGGGAGCAATGGTAATTAAGGGGTGGCGCCACACTCCCCAAAGCTCACAGGTTATTTAATGAAGAAAATTTTTTTAATAGAATGTATTTGTTTTTTGTTTTTTTTTCAAGTCAGTTTCTATTTAACCCATAGTTGGGACCCTAACAGGCACTACCACTCCGAGTCAGAGTGGACCTGGGAGCAATGGTAATTAAGGGGTGGCGCCACACTCCCCAAAGCTCACAGGTTATTTAATGAAGAAAATTTTTTTAATAGAATGTATTTGTTTTTTGTTTTTTTTTCAAGTCAGTTTCTATTTAACCCATAGTTGGGACCCTAACAGGTACTACCACTCCGAGTCAGAGTGGACCTGGGAGCAATGGTAATTAAGGGGTGGCGCCACACTCCCCAAAGCTCACAGGTTATTTAATGAAGAAAATTTTTTTAATAGAATGTATTTGTTTTTTGTTTTTTTTTCAAGTCAGTTTCTATTTAACCCATAGTTGGGACCCTAACAGGTACTACCACTCCGAGTCAGAGTGGACCTGGGAGCAATGGTAATTAAGGGGTGGCGCCACACTCCCCAAAGCTCACAGGTTATTTAATGAAGAAAATTTTTTTAATAGAATATATTTGTTGTTTTTTCAAGTCAGTTTCTATTTAACCCATAGTTGGGACCCTAACAGGTACTACCACTCCGAGTCAGAGTGGACCTGGGAGCAATGGTAATTAAGGGGTGGCGCCACACTCCCCAAAGCTCACAGGTTATTTAATGAAGAAAATTTTTTTAATAGAATGTATTTGTTTTTTGTTTTTTTTCAAGTCAGTTTCTATTTAACCCATAGTTGGGACCCTAACAGGTACTACCACTCCGAGTCAGAGTGGACCTGGGAGCAATGGTAATTAAGGGGTGGCGCCACACTCCCCAAAGCTCACAGGTTATTTAATGAAGAAAATTTTTTTAATAGAATATATTTGTTGTTTTTTCAAGTCAGTTTCTATTTAACCCATAGTTGGGACCCTAACAGGTACTACCACTCCGAGTCAGAGTGGACCTGGGAGCAATGGTAATTAAGGGGTGGCGCCACACTCCCCAAAGCTCACAGGTTATTTAATGAAGAAAATGTTTTTAATAGAATATATTTGTTGTTTTTTCAAGTCAGTTTCTATTTAACCCATAGTGGGGACCCTAACAGGTACTACCACTCCGAGTCAGAGTGGACCTGGGAGCAATGGTAATTAAGGGGTGGCGCCACACTCCCCAAAGCTCACAGGTTATTTAATGAAGAAAATTTTTTTAATAGAATGTATTTGTTGTTTTTTCAAAGTCAGTTCTATTTAACCCATAGTTGGGACCCTAACAGGTACTACCACTCCGAGTCAGAGTGGACCTGGGAGCAATGGTAATTAAGGGGTGGCGCCACACTCCCCAAAGCTCACAGGTTATTTAATGAAGAAAATTTTTTTAATAGAATATATTTGTTGTTTTTTCAAGTCAGTTTCTATTTAACCCATAGTTGGGACCCTAACAGGTACTACCACTCCGAGTCAGAGTGGACCTGGGAGCAATGGTAATTAAGGGGTGGCGCCACACTCCCCAAAGCTCACAGGTTATTTAATGAAGAAAATTTTTTTAATAGAATGTATTTGTTGTTTTTTCAAGTCAGTTTCTATTTAACCCATAGTTTGGGACCCTAACAGGTACTACCACTCCGAGTCAGAGTGGACCTGGGAGCAATGGTAATTAAGGGGTGGCGCCACACTCCCAAGCTCACAGGTTATTTAATGAAGAAAATTTTTTTAATAGAATGTATTTGTTGCTTTTCAAGTCAGTTTCTATTTAACCCATAGTTGGGACCCTAACAGGTACTACCACTCCGAGTCAGAGTGGACCTGGGAGCAATGGTAATTAAGGGGTGGGCGCCACACTCCCCAAAGCTCACAGGTTATTTAATGAAGAAAATTTTTTTAATAGAATATATTTGTTGTTTTTTTCAAGTCAGTTTCTATTTAACCATAGTTGGGACCTAACAGGTACTACCACTCCGAGTCAGAGTGGACCTGGGAGCAATGGTAATTAAGGGTGGCGCCACACTCCCCAAAGCTCACAGGTTATTTAATGAAGAAAATTTTTTTAATAGAATATATTTGTTGTTTTTTCAGTCAGTTTCTATTTAACCCATAGTTGGGACCCTAACAGGTACTACCACTCCGAGTCAGAGTGGACCTGGGAGCAATGGTAATTAAGGGGTGGGCGCCACACTCCCCAAAGCTCACAGGTTATTTAATGAAGAAAATTTTTTTAATAGAATATATTTGTTGTTTTTTCAAGTCAGTTTCTATTTAACCCATAGTTGGGACCCTAACAGGTACTACCACTCCGAGTCAGAGTGGACCTGGGAGCAATGGTAATTAAGAGGGTGGCGCCACACTCCCCAAAGCTCACAGGTTATTTAATGAAGAAAATTTTTTTAATAGAATATATTTGTTGTTTTTTCAAGTCAGTTTCTATTTAACCCATAGTTGGGACCCTAACAGGTACTACCACTCCGAGTCAGAGTGGACCTGGGAGCAATGGTAATTAAGGGGTGGCGCCACACTCCCCAAAGCTCACAGGTTATTTAATGAAGAAAATTTTTTTAATAGAATATATTTGTTGTTTTTTCAAGTCAGTTCTATTTAACCCATAGTTGGGACCCTAACAGGTACTACCACTCCGAGTCAGAGTGGACCTGGGAGCAATGGTAATTAAGGGGTGGCGCCACACTCCCCAAAGCTCACAGGTTATTTAATGAAGAAAATTTTTTTAATAGAATATATTTGTTGTTTTTTCAAGTCAGTTTCTATTTAACCCATAGTTGGGACCCTAACAGGTACTACCACTCCGAGTCAGAGTGGACCTGGGAGCAATGGTAATTAAGGGGTGGCGCCACACTCCCCAAAGCTCACAGGTTATTTAATGAAGAAAATTTTTTTAATAGAATATATTTGTTGTTTTTTCAAGTCAGTTTCTATTTAACCCATAGTTGGGACCCTAACAGGTACTACCACTCCGAGTCAGAGTGGACCTGGGAGCAATGGTAATTAAGGGGTGGCGCCACACTCCCCAAAGCTCACAGGTTATTTAATGAAGAAAATTTTTTTAATAGAATGTATTTGTTGTTTTTTTCAAGTCAGTTTCTATTTAACCCATAGTTGGGACCCCTAACAGGTACTACCACTCCGAGTCAGAGTGGACCTGGGAGCAATGGTAATTAAGGGTGGCGCCACACTCCCCAAAGCTCACAGGTTATTTAATGAAGAAAATTTTTTTAATAGAATGTATTTGTTGTTTTTTCAAGTCAGTTTCTATTTAACCCATAGTTGGGACCCTAACAGGTACTACCACTCCGAGTCAGAGTGGACCTGGGAGCAATGGTAATTAAGGGGTGGCGCCACACTCCCCAAAGCTCACAGGTTATTTAATGAAGAAAATTTTTTTAATAGAATATATTTGTTGTTTTTTCAAGTCAGTTTCTATTTAACCCATAGTTGGGACCCTAACAGGTACTACCACTCCGAGTCAGAGTGGACCTGGGAGCAATGGTAATTAAGGGGTGGCGCCACACTCCCC
The DNA here is from genome assembly GCF_053919585.1 of Euprymna scolopes. Taxonomy (NCBI): domain Eukaryota; kingdom Metazoa; phylum Mollusca; class Cephalopoda; order Sepiida; family Sepiolidae; genus Euprymna; species Euprymna scolopes. The sequence goes on along the minus strand of NC_136527.1, from coordinate 109,781,311 downwards.
AAAGCTCACAGGTTATTTAATGAAGAAAATTTTTTTAATAGAATGTATTTGTTGTTTTTTCAAGTCAGTTTCTATTTAACCCATAGTTGGGACCCTAACAGGTACTACCACTCCGAGTCAGAGTGGACCTGGGAGCAATGGTAATTAAGGGGTGGCGCCACACTCCCCAAAGCTCACAGGTTATTTAATGAAGAAAATTTTTTTAATAGAATATATTTGTTGTTTTTTCAAGTCAGTTTCTATTTAACCCATAGTTGGGACCCTAACAGGTACTACCACTCCGAGTCAGAGTGGACCTGGGAGCAATGGTAATTAAGGGGTGGCGCCACACTCCCCAAAGCTCACAGGTTATTTAATGAAGAAAATTTTTTTAATAGAATGTATTTGTTGTTTTTTCAAGTCAGTTTCTATTTAACCCATAGTTGGGACCCTAACAGGTACTACCACTCCGAGTCAGAGTGGACCTGGGAGCAATGGTAATTAAGGGGTGGCGCCACACTCCCCAAAGCTCACAGGTTATTTAATGAAGAAAATTTTTTTAATAGAATATATTTGTTGTTTTTTCAAGTCAGTTTCTATTTAACCCATAGTTGGGACCCTAACAGGTACTACCACTCCGAGTCAGAGTGACCTGGGAGCAATGGTAATTAAGGGGTGGCGCCACACTCCCCAAAGCTCACAGGTTATTTAATGAAGAAAATTTTTTTAATAGAATATATTTGTTGTTTTTTCAAGTCAGTTTCTATTTAACCCATAGTTGGGACCCTAACAGGTACTAACCACTCCGAGTCAGAGTGGACCTGGGAGCAATGGTAATTAAGGGGTGGCGCCACACTCCCCAAAGCTCACAGGTTATTTAATGAAGAAAATTTTTTTAATAGAATATATTTGTTGTTTTTTCAAGTCAGTTTCTATTTAACCCATAGTTGGGACCCTAACAGGTACTACCACTCCGAGTCAGAGTGGACCTGGGAGCAATGGTAATTAAGGGGTGGCGCCACACTCCCCAAAGCTCACAGGTTATTTAATGAAGAAAATTTTTTTAATAGAATATATTTGTTGTTTTTTCAAGTCAGTTTCTATTTAACCCATAGTTGGGACCCTAACAGGTACTACCACTCCGAGTCAGAGTGACTGGGAGCAATGGTAATTAAGGGGTGGCGCCACACTCCCCAAAGCTCACAGGTTATTTAATGAAGAAAATTTTTTTAATAGAATATATTTGTTGTTTTTTCAAGTCAGTTTCTATTTAACCCATAGTTGGGACCCTAACAGGTACTACCACTCCGAGTCAGAGTGGACCTGGGAGCAATGGTAATTAAGGGGTGGCGCCACACTCCCCAAAGCTCACAGGTTATTTAATGAAGAAAATTTTTTTAATAGAATATATTTGTTGTTTTTTCAAGTCAGTTTCTATTTAACCCATAGTTGGGACCCTAACAGGGTACTACCACTCCGAGTCAGAGTGGACCTGGGAGCAATGGTAATTAAGGGGTGGCGCCACACTCCCCAAAGCTCACAGGTTATTTAATGAAGAAAATTTTTTTAATAGAATATATTTGTTGTTTTTTCAAGTCAGTTTCTATTTAACCCATAGTTGGGACCCTAACAGGTACTACCACTCCGAGTCAGAGTGGACCTGGGAGCAATGGTAATTAAGGGGTGGCGCCACACTCCCCAAAGCTCACAGGTTATTTAATGAAGAAAATTTTTTTAATAGAATATATTTGTTGTTTTTTCAAGTCAGTTTCTATTTAACCCATAGTTGGGACCCTAACAGGTACTACCACTCCGAGTCAGAGTGGACCTGGGAGCAATGGTAATTAAGGGGTGGCGCCACACTCCCCAAAGCTCACAGGTTATTTAATGAAGAAAATTTTTTTAATAGAATATATTTGTTGTTTTTTCAAGTCAGTTTCTATTTAACCCATAGTTGGGACCCTAACAGGTACTACCACTCCGAGTCAGAGTGGACCTGGGAGCAATGGTAATTAAGGGGTGGCGCCACACTCCCCAAAGCTCACAGGTTATTTAATGAAGAAAATTTTTTTAATAGAATATATTTGTTGTTTTTTCAAGTCAGTTTCTATTTAACCCATAGTTGGGACCCTAACAGGTACTACCACTCCGAGTCAGAGTGGACCTGGGAGCAATGGTAATTAAGGGGTGGCGCCACACTCCCCAAAGCTCACAGGTTATTTAATGAAGAAAATTTTTTTAATAGAATATATTTGTTGTTTTTTCAAGTCAGTTTCTATTTAACCCATAGTTGGGACCCTAACAGGTACTACCACTCCGAGTCAGAGTGGACCTGGGAGCAATGGTAATTAAGGGGTGGCGCCACACTCCCCAAAGCTCACAGGTTATTTAATGAAGAAAATTTTTTTTAATAGAATATATTTGTTGTTTTTTCAAGTCAGTTTCTATTTAACCCATAGTTGGGACCCTAACAGGTACTACCACTCCGAGTCAGAGTGGACCTGGGAGCAATGGTAATTAAGGGGTGGCGCCACACTCCCCAAAGCTCACAGGTTATTTAATGAAGAAAATTTTTTTAATAGAATATATTTGTTGTTTTTTCAAGTCAGTTTCTATTTAACCCATAGTTGGGACCCTAACAGGTACTACCACTCCGAGTCAGAGTGGACCTGGGAGCAATGGTAATTAAGGGGTGGCGCCACACTCCCCAAAGCTCACAGGTTATTTAATGAAGAAAATTTTTTTAATAGAATATATTTGTTGTTTTTTCAAGTCAGTTTCTATTTAACCCATAGTTGGGACCCTAACAGGTACTACCACTCCGAGTCAGAGTGGACCTGGGAGCAATGGTAATTAAGGGGTGGCGCCACACTCCCCAAAGCTCACAGGTTATTTAATGAAGAAAATTTTTTTAATAGAATATATTTGTTGTTTTTTCAAGTCAGTTTCTATTTAACCCATAGTTGGGACCCTAACAGGTACTACCACTCCGAGTCAGAGTGGACCTGGGAGCAATGGTAATTAAGGGGTGGCGCCACACTCCCCAAAGCTCACAGGTTATTTAATGAAGAAAATTTTTTTTAATAGAATATATTTGTTGTTTTTTTCAAGTCAGTTTCTATTTAACCCATAGTTGGGACCCTAACAGGTACTACCACTCCGAGTCAGAGTGGACCTGGGAGCAATGGTAATTAAGGGGTGGCGCCACACTCCCCAAAGCTCACAGGTTATTTAATGAAGAAAATTTTTTTAATAGAATATATTTGTTGTTTTTTCAAGTCAGTTTCTATTAAACCCATAGTTGGGACCCTAACAGGTACTACCACTCCGAGTCAGAGTGGACCTGGGAGCAATGGTAATTAAGGGGTGGCGCCACACTCCCCAAAGCTCACAGGTTATTTAATGAAGAAAATTTTTTTTAATAGAATATATTTGTTGTTTTTTCAAGTCAGTTTCTATTTAACCCATAGTTGGGACCCTAACAGGTACTACCACTCCGAGTCAGAGTGGACCTGGGAGCAATGGTAATTAAGGGGTGGCGCCACACTCCCCAAAGCTCACAGGTTATTTAATGAAGAAAATTTTTTTAATAGAATATATTTGTTGTTTTTTCAAGTCAGTTTCTATTTAACCCATAGTTGGGACCCTAACAGGTACTACCACTCCGAGTCAGAGTGGGACCTGGGAGCAATGGTAATTAAGGGGTGGCGCCACACTCCCCAAAGCTCACAGGTTATTTAATGAAGAAAATTTTTTTAATAGAATATATTTGTTGTTTTTTCAAGTCAGTTTCTATTTAACCCATAGTTGGGACCCTAACAGGTACTACCACTCCGAGTCAGAGTGGACCTGGGAGCAATGGTAATTAAGGGGTGGCGCCACACTCCCCAAAGCTCACAGGTTATTTAATGAAGAAAATTTTTTTAATAGAATGTATTTGTTGTTTTTTCAAGTCAGTTTCTATTTAACCCATAGTTGGGACCCTAACAGGTACTACCACTCCGAGTCAGAGTGGACCTGGAGCAATGGTAATTAAGGGGTGGCGCCACACTCCCAAAGCTCACAGGTTATTTAATGAAGAAAATTTTTTTAATAGAATATATTTGTTGTTTTTTCAAGTCAGTTTCTATTTAACCCATAGTTGGGACCCTAACAGGTACTACCACTCCGAGTCAGAGTGGACCTGGGAGCAATGGTAATTAAGGGGTGGCGCCACACTCCCCAAAGCTCACAGGTTATTTAATGAAGAAAATTTTTTAATAGAATATATTTGTTGTTTTTTCAAGTCAGTTTCTATTTAACCCATAGTTGGGACCCTAACAGGTACTACCACTCCGAGTCAGAGTGGACCTGGGAGCAATGGTAATTAAGGGGTGGCGCCCACTCCCCAAAGCTCACAGGTTATTTAATGAAGAAAATTTTTTTAATAGAATGTATTTGTTGTTTTTTCAAGTCAGTTTCTATTTAACCCATAGTTGGGACCCTAACAGGTACTACCACTCCGAGTCAGAGTGGACCTGGGAGCAATGGTAATTAAGGGGTGGCGCCACACTCCCCAAAGCTCACAGGTTATTTAATGAAGAAAATTTTTTTAATAGAATATATTTGTTGTTTTTTCAAGTCAGTTTCTATTTAACCCATAGTTGGGACCCTAACAGGTACTACCACTCCGAGTCAGAGTGGACCTGGGAGCAATGGTAATTAAGGGGTGGCGCCACACTCCCCAAAGCTCACAGGTTATTTAATGAAGAAAATTTTTTTAATAGAATGTATTTGTTGTTTTTTCAAGTCAGTTTCTATTTAACCCATAGTTGGGACCCTAACAGGTACTACCACTCCGAGTCAGAGTGGACCTGGGAGCAATGGTAATTAAGGGGTGGCGCCACACTCCCCAAAGCTCACAGGTTATTTAATGAAGAAAATTTTTTTAATAGAATGTATTTGTTGTTTTTTCAAGTCAGTTTCTATTTAACCCATAGTTGGGACCCTAACAGGTACTACCACTCCGAGTCAGAGTGGACCTGGGAGCAATGGTAATTAAGGGGTGGCGCCACACTCCCCAAAGCTCACAGGTTATTTAATGAAGAAAATTTTTTTAATAGAATGTATTTGTTGTTTTTTCAAGTCAGTTTCTATTTAACCCATAGTTGGGACCCTAACAGGTACTACCACTCCGAGTCAGAGTGGACCTGGGAGCAATGGTAATTAAGGGGTGGCGCCACACTCCCCAAAGCTCACAGGTTATTTAATGAAGAAAATTTTTTTAATAGAATGTATTTGTTGTTTTTTCAAGTCAGTTTCTATTTAACCCATAGTTGGGACCCTAACAGGTACTACCACTCCGAGTCAGAGTGGACCTGGGAGCAATGGTAATTAAGGGGTGGCGCCACACTCCCCAAAGCTCACAGGTTATTTAATGAAGAAAATTTTTTTAATAGAATGTATTTGTTGTTTTTTCAAGTCAGTTTCTATTTAACCCATAGTTGGGACCCTAACAGGTACTACCACTCCGAGTCAGAGTGGACCTGGGAGCAATGGTAATTAAGGGGTGGCGCCACACTCCCCAAAGCTCACAGGTTATTTAATGAAGAAAATTTTTTTAATAGAATGTATTTGTTGTTTTTTCAAGTCAGTTTCTATTTAACCCATAGTTGGGACCCTAACAGGTACTACCACTCCGAGTCAGAGTGGACCTGGGAGCAATGGTAATTAAGGGGTGGCGCCACACTCCCCAAAGCTCACAGGTTATTTAATGAAGAAAATTTTTTTAATAGAATATATTTGTTGTTTTTTCAAGTCAGTTTCTATTTAACCCATAGTTGGGACCCTAACAGGTACTACCACTCCGAGTCAGAGTGGACCTGGGAGCAATGGTAATTAAGGGGTGGCGCCACACTCCCCAAAGCTCACAGGTTATTTAATGAAGAAAATTTTTTTAATAGAATATATTTGTTGTTTTTTCAAGTCAGTTTCTATTTAACCCATAGTTGGGACCCTAACAGGTACTACCACTCCGAGTCAGAGTGGACCTGGGAGCAATGGTAATTAAGGGGTGGCGCCACACTCCCCAAAGCTCACAGGTTATTTAATGAAGAAAATTTTTTTAATAGAATGTATTTGTTTTTTGTTTTTTTTTCAAGTCAGGGTCCCAACTATGGAATTGTCTTCCGTTTTCCTGCTTTCCGGCTGACTACAATATGGTTGTGTTCAAGTCTAAAGTAAATAAGTTCTTGATGAGCCGTTCCATATAAGTTATTAAATTTACCAAATTTTCATTACTAATGATTACTATATTGACCAATTTCTACTGTACACTCTTTAACCCTTATCCTTGAGTGGCCTCTGGGCCTTGATAATGTGGTGATGCCTATGTAAAAAAAAAAAAAAAAAAAAAAAAAAAAAAAAAAAAATAGAAACTAACAGGTACTACCACTCCGGGTCAGAGTGGACCTGGGAGCAATGGCAATTAAAGGGTGGCTCCACACTCCCCAAAGCCCACAAGTTGGGGCCTCACCACCGGATATAGTTTAAGGTCATATCCAGGATCCAGTACAGTCAGGAAAGCAGGGGCCCAGGAGGGAATTCCAAAGTCCAGCAGTCCAAGAGAAGAATCTATTCGAATCGAAGGCTTAACGGCATCTAGGGATCTTTACAGTGTGGGGGGTGGGATTTTGTTGATTGTTGGGTTTATCAAGGGTATTGCCCTCGAAGGGGTACTAGTGCTTGGAGTTTATCAGAGCACTTGCCATTGAAATACTTGCAAAACTAGGCACAAGGATGCCATGATAAGGTGATTTTTTTTTCCTGCGGGAATACGACTTATCAAGGCCCAGAAGCCACTCGGGGATAAGGGTTATTGTATGTACAGTAATCAATGGGATAATACCGTAGTAATAGTTAGTAATGGAGATTTGATAAAGTGTCTTACTTAAGGGCGCGATTAATCAGGAATTTGTTTATGTTGGACTTGAAGACATCCAAGGTGTAGTCAGGTGGGAAACAGGCAAACAGAAGAGAGTTCAACAGTCGTGCACTTCTCAGAAAGAAGCTTTGTTCATGGAATCTATGTTTGGATTTAGGCACAGATAAAGAGTGGGGAAAATTACTGACAGTGGTTTTAGCTAGACGGGTGTTTATCTTCAAAGATTGGCGAGGGGGGACCAAAGATTGGAACTCAGACGAGCACTTGCCATGGAAATAATGATAAAACAAAGACAGGCTCACAACGTCTCTTCTGTGGGAGAGAGGTTGCAGGGAAGAGAAAAGGGCATCTCCCACTAAGCCACGAAGTCTATTTTGTACTCTGTCAAGGTAGGATAAGCTGTTTTGAGCAGCTCCTGCCAAGATGGGGCAGCAGTACTATGTCCAAATGATACAAGAATATCAACAAGTTTGAAGAAATATGGTATAATAAAATTATGGGGTGTTCGTTCGCACCTGACCTCCATAGAATGGTAATATGTCACAAAGTTTAACAAGCTTTTTTAATATAGATCCACAGAATATTGTGATAAGTGTTTCAGTGTGAACAGGTATGGTATAATAAATTATGGGGTTTATCTATTTTATTTTTACTTTCATCATATTTTGCTTTGTTTTTGATATCCCTAAATTCGAAGCTATCTCTTTACAACCCTTCCTTTTCATAACCTATCATACTTTCATAAATCAGAGTTCATTTTCTGTGGGCTGTTTTTGAACCCAGTCAACGACGGGTACTTTTGCTAGCATATATCATTTCAGTTACACACCTATATTTGAATTATAACAGACATATTTGTTCAAAAAAGAATATGAATTTCATCATATCTTTTTAAATATATTAACGGCCATATGACGTTATATATATATATATATATATATATATATATATATATATATAATAAAAAAATATTCGACTCTCTTTCACAACGCTATGCCCCCCCCCCTTTGGAATCTCCCATTACTTTTTCCGTTTCTGAAGTGGAACAGGGTCATATATTTTATTATATCAAAAATATATTTTCAAATATTTGTACTGGTGTTTTGTTTTGTTTTGTTTAAATTCCATTAATCCAGAGCATTAAGTCTCGAAATAAAGACGAAACGTTAATGAACACGTAACTTGGTTCGTTACTTTTTTTTTTTTTTAATCTTTCTCTCTCTCAATCTATCTATCTATATATAAGATTGTTGAATTTTATTTATTATTTTAGTAGCGATTAATTTCTTTCTTTTTTTCGCTCCCTGAGCGTTTTTTTTTTTTTTATAAGAAATGAGTTATTTGCCCTTTGTTTATATTTTTCCACACAGGTTAGTTAATAAATAATAATAATAATTATATATATATATATATATATATATATATATATATATATATATATATATATATATATATATATATTGGTATATTTAGGCAGCATGTTTTCATTCAAGCAAATATTATTAAATACAACGGAGACATTTTGTCTTATAATTCTTTTTTTTAATTTTTCAATTTTTCGTATTGTCTTTTTTGTTTCAAAATCAAAAATATTAATAAAGGATCCATACATGTTGCTGTTACGAGCGCTTTCGATTCGTCCACGAATCATCATCAGGTGTTAAAAATACAGGATTGCGAAAATG
>NC_136527.1:109760225-109770225 GCF_053919585.1 Euprymna scolopes | reverse complement strand
TGGGGGCAACCCCACATACCTGACCTTTAACCAGCTCCCATTTCCCACCTCTCGGGAGCTGGTCCCCTTTTTCCCTTCCCCCTCCCTTCACTCCTCACATTAAAAATTGGCCTTGTGCCTAATTTGCTCGGTGGGGGAGCAAATAAATACAATCTGTTCCGGCAGATGCTGCAAGCTATGACTAGCTATGACTAGCTATGACTAGCAAAGACCAGATGTGGGGGCAACCCCACATGCCTGACATTTAACCAGCTCCCATTTCCCACCTCTCGGGAGCTGGTCCCCTTTTTCCCTTCCCCCTCCCTTCACTCCTCACATTAAAAATTGGCCTTGTGCCTGATTTGCTCGGTGGGGGAGCAAATAAATACCATCTGTTCTTCGGATGCTGCAGTTGCTGCACTTCTATTTCTTGTTCTCTTTCGGTGGAGGAGAAATCCTTCACGACTGAGACAATTTTTATTTTTGTACCTTTTCTCCACGTTAAAAAAAACGACCCTGGTGTCTAACTCTGTCCCGTGGGGAGGCACAGTAAATAGGTACAATTAAACTAAGCACCTCATAATAACATTAATCACCAAACTAATCAGACGTTTTTTAAATGTCAAACGTAGCAATTAACACAAACAAATTCTCGGCTATTAAATACCATCATTTAATAATCTGTTAACACGTTGCGTGGAACATATTATTATTAAAGACGCTTGTTTTAAAGTCGTGAATCACAAGACGTTAAAAACGAAATAGCAAAAAAAAAAAAAAAAAGCATAGTTGTAAAGACACCCAAACTAACACTAACCGGTGAGTTAAATTCAAGACTTGGCCTTTTGGCGCCAAGATCAAAGTGTTTTTTTTTTTTTATTGTTCCCCTCCCCCATCCTCGACACAAATGAATTATTGTACCATTTTTATTGTTATCTTTTTTGGTTTTTACACGTCAATAAAAAATGTTTTAAAAATTGGGAGTTAAGTAGGATGTCCCCCAGTATGAAAGGGTGAATGTGGTATTATGGTGGAAGATACTAGCTGGGAGAAACTTTCGGGGTTTGTATCACTGTACACAGATTCGAAAAAGTTGTCAAAAAATAAATATATAACAAATAAATGTTATCAAAGGCAAGATAAGTTACTTTTCTACCAAACTGGATACATTTTTTTTTTGTTTTTATTCAATATAACATGTTTATTCAGCTCGAAAAACATGCAGTGTTTACCGATGTATTGGAAAATTCAAAATGGCGCCCGACATTCTCTTTAACATGGTAAGTTTGGGAAAAGGTGTTATAAATAATAAACTAGATAAAATACTATTTAAAAACACCGAATATATGTCAACTTATGTCACGGTAACATATAATGAGCGAATTCCTAACAGTATTTTGTCTAGTTTATTATTTATAACATCTTTTCCTGAACTTACCGTGTTAAAGAGAGTGTCGGCCGCCATTTTGAATTTTCCAATACATCGGTAAACACTGTATGCTTTTCGAGCTGAATAAACATTGTTACACTGAATAAAAACACGAAAAACATATCCAGTTAGGTAGAAAAGTAACTTATCTTGCATTTGATAACATTTATTTGTTATATATTTATTTTTTGACAACTTTTTCGAATCTATGTGTACAGTGATACAAACCAGACTTTCGATTTTGTTTAGTTCTGGAGTGACAAGGATGACCAACGACACCCACAATCCCCCCGCCCCTTTGAGTTGGCTATGTGCCTACGTTTTTTGTTCAGTGTTGATTTTCAATGTATTTTTAACATGAATAAAGGATTTAATATCTCAAAGTGTAGTATCTGTTCTTCAGGCGCGGCACTTCCGTTTCTCGTTTTCTTTCGGTGGAGGAGAAATCCTTCACGACTGAGACAATTTTTATTTTTGTACCTTTTCTCCACGTTAAAAAACGACCCTGGTGTCTAACTCTGTCCCGTGGGGAGGCATTGTAAATAGGTACTTGTGAAAAAAAAAAAAAAAAAAAATTGAAAAAATATATTCTAGGCAACACGGTGAGTAACAGGGTGTATTATTTTTCTTTTGTAAATGTTAACATTTAAGGGATGCGAAACACTTTTTTTGTTGTTGTTGGGGATGCCGGTTTGTATTACTGTACACATGGATTCGAAAAAGTTGTCAAAAAAAAACAAATATATAACAAATAAATGTTACCAAAGGCAAGATAAGTTACTTTTCTACTAAAATGGATATGTTTTAGTGTTTTTATTCAATGTAACATGTTTATTCAGCTCGAAAAGCATACAGTGTTTACCGATATATTGGAAAATTTAAAATGGCGCTCGACTGTCTCTGGTACTGTAAGTTTGGGAAAAGGAGTTAAAAATTAAAAATATAGAAAATACTGTTAAAAACTCACCAAGTATATGTCAGCCTATGTCACGGTAACATATATTGAGCGACTTTCTAACAGTGTTTTGTCTAGTTTTTTTTATTTATTTATTTATTTATTTTTTTATTATATTTTCACCCCAAACAAGGCACGTTGCCATTTTGATGTAGGGGGCTACTATCAGGGACATAAGCTACAGGGGTTCTATGTAGGGAGTTGGGCAGCAAGATGTCGGTTCACGTTACACTTGAACTTCTGCATGTCAGTACAGTTGGGGAAGCAGGGACCCGGAAGGGAATTCCAAAGTCTAGCGGTTCTGGGGAAGAAACTACTGGAGTAGAAAGCTCTTTTACATCTAGGGATCTCTACTGTGAAGGGGTGGGATTTAGCTGCTTGTCGGGTTTGTCTGGTTTGGTGGGGGTATTTACATCGAGGGGTACAAGTGCTTGCAGTTCGTCAGAGCAAGCACCATTAAAATAACTGTAGAACAGGCAGAGGGATGCAACATTACATCATCAACGCTCTGATCCCCAGCTGGCATCAATTGTGATGGATGGCTCTCGTCTGGGTGAGGCTCCGTGTTTTGACAAGCTTCTGGGTTTGACCTTTACTCCTGATCTGAAATGGAACACGTACATCAAGGTCGCTGGAAAGATGGTGGGATCCTTCTACCGCTCCAGAAGATATCTCACTACTGATGCAATTCTCTATCTATATAAAAGCCAAGTACGTCCAAGGATGGAATACTGTTGCCATATCTGGGCAGGAGCTGCTAAAAACAGCCTATCTTGCCTTGACAGAGTCCAAAATAGACTCCGTGGCTTAGTGGGGGATGCCCTTTTCTCTACCCTGCAACCTCTCTCCCACAGAAGAGACGTTGCGAGCCTGGCATTGTTTTATCGTTATTTCCATGGCAGATGCTCGTCTGAACTCCAGTCTCTGGTCCCCCCTCGCCAATCTTTCACGAAAAACACCCGTCTAGCTGAATCCACTGTAAAAAATTTCCCCCACTCTTTATCTGTGCCTAAATCAAAACGCGGATTCCATGAACAAAGCTTCTTTCTTAGAACTGCACGTCTGTGGAACTCTGTTCCGTCTGCCTGCTTCCCTCTGGACTACAACTTGGATGTCTTCAAGTCCAATGTTAACAAATTCCTAATGAACCGCCCCCTTAAGTAAACACTTCAGCAAATCTCCTCACTAAATTAATGTACTTGCAATAACCCTTATCCCTGAGTGGCTTCCGGGCCTTGATAAGTGGTGATCACTGTGTAAAAAAAAAAAAGGCTGAAGTTTAGATGACAGTTCAGGACCTATCAGATTGGCGACTCTCTTTTGAACCAAATATGACAACAATACTCCATACATGGGAGAATGGTGACCTTATAGAGGTACAGGATACTTTACTTAATTTATAACTCCATTTTCCCAAACTTACCGTGTCAAAGAGAGAGCCGGGCGCCATTTTTAATTTTCCAATACATCGGTAAACACTGTATGATTTTCGAGCTGAATAAACATGTTACATTAAATAAAAACACTAAAAACATATCCAGTTAGGTAGAAAAGTAACTTATCTTGCCTTTGGTAACATTTATTTGTTATATCTTTGTTTTTTGACAACTTTTTTGAATCTATGTGTACAGTTATACAAACCCTTTTTTTTTAACGAAAAGATGGGCAATGTTTTACATGTTTTTTTTTTTTTGTTTTTTTTTAAATATCTCGTGTATATATATTTATGTATTTTTAAGAACTAATAAATATTAAAGATATCATCAGTATACAAGTGAAAATCAAGGCATCAAAAAAAATGACTAAGTTCAGCATTGTCCCCCCCCCCCACGATTTAGCCCCAAAAGTCTCCAGGGGACGTCAAATCCTGGTGAAAATGAACAAACATTGCAGTTTTAGGCCTTGGCATATGTAAATTTGAGTTCTGCACTATGCAAAAAAAAAAAAGAAATAACTAAGTCTATCATTCCCCCCCCCCATTTAGCCCCAAAAGTCCCCAAGGCCTTAACATATTAAAATTTGAGTTCAGCACCATGCAAAACTGCTAAATAGACATACACAGAAAATTTGGGACAAATATGGTAAAATAGTCCCAAAATTGAAGTGTTTTTATTAGCCCTAAGAGAGCCCCTGGGTCACACCCAAGAGTTATCGCGAAGTATAGACAAACAAAATTACATAGAAATCAGTTAGTTACAACTTTTTGAGAAAGTTTTATAAAAATCCAAGGCATCAATTTTTTTTTTTAATAAGTACAAAAGTGCCAATTTTAGCCATTTTAATCCAAAAGGCACCCCTAGGCGGGCAACCAGAGTTTTCCCGGAAAATCTGCTCTGTTACTTTTTTACTCATATCATGTTTAATGTTTGTGCAAAATTTCAAAAAATTCCAAGGCGTAGTTATTGAGAAAAGTGCAGACAGACGAACGGACAAGGGTGAATTTACAGGTCCACCCTCCTTTTGTCGGGGGGCCAATAAATATGTAAATAAATCGTCTTGGTGAGGTCCCATGTTTTGACAAGCTTCTGGGCTTGACCTTTACTCTTAATCTAAAATGAAACACAGACATAAAATCCGTTGCCAAGGTTGCTGGAAAAATGATGGGATCTTTCTATCGATCCAGTAGATATCTACCTGCTGATGCAATTCTCTATCTATATAAGAGCCAGATACGTCCAAGGATGGAATACTGTTGCCACATCTGGGCAGGAGCTGCTAGAAAGGACTTGTCCTGCCTTGATAGAGTTCAAAATAGACTTCGTAGCCTCGTAGGAGATGTCCTTTTCTCTTCCCTGCAACCTCTTTCTCACAGAAGAGATGTTGCGAGTTTGTCTCTGATGTATCGTTATTTTCATAGAAAGTATTCGACTGAGCTTCAGTTTCTGGTCCCTCCTAGCCAAACTTTCACAAGAAACACTCGTCTAGCTGAAAACACTATCAATAATTCCCCCCACTCTTTATCTGTGCCTAAACCTAAACGTAGATTCCATGAACAAAGCTCCTTTATTAGAACTACACGCCTATGGAATTGTCTTCCGTTTTCCTGCTTTCCAGCTGTCTATAATATGGTTGCCTTCAAGTCTAACGTAAACAAGTTTTTGATGAGCCGTTCCATATAAGTTATCAAATTTACCGAATTTCCATTACTAACGATTACTATATTGTCCAATTTCTAATGTACACTCCTTAACCCTTATCCTCGAGTGGCCTCTTGGCTGTGATAAGTGGTGATGCCTATTTAAAAAAAACACAGAATAAAAAAACGAGCTTCACTATCAATAATTCCCCCCACTCTTTATCTGTGCCTAAACCTAAGCATAGATTCCATGAACAAAGCTTCTTTCTTAGAACTGCACGCCTGTGGAATTGTCTTCCGTTTTCCTGCTGACTACAATATGGTTGTCTTCAAGGATGGAGTATTACGGTCTCATCTGGGCAGGAGCTGCTAGGAATAACTTACCCTGCCTTGACAGATTTCAAAATAGACTTCGTAACCTAGTGGGGGATGCCCTTTTCTCTTTCCTGCAATCTCTTTCTCACAGAAGAGACGTTGCAAGCTTGTCTCTGTTTTATCGTTATTTTCATGGCAAGTACTCGTCTGAGCTCCAATCTACGATCCTCCCTCGCCAAACATTCATGAGAAACACTATCAACAGTCCCCCCCCCCGCCCACTCTTTATCTGTGCCTAAACCTAAACGTAGATTCCACGAGCAAACGCTTCTTTCTAAGAACTGCACACCTGTGGAACTCTGTTCCGTTTACCTGCTTTCCAGCTGACTACAATATGGCCGCCTTCAAGTCCAATGTAAACAAGTTCTTGAGGAGCCGTTCCCCTTAAGTAATCCAATTTTACCAAATTCACGCTTCTAACGATTACGATATTGTCCTGTTGACCAATGTACACTCTTTAACCCTTATCCTCGAGTGGCCTCTAGGCCTTGATAAGTGATGTAAAAACAAAAATATTAAGAAAGAAGGCAATATAATGGATTCATTCGTTCACTACAAATACGGCAAACAACAACTTTATGAAGGCAAGGACGGATAAGTTGCTCTGGAACAAAATAATAGATCCAATATTCAGAACATTTTTGTTCTTATGTTTAAAGGGAGGTGATGTTTGATCAACACTGCTGGGGAGCCACGATTTAATACACGGTTTCGTTTTTAAATCCCTGAAACAGTGTTTCATGGTAAACAACTGATGATCCCTGAAATAACATTTGGACCATTGTGAATTCATGAAAGCAAATGGATTCAGCGATTGAAGGAAATTAATTGACTAACTGGCAAAATAATTTTCCAACGAAGCACTAAAAGTATTTTTTATATAGTTTTAAAGATTACAAACTTTGATGAGTAATATATATATATATATATATATATATATATATATATATGTTTTGAGAAAAATAGAAAAACCGAATGAAATTATTAAAATAATCAACGTTTCGTCCTTATTTCAGAGGACATCTTCAGGATATTGAAGTAAAAATGCAAGAAAAGAAAATGTCATAGATCATACGAAAAAGAGAACAGTTTTTGAATCCTACCCATGTCGGGAAGGACACATGTGTGCGTATGGGAAGGTTAGGTTGTTCAATGTCTATATATACACTTTTAAATATGCGTTAAGTAAATATGTACATTTTTTTTTTTTTTTTTTTTTTTTTTTTACATATGTAAAATTTATGTAATATATTGTACATATTTATGTACATATTTACTTAACGCATTTTTAAAAGTGTATATATAGACATTGAACAACCCAACCTTCCCATACGCACACAATTGTCCTTCCCGACATGGGTAGGATTCAAAAACTATTCTCTTTTTCGTATGGTCTATGACTTTTTCTTTTCTCGCATTTTTACTTCAATATCCTGAAGATGTCCTTTGAAATAAGGACGAAACGTTGATTATTTTAATAATTTCATTCGGTTTTTCTATTTTTCTCAAAACATAACGTAAACCTCCGCTGGTATTTTTATTTTTATTTTTTATACATACATATATATATATATATATATATATATATATATATATATATATAAAATATATTTTAGTCATCGACATACAGACCTGTTTCGTTGTTTCACAACTCATCAGTGCCGCTAGACTAACACCTCTCCCAAGCCGAGGATCGAACCTAGAACCGTCGTGATGACAGTCGGCAGTCCTACCCCTTGACTACGGAATCGGTGGCCGAAATTAACCTGTCCGAACGATTATTTAAATAAACATCCGTCCGCTATGGTTGTAGGTTCAGTCCTCAACTAGAGAAAGGTGCTAGTCTAGCCGCATTGATGAGTTGGGTTGTGATATAATGAAACAGTACCGTATGTGGGTGACTACATATATTGTAAGTCCCGCCCCCTCTTTGGGTAGAGCACTGCCATAAAATGAACCTCACCAATTACTTGAATGTGAGGCTCGCTGTGTGTTTGTAAATAAAAACAAGTGACTTGAGCTCCATAAAAGTGGTGAGCGAATATATATATATTATTCCTTAATTGGAACCAATAAACAGATTAAAAAAAAATAAAAAATAAAAAAATAAACAACTAATAAAGATGAGACTAATAGTCCGAAATAAAAATAAAATTAACATAAAAATGCTCATCTCAAAATAAAAAATTCCAATTAAGGAATAATATATATATATACCAATCGGTACGGACCCGACTATGGAAGATCAAATAATAAATAAATGTGGATTTATAAGATCAAAGAATCCAACCTTGATCGCCCTTCGGGGCCCGTGGCGCAGTTGATAGAGACGTTGAATCTCTACGGTTCCAGATGAACATTGTCTGAAGATAGCGGTTTCAATCCCACCCAAAGCGTGCCAGAGGTAATTGGTCAAAAATGTGGTGAGACGACAACAACTACGGATGGCAGTGATGGCTGAGAATGCAGCTAGGAGATTCGAAGTTCCTATCCGTCGCGGTTACCACCTGACGAAGGCCAGAGGAAGTTGGCCAAAACGTTGTGAACCAATAAAAAAAAAAAAAAAAAAAAAAAAAAACAACAACTAATAAAGATGAGACTAATAGTCCGAAATAAAAATAAAATTAACATAAAAATGCTCATCTCAAAATAAAAAATTCCAATCAAGGAATAATATATATATATACCAATCGGTACGGACCCGACTATAGATGATCAGATAATAAATAAATGTGGATTTATAAGATCAAAGAATCCAACCTTGATCGCCCTTCGGGGCCCGTGGCGCAGTTGATAGAGACGTTGAATCTCTACGGTTCCAGATGAACATTGTCTGAAGATAGCGGTTTCAATCCCACCCAAAGCGTGCCAGAGGTAATTGGTCAAAAATGTGGTGAGACGACGACAACTACGGATGGCAGTGATGGCTGAGAATGCAGCTAGGAGATTCGAAGTTCCTATCCGTCGCGGTTACCACCGGACGAAGGCCAGAGGAAGTTGGCCGAAACGTTGTGAACCAATAAACAGATTAAAAAAAAAAAACAAAAAAAAAAAACAACAACTAATAAAGATGAGACTAATAGTCCGAAATAAAAATAAAATTAACATGGTGGGCGAATGTTTGTTTAAAATGGACATTTGTTGAGGTTATTTACGAGCCTCACTCCCGTGGTTTTATGGGTAGAAATTAAAATTGTAAATTGAACTTTACAATCAAAATTTATTGTCCGACTGAATACTCCAAAAAACAATTTACAAAGTCCTTATTCCATGGAGTTTCAAAGAATGCTATTCTTGTTATTCTTCTCATTAGAGGACAGAAAGAAATCAGCAAATTATATTTGTAGTTTGAGTAGAGCACTGTCGCAAATGAATCCCACTGGCTACTTAAATGGCTATCAATGTGATGGTGGCTGTTTGTGTGTAAAAAAGAAGAAAAAAAAAAAACAAGTATTTCGAGCACTATAAAAATAGTGCGCAAATGTTTGTTTAAAACGGACATCTGTTGAGGTCATTTACGAGCGCCACTCCCATAGGTCGATGGGTAGAACTGCTAACTATCAATGCATTTGTAGGTCCAATCCCCGGCTAGGGAAAGGTGCTTGTCTAGCCACACTGATGAGTTGTGATACAACGAAGCAGTACTGTATGTTGATGACTATATAGAAAAGAAAATTGGAACTAAGTTGAAATTCACAATCAAATTTATTGTTCGACTGAATACTAAAAAAAAAAAAATTACGAAGTCCTTAATTCACAGAGTTTCAAAGAATGCTATTCTTGCTATTTTTCTCATCAGAGGACAGAAAGAAATCAGCAAATTATATTTGTAGTGATGCTAGGATTAACTGTCTTTATTACTTTTTACAATTCCTACATCTTTTCACAAGTTACATAAATTGCGGTTTCTTTTACTGCTGTAAAAAGAAAACCCTAGCATTGCTACAAATATAATTTGCTGATGCGATGGACTACATTTTGAAATTTGTTTTGTCTTATTTGCATATATTAGTGGCCTGGTAAGGCCACAGGGGAGACAACCAAACAGAAAAAAAAACCCTCAGCAAAATTCATTGAAAAGCAGCAGAACTAAAGCTGGCTTGCCAGGACACTATATATATACACAAATGTAGGAAAATTTGGGCATATGAGTTCGAAATCTCAGCAACTATTGATCAGAATTCAA
>NC_136527.1:109646542-109757625 GCF_053919585.1 Euprymna scolopes | reverse complement strand
CGTCGTGTTGACAGTCGACAATTCTCCCACTCGACCACAGAAGGGACGCCCGCAAATAACTTGTCGGAGTGTTCCAATATATTTTATTTTCAATTACTAGACTAGCATCTCTCCGAAGCCAAGCCAAGGATTGAACATAGAACCGTTGTGTTGACAGTCGACAATTCTCCCACTCGACCACAGAAGGGACGCCCGCAAATAACTTGTCGGAGTGTTCCAATATATTTTATTTTCAATTACTAGACTAGCATCTCTCCGAAGCCAAGCCAAGGATTGAACATTGAACCGTCGTGTTGACAGTCGACAATTCTCCCACTCGACCACAGAAGGGACGCCCGCAAATAACTTGTCGGAGTGTTCCAATATATTTTATTTTCAATTACTAGACTAGCATCTCTCCGAAGCCAAGCCAAGGATTGAACATTGAACCGTCGTGTTGACAGTCGACAATTCTCCCACTCGACCACAGAAGGGACGCCCGCAAATAACTTGTCGGAGTGTGCCAATATATTTTATTTTCAATTACTAGACTAGCATCTCTCCGAAGCCAAGCCAAGGATTGAACATTGAACCGTCGTGTTGACAGTCGACAATTCTCCCACTCGACCACAGAAGGGACGCCCGCAAATAACTTGTCGGAGTGTTCCAATATATTTTATTTTCAATTACTAGACTAGCATCTCTCCGAAGCCAAGCCAAGGATTGAACATTGAACCGTCGTGTTGACAGTCGACAATTCTCCCACTCGACCACAGAAGGGACGCCCGCAAATAACTTGTCGGAGTGTTCCAATATATTTTATTTTCAATTACTAGACTAGCATCTCTCCGAAGCCAAGCCAAGGATTGAACATTGAACCGTCATGTTGACAGTCGACAATTCTCCCACTCGACCACAGAAGGGACGCCCGCAAATAACTTGTCGGAGTGTTCCAATATATTTTATTTTCAATTACTAGACTAGCATCTCTCCGAAGCCAAGCCAAGGATTGAACATTGAACCGTCGTGTTGACAGTCGACAATTCTCCCACTCGACCACAAAAGGGACGCCCGCAAATAACTTGTCGGAGTGTTCCAATATATTTTATTTTCAATTACTAGACTAGCATCTCTCCGAAGCCAAGCCAAGGATTGAACATTGAACCGTCATGTTGACAGTCGACAATTCTCCCACTCGACCACAGAAGGGACGCCCGCAAATAACTTGTCGGAGTGTTCCAATATATTTTATTTTCAATTACTAGACTAGCATCTCTCCGAAGCCAAGCCAAGGATTGAACATTGAACCGTCATGTTGACAGTCGACAATTCTCCCACTCGACCACAGAAGGGACGCCCGCAAATAACTTGTCGGAGTGTTCCAATATATTTTATTTTCAATTACTAGACTAGCATCTCTCCGAAGCCAAGCCAAGGATTGAACATTGAACCGTCGTGTTGACAGTCGACAATTCTCCCACTCGACCACAAAAGGGACGCCCGCAAATAACTTGTCGGAGTGTTCCAATATATTTTATTTTCAATTACTAGACTAGCATCTCTCCGAAGCCAAGCCAAGGATTGAACATTGAACCGTCGTGTTGACAGTCGACAATTCTCCCACTCGACCACAGAAGGGACGCCCGCAAATAACTTGTCGGAGTGTTCCAATATATTTTATTTTCAATTACTAGACTAGCATCTCTCCGAAGCCAAGCCAAGGATTGAACATTGAACCGTCATGTTGACAGTCGACAATTCTCCCACTCGACCACAGAAGGGACGCCCGCAAATAACTTGCCGGAGTGTTCCAATATATTTTATTTTCAATTACTAGACTAGCATCTCTCCGAAGCCAAGCCAAGGATTGAACATAGAACCGTCGTGTTGACAGTCGACAATTCTCCCACTCGACCACAGAAGGGACGCCCGCAAATAACTTGTCGGAGTGTTCCAATATATTTTATTTTCAATTACTAGACTAGCATCTCTCCGAAGCCAAGCCAAGGATTGAACATTGAACCGTCATGTTGACAGTCGACAATTCTCCCACTCGACCACAGAAGGGACGCCCGCAAATAACTTGTCGGAGTGTTCCAATATATTTTATTTTCAATTACTAGACTAGCATCTCTCCGAAGCCAAGCCAAGGATTGAACATTGAACCGTCATGTTGACAGTCGACAATTCTCCCACTCGACCACAGAAGGGACGCCCGCAAATAACTTGTCGGAGTGTTCCAATATATTTTATTTTCAATTACTAGACTAGCATCTCTCCGAAGCCAAGCCAAGGATTGAACATTGAACCGTCGTGTTGACAGTCGACAATTCTCCCACTCGACCACAGAAGGGACGCCCGCAAATAACTTGTCGGAGTGTTCCAATATATTTTATTTTCAATTACTAGACTAGCATCTCTCCGAAGCCAAGCCAAGGATTGAACATTGAACCGTCATGTTGACAGTCGACAATTCTCCCACTCGACCACAGAAGGGACGCCCGCAAATAACTTGTCGGAGTGTTCCAATATATTTTATTTTCAATTACTAGACTAGCATCTCTCCGAAGCCAAGCCAAGGATTGAACATTGAACCGTCATGTTGACAGTCGACAATTCTCCCACTCGACCACAGAAGGGACGCCCGCAAATAACTTGTCGGAGTGTTCCAATATATTTTATTTTCAATTACTAGACTAGCATCTCTCCGAAGCCAAGCCAAGGATTGAACATTGAACCGTCGTGTTGACAGTCGACAATTCTCCCACTCGACCACAAAAGGGACGCCCGCAAATAACTTGTCGGAGTGTTCCAATATATTTTATTTTCAATTACTAGACTAGCATCTCTCCGAAGCCAAGCCAAGGATTGAACATTGAACCATCCTGTTGACAGTCGACAATTCTCCCACTCGACCACAGAAGGGACGCCCGCAAATAACTTGTCGGAGTGTTCCAATATATTTTATTTTCAATTACTAGACTAGCATCTCTCCGAAGCCAAGCCAAGGATTGAACATTGAACCGTCGTGTTGACAGTCGACAATTCTCCCACTCGACCACAGAAGGGACGCCCGCAAATAACTTGTCGGAGTGTTCCAATATATTTTATTTTCAATTACTAGACTAGCATCTCTCCGAAGCCAAGCCAAGGATTGAACATTGAACCATCGTGTTGACAGTCGACAATTCTCCCACTCGACCACAGAAGGGACGCCCGCAAATAACTTGTCGGAGTGTTCCAATATATTTTATTTTCAATTACTAGACTAGCATCTCTCCGAAGCCAAGCCAAGGATTGAACATTGAACCGTCGTGTTGACAGTCGACAATTCTCCCACTCGACCACAGAAGGGACGCCCGCAAATAACTTGTCGGAGTGTTCCAATATATTTTATTTTCAATTACTAGACTAGCATCTCTCCGAAGCCAAGCCAAGGATTGAACATTGAACCGTCGTGTTGACAGTCGACAATTCTCCCACTCGACCACAAAAGGGACGCCCGCAAATAACTTGTCGGAGTGTTCCAATATATTTTATTTTCAATTACTAGACTAGCATCTCTCCGAAGCCAAGCCAAGGATTGAACATTGAACCATCGTGTTGACAGTCGACAATTCTCCCACTCGACCACAGAAGGGACGCCCGCAAATAACTTGTCGGAGTGTTCCAATATATTTTATTTTCAATTACTAGACTAGCATCTCTCCGAAGCCAAGCCAAGGATTGAACATTGAACCATCGTGTTGACAGTCGACAATTCTCCCACTCGACCACAGAAGGGACGCCCGCAAATAACTTGTCGGAGTGTTCCAATATATTTTATTTTCAATTACTAGACTAGCATCTCTCCGAAGCCAAGCCAAGGATTGAACATTGAACCGTCGTGTTGACAGTCGACAATTCTCCCACTCGACCACAAAAGGGACGCCCGCAAATAACTTGTCGGAGTGTTCCAATATATTTTATTTTCAATTACTAGACTAGCATCTCTCCGAAGCCAAGCCAAGGATTGAACATTGAACCATCGTGTTGACAGTCGACAATTCTCCCACTCGACCACAGAAGGGACGCCCGCAAATAACTTGTCGGAGTGTTCCAATATATTTTATTTTCAATTACTAGACTAGCATCTCTCCGAAGCCAAGCCAAGGATTGAACATTGAACCATCGTGTTGACAGTCGACAATTCTCCCACTCGACCACAGAAGGGACGCCCGCAAATAACTTGTCGGAGTGTTCCAATATATTTTATTTTCAATTACTAGACTAGCATCTCTCCGAAGCCAAGCCAAGGATTGAACATTGAACCGTCGTGTTGACAGTCGACAATTCTCCCACTCGACCACAGAAGGGACGCCCGCAAATAACTTGTCGGAGTGTTCCAATATATTTTATTTTCAATTACTAGACTAGCATCTCTCCGAAGCCAAGCCAAGGATTGAACATTGAACCGTCGTGTTGACAGTCGACAATTCTCCCACTCGACCACAAAAGGGACGCCCGCAAATAACTTGTCGGAGTGTTCCAATATATTTTATTTTCAATTACTAGACTAGCATCTCTCCGAAGCCAAGCCAAGGATTGAACATTGAACCATCGTGTTGACAGTCGACAATTCTCCCACTCGACCACAGAAGGGACGCCCGCAAATAACTTGTCGGAGTGTTCCAATATATTTTATTTTCAATTACTAGACTAGCATCTCTCCGAAGCCAAGCCAAGGATTGAACATTGAACCATCGTGTTGACAGTCGACAATTCTCCCACTCGACCACAGAAGGGACGCCCGCAAATAACTTGTCGGAGTGTTCCAATATATTTTATTTTCAATTACTAGACTAGCATCTCTCCGAAGCCAAGCCAAGGATTGAACATTGAACCGTCGTGTTGACAGTCGACAATTCTCCCACTCGACCACAAAAGGGACGCCCGCAAATAACTTGTCGGAGTGTTCCAATATATTTTATTTTCAATTACTAGACTAGCATCTCTCCGAAGCCAAGCCAAGGATTGAACATTGAACCGTCATGTTGACAGTCGACAATTCTCCCACTCGACCACAGAAGGGACGCCCGCAAATAACTTGTCGGAGTGTTCCAATATATTTTATTTTCAATTACTAGACTAGCATCTCTCCGAAGCCAAGCCAAGGATTGAACCTAGAACCGTCGTGTTGACAGTCGGCAGTTCTCCCACTCGACCACAGAAGGGACGCCCGCAAATAACTTGTCGGAGTGTTCCAATATATTTTATTTTCAATTACTAGACTAGCATCTCTCCGAAGCCAAGCCAAGGATTGAACATAGAACCGTCGTGTTGACAGTCGGCAGTTCTCCCACTCGACCACAGAAGGGACGCCCGCAAATAACTTGTCGGAGTGTTCCAATATATTTTATTTTCAATTACTAGACTAGCATCTCTCCGAAGCCAAGCCAAGGATCGAACATAGAACCGTCGTGTTGACAGTCGGCAGTTCTCCCACTCGACCACAGAAGGGACGCCCGCAAATAACTTGTCGGAGTGTTCCAATATATTTTATTTTCAATTACTAGACTAGCATCTCTCCGAAGCCAAGCCAAGGATTGAACATAGAACCGTCGTGTTGACAGTCGGCAGTTCTCCCACTCGACCACAGAAGGGACGCCCGCAAATAACTTGTCGGAGTGTTCCAATATATTTTATTTTCAATTACTAGACTAGCATCTCTCCGAAGCCAAGCCAAGGATTGAACATAGAACCGTCGTGTTGACAGTCGGCAGTTCTCCCACTCGACCACAGAAGGGACGCCCGCAAATAACTTGTCGGAGTGTTCCAATATATTTTATTTTCAATTACTAGACTAGCATCTCTCCGAAGCCAAGCCAAGGATTGAACCTAGAACCGTCGTGTTGACAGTCGGCAGTTCTCCCACTCGACCACAGAAGGGACGCCCGCAAATAACTTGTCGGAGTGTTCCAATATATTTTATTTTCAATTACTAGACTAGCATCTCTCCGAAGCCAAGCCAAGGATTGAACATAGAACCGTCGTGTTGACAGTCGGCAGTTCTCCCACTCGACCACAGAAGGGACGCCCGCGAATAACTTGTCGGAGTGTTCCAATATATTTTATTTTCAATTACTAGACTAGCATCTCTCCGAAGCCAAGCCAAGGATTGAACATAGAACCGTCGTGTTGACAGTCGGCAGTTCTCCCACTCGACCACAGAAGGGACGCCCGCAAATAACTTGTCGGAGTGTTCCAATATATTTTATTTTCAATTACTAGACTAGCATCTCTCCGAAGCCAAGCCAAGGATTGAACATAGAACCGTCGTGTTGACAGTCGGCAGTTCTCCCACTCGACCACAGAAGGGACGCCCGCAAATAACTTGTCGGAGTGTTCCAATATATTTTATTTTCAATTACTAGACTAGCATCTCTCCGAAGCCAAGCCAAGGATTGAACATAGAACCGTCGTGTTGACAGTCGGCAGTTCTTCCACTCGACCACAGAAGGGACGCCCGCAAATAACTTGTCGGAGTGTTCCAATATATTTTATTTTCAATTACTAGACTAGCATCTCTCCGAAGCCAAGCCAAGGATTGAACCTAGAACCGTCGTGTTGACAGTCGGCAGTTCTCCCACTCGACCACAGAAGGGACGCCCGCAAATAACTTGTCGGAGTGTTCCAATATATTTTATTTTCAATTACTAGACTAGCATCTCTCCGAAGCCAAGCCAAGGATTGAACATAGAACCGTCGTGTTGACAGTCGGCAGTTCTTCCACTCGACCACAGAAGGGACGCCCGCAAATAACTTGTCGGAGTGTTCCAATATATTTTATTTTCAATTACTAGACTAGCATCTCTCCGAAGCCAAGCCAAGGATTGAACATAGAACCGTCGTGTTGACAGTCGGCAGTTCTTCCACTCGACCACAGAAGGGACGCCCGCAAATAACTTGTCGGAGTGTTCCAATATATTTTATTTTCAATTACTAGACTAGCATCTCTCCGAAGCCAAGCCAAGGATTGAACATAGAACCGTCGTGTTGACAGTCGGCAGTTCTCCCACTCGACCACAGAAGGGACGCCCGCAAATAACTTGTCGGAGTGTTCCAATATATTTTATTTTCAATTACTAGACTAGCATCTCTCCGAAGCCAAGCCAAGGATTGAACATAGAACCGTCGTGTTGACAGTCGGCAGTTCTCCCACTCGACCACAGAAGGGACGCCCGCAAATAACTTGTCGGAGTGTTCCAATATATTTTATTTTCAATTACTAGACTAGCATCTCTCCGAAGCCAAGCCAAGGATTGAACATAGAACCGTCGTGTTGACAGTCGGCAGTTCTTCCACTCGACCACAGAAGGGACGCCCGCAAATAACTTGTCGGAGTGTTCCAATATATTTTATTTTCAATTACTAGACTAGCATCTCTCCGAAGCCAAGCCAAGGATTGAACCTAGAACCGTCGTGTTGACAGTCGGCAGTTCTCCCACTCGACCACAGAAGGGACGCCCGCAAATAACTTGTCGGAGTGTTCCAATATATTTTATTTTCAATTACTAGACTAGCATCTCTCCGAAGCCAAGCCAAGGATTGAACATAGAACCGTCGTGTTGACAGTCGGCAGTTCTTCCACTCGACCACAGAAGGGACGCCCGCAAATAACTTGTCGGAGTGTTCCAATATATTTTATTTTCAATTACTAGACTAGCATCTCTCCGAAGCCAAGCCAAGGATTGAACATAGAACCGTCGTGTTGACAGTCGGCAGTTCTCCCACTCGACCACAGAAGGGACGCCCGCAAATAACTTGTCGGAGTGTTCCAATATATTTTATTTTCAATTACTAGACTAGCATCTCTCCGAAGCCAAGCCAAGGATTGAACATAGAACCGTCGTGTTGACAGTCGGCAGTTCTTCCACTCGACCACAGAAGGGACGCCCGCAAATAACTTGTCGGAGTGTTCCAATATATTTTATTTTCAATTACTAGACTAGCATCTCTCCGAAGCCAAGCCAAGGATTGAACCTAGAACCGTCGTGTTGACAGTCGGCAGTTCTCCCACTCGACCACAGAAGGGACGCCCGCAAATAACTTGTCGGAGTGTTCCAATATATTTTATTTTCAATTACTAGACTAGCATCTCTCCGAAGCCAAGCCAAGGATTGAACATAGAACCGTCGTGTTGACAGTCGGCAGTTCTCCCACTCGACCACAGAAGGGACGCCCGCAAATAACTTGTCGGAGTGTTCCAATATATTTTATTTTCAATTACTAGACTAGCATCTCTCCGAAGCCAAGCCAAGGATTGAACATAGAACCGTCGTGTTGACAGTCGGCAGTTCTCCCACTCGACCACAGAAGGGACGCCCGCAAATAACTTGTCGGAGTGTTCCAATATATTTTATTTTCAATTACTAGACTAGCATCTCTCCGAAGCCAAGCCAAGGATTGAACATAGAACCGTCGTGTTGACAGTCGGCAGTTCTCCCACTCGACCACAGAAGGGACGCCCGCAAATAACTTGTCGGAGTGTTCCAATATATTTTATTTTCAATTACTAGACTAGCATCTCTCCGAAGCCAAGCCAAGGATTGAACCTAGAACCGTCGTGTTGACAGTCGGCAGTTCTCCCACTCGACCACAGAAGGGACGCCCGCAAATAACTTGTCGGAGTGTTCCAATATATTTTATTTTCAATTACTAGACTAGCATCTCTCCGAAGCCAAGCCAAGGATTGAACATAGAACCGTCGTGTTGACAGTCGGCAGTTCTCCCACTCGACCACTGAAGGGACGCCCGCAAATAACTTGTCGGATTGTTCCAATATATTTTATTTTCAATTACTAGACTAGCATCTCTCCGAAGCCAAGCCAAGGATTGAACCTAGAACCGTCGTGTTGACAGTCGGCAGTTCTCCCACTCGACCACTGAAGGGACGCCCGCAAATAACTTGTCGGAGTGTTCCAATATATTTTATTTTCAATTACTAGACTAGCATCTCTCCGAAGCCAAGCCAAGGATTGAACCTAGAACCGTCGTGTTGACAGTCGGCAGTTCTCCCACTCGACCACTGAAGGGACGCCCGCAAATAACTTGTCGGAGTGTTCCAATATATTTTATTTTCAATTACTAGACTAGCATCTCTCCGAAGCCAAGCCAAGGATTGAACCTAGAACCGTCGTGTTGACAGTCGGCAGTTCTCCCACTCGACCACTGAAGGGACGCCCGCAAATAACTTGTCGGAGTGTTCCAATATATTTTATTTTCAATTACTAGACTAGCATCTCTCCGAAGCCAAGCCAAGGATTGAACCTAGAACCGTCGTGTTGACAGTCGGCAGTTCTCCCACTCGACCACTGAAGGGACGCCCGCAAATAACTTGTCGGAGTGTTCCAATATATTTTATTT
This sequence comes from Euprymna scolopes, assembly GCF_053919585.1. NCBI lineage: Eukaryota > Metazoa > Mollusca > Cephalopoda > Sepiida > Sepiolidae > Euprymna > Euprymna scolopes. Next base: position 109,748,241 of record NC_136527.1, on the reverse strand, counting down.
TCAATTACTAGACTAGCATCTCTCCGAAGCCAAGCCAAGGATTGAACATAGAACCGTCGTGTTGACAGTCGGCAGTTCTCCCACTCGACCACTGAAGGGACGCCCGCAAATAACTTGTCGGATTGTTCCAATATATTTTATTTTCAATTACTAGACTAGCATCTCTCCGAAGCCAAGCCAAGGATTGAACCTAGAACCGTCGTGTTGACAGTCGGCAGTTCTCCCACTCGACCACTGAAGGGACGCCCGCAAATAACTTGTCGGAGTGTTCCAATATATTTTATTTTCAATTACTAGACTAGCATCTCTCCGAAGCCAAGCCAAGGATTGAACATAGAACCGTCGTGTTGACAGTCGGCAGTTCTCCCACTCGACCACTGAAGGGACGCCCGCAAATAACTTGTCGGAGTGTTCCAATATATTTTATTTTCAATTACTAGACTAGCATCTCTCCGAAGCCAAGCCAAGGATTGAACATAGAACCGTCGTGTTGACAGTCGGCAGTTCTCCCACTCGACCACAGAAGGGACGCCCGCAAATAACTTGTCGGAGTGTTCCAATATATTTTATTTTCAATTACTAGACTAGCATCTCTCCGAAGCCAAGCCAAGGATTGAACATAGAACCGTCGTGTTGACAGTCGGCAGTTCTCCCACTCGACCACAGAAGGGACGCCCGCAAATAACTTGTCGGAGTGTTCCAATATATTTTATTTTCAATTACTAGACTAGCATCTCTCCGAAGCCAAGCCAAGGATTGAACCTAGAACCGTCGTGTTGACAGTCGGCAGTTCTCCCACTCGACCACAGAAGGGACGCCCGCAAATAACTTGTCGGAGTGTTCCAATATATTTTATTTTCAATTACTAGACTAGCATCTCTCCGAAGCCAAGCCAAGGATTGAACCTAGAACCGTCGTGTTGACAGTCGGCAGTTCTCCCACTCGACCACAGAAGGGACGCCCGCAAATAACTTGTCGGAGTGTTCCAATATATTTTATTTTCAATTACTAGACTAGCATCTCTCCGAAGCCAAGCCAAGGATTGAACCTAGAACCGTCGTGTTGACAGTCGGCAGTTCTCCCACTCGACCACAGAAGGGACGCCCGCAAATAACTTGTCGGAGTGTTCCAATATATTTTATTTTCAATTACTAGACTAGCATCTCTCCAAAGCCAAGCCAAGGATTGAACATAGAACCGTCGTGTTGACAGTCGGCAGTTCTTCCACTCGACCACTGAAGGGACGCCCGCAAATAACTTGTCGGAGTGTTCCAATATATTTTATTTTCAATTACTAGACTAGCATCTCTCCGAAGCCAAGCCAAGGATTGAACATAGAACCGTCGTGTTGACAGTCGGCAGTTCTCCCACTCGACCACAGAAGGGACGCCCGCAAATAACTTGTCGGAGTGTTCCAATATATTTTATTTTCAATTACTAGACTAGCATCTCACCGAAGCCAAGCCAAGGATTGAACATAGAACCGTCGTGTTGACAGTCGGCAGTTCTCCCACTCGACCACAGAAGGGACGCCCGCAAATAACTTGTCGGAGTGTTCCAATATATTTTATTTTCAATTACTAGACTAGCATCTCTCCGAAGCCAAGCCAAGGATTGAACCTAGAACCGTCGTGTTGACAGTCGGCAGTTCTCCCACTCGACCACAGAAGGGACGCCCGCAAATAACTTGTCGGAGTGTTCCAATATATTTTATTTTCAATTACTAGACTAGCATCTCTCCGAAGCCAAGCCAAGGATTGAACATAGAACCATCGTGTTGACAGTCGGCAGTTCTCCCACTCGACCACTGAAGGGACGCCCGCAAATAACTTGTCGGAGTGTTCCAATATATTTTATTTTCAATTACTAGACTAGCATCTCTCCGAAGCCAAGCCAAGGATTGAACATAGAACCGTCGTGTTGACAGTCGGCAGTTCTTCCACTCGACCACTGAAGGGACGCCCGCAAATAACTTGTCGGAGTGTTCCAATATATTTTATTTTCAATTACTAGACTAGCATCTCTCCGAAGCCAAGCCAAGGATTGAACCTAGAACCGTCGTGTTGACAGTCGGCAGTTCTCCCACTCGACCACAGAAGGGACGCCCGCAAATAACTTGTCGGAGTGTTCCAATATATTTTATTTTCAATTACTAGACTAGCATCTCTCCGAAGCCAAGCCAAGGATTGAACATAGAACCGTCGTGTTGACAGTCGGCAGTTCTTCCACTCGACCACTGAAGGGACGCCCGCAAATAACTTGTCGGAGTGTTCCAATATATTTTATTTTCAATTACTAGACTAGCATCTCTCCGAAGCCAAGCCAAGGATTGAACATAGAACCGTCGTGTTGACAGTCGGCAGTTCTTCCACTCGACCACTGAAGGGACGCCCGCAAATAACTTGTCGGAGTGTTCCAATATATTTTATTTTCAATTACTAGACTAGCATCTCTCCGAAGCCAAGCCAAGGATTGAACCTAGAACCGTCGTGTTGACAGTCGGCAGTTCTCCCACTCGACCACAGAAGGGACGCCCGCAAATAACTTGTCGGAGTGTTCCAATATATTTTATTTTCAATTACTAGACTAGCATCTCTCCGAAGCCAAGCCAAGGATTGAACATAGAACCGTCGTGTTGACAGTCGGCAGTTCTTCCACTCGACCACTGAAGGGACGCCCGCAAATAACTTGTCGGAGTGTTCCAATATATTTTATTTTCAATTACTAGACTAGCATCTCTCCGAAGCCAAGCCAAGGATTGAACCTAGAACCGTCGTGTTGACAGTCGGCAGTTCTCCCACTCGACCACAGAAGGGACGCCCGCAAATAACTTGTCGGAGTGTTCCAATATATTTTATTTTCAATTACTAGACTAGCATCTCTCCGAAGCCAAGCCAAGGATTGAACATAGAACCGTCGTGTTGACAGTCGGCAGTTCTTCCACTCGACCACTGAAGGGACGCCCGCAAATAACTTGTCGGAGTGTTCCAATATATTTTATTTTCAATTACTAGACTAGCATCTCTCCGAAGCCAAGCCAAGGATTGAACCTAGAACCGTCGTGTTGACAGTCGGCAGTTCTCCCACTCGACCACAGAAGGGACGCCCGCAAATAACTTGTCGGAGTGTTCCAATATATTTTATTTTCAATTACTAGACTAGCATCTCTCCGAAGCCAAGCCAAGGATTGAACATAGAACCGTCGTGTTGACAGTCGGCAGTTCTTCCACTCGACCACTGAAGGGACGCCCGCAAATAACTTGTCGGAGTGTTCCAATATATTTTATTTTCAATTACTAGACTAGCATCTCTCCGAAGCCAAGCCAAGGATTGAACATAGAACCGTCGTGTTGACAGTCGGCAGTTCTTCCACTCGACCACTGAAGGGACGCCCGCAAATAACTTGTCGGAGTGTTCCAATATATTTTATTTTCAATTACTAGACTAGCATCTCTCCGAAGCCAAGCCAAGGATTGAACCTAGAACCGTCGTGTTGACAGTCGGCAGTTCTCCCACTCGACCACAGAAGGGACGCCCGCAAATAACTTGTCGGAGTGTTCCAATATATTTTATTTTCAATTACTAGACTAGCATCTCTCCGAAGCCAAGCCAAGGATTGAACCTAGAACCGTCGTGTTGACAGTCGGCAGTTCTCCCACTCGACCACAGAAGGGACGCCCGCAAATAACTTGTCGGAGTGTTCCAATATATTTTATTTTCAATTACTAGACTAGCATCTCTCCGAAGCCAAGCCAAGGATTGAACCTAGAACCGTCGTGTTGACAGTCGGCAGTTCTCCCACTCGACCACAGAAGGGACGCCCGCAAATAACTTGTCGGAGTGTTCCAATATATTTTATTTTCAATTACTAGACTAGCATCTCTCCGAAGCCAAGCCAAGGATTGAACCTAGAACCGTCGTGTTGACAGTCGGCAGTTCTCCCACTCGACCACAGAAGGGACGCCCGCAAATAACTTGTCGGAGTGTTCCAATATATTTTATTTTCAATTACTAGACTAGCATCTCTCCGAAGCCAAGCCAAGGATTGAACCTAGAACCGTCGTGTTGACAGTCGGCAGTTCTCCCACTCGACCACAGAAGGGACGCCCGCAAATAACTTGTCGGAGTGTTCCAATATATTTTATTTTCAATTACTAGACTAGCATCTCTCCGAAGCCAAGCCAAGGATTGAACCTAGAACCGTCGTGTTGACAGTCGGCAGTTCTCCCACTCGACCACAGAAGGGACGCCCGCAAATAACTTGTCGGAGTGTTCCAATATATTTTATTTTCAATTACTAGACTAGCATCTCTCCGAAGCCAAGCCAAGGATTGAACCTAGAACCGTCGTGTTGACAGTCGGCAGTTCTCCCACTCGACCACAGAAGGGACGCCCGCAAATAACTTGTCGGAGTGTTCCAATATATTTTATTTTCAATTACTAGACTAGCATCTCTCCGAAGCCAAGCCAAGGATTGAACATAGAACCGTCGTGTTGACAGTCGGCAGTTCTTCCACTCGACCACTGAAGGGACGCCCGCAAATAACTTGTCGGAGTGTTCCAATATATTTTATTTTCAATTACTAGACTAGCATCTCTCCGAAGCCAAGCCAAGGATTGAACATAGAACCGTCGTGTTGACAGTCGGCAGTTCTTCCACTCGACCACTGAAGGGACGCCCGCAAATAACTTGTCGGAGTGTTCCAATATATTTTATTTTCAATTACTAGACTAGCATCTCTCCGAAGCCAAGCCAAGGATTGAACCTAGAACCGTCGTGTTGACAGTCGGCAGTTCTCCCACTCGACCACAGAAGGGACGCCCGCAAATAACTTGTCGGAGTGTTCCAATATATTTTATTTTCAATTACTAGACTAGCATCTCTCCGAAGCCAAGCCAAGGATTGAACATAGAACCGTCGTGTTGACAGTCGGCAGTTCTTCCACTCGACCACTGAAGGGACGCCCGCAAATAACTTGTCGGAGTGTTCCAATATATTTTATTTTCAATTACTAGACTAGCATCTCTCTGAAGCCAAGCCAAGGATTGAACATAGAACCGTCGTGTTGACAGTCGGCAGTTCTCCCACTCGACCACAGAAGGGACGCCCGCAAATAACTTGTCGGAGTGTTCCAATATATTTTATTTTCAATTACTAGACTAGCATCTCTCCGAAGCCAAGCCAAGGATTGAACATAGAACCGTCGTGTTGACAGTCGGCAGTTCTTCCACTCGACCACTGAAGGGACGCCCGCAAATAACTTGTCGGAGTGTTCCAATATATTTTATTTTCAATTACTAGACTAGCATCTCTCCGAAGCCAAGCCAAGGATTGAACCTAGAACCGTCGTGTTGACAGTCGGCAGTTCTCCCACTCGACCACTGAAGGGACGCCCGCAAATAACTTGTCGGAGTGTTCCAATATATTTTATTTTCAATTACTAGACTAGCATCTCTCCGAAGCCAAGCCAAGGATTGAACATAGAACCGTCGTGTTGACAGTCGGCAGTTCTTCCACTCGACCACTGAAGGGACGCCCGCAAATAACTTGTCGGAGTGTTCCAATATATTTTATTTTCAATTACTAGACTAGCATCTCTCCGAAGCCAAGCCAAGGATTGAACATAGAACCGTCGTGTTGACAGTCGGCAGTTCTTCCACTCGACCACAGAAGGGACGCCCGCAAATAACTTGTCGGAGTGTTCCAATATATTTTATTTTCAATTACTAGACTAGCATCTCTCCGAAGCCAAGCCAAGGATTGAACCTAGAACCGTCGTGTTGACAGTCGGCAGTTCTCCCACTCGACCACAGAAGGGACGCCCGCAAATAACTTGTCGGAGTGTTCCAATATATTTTATTTTCAATTACTAGACTAGCATCTCTCCGAAGCCAAGCCAAGGATTGAACATAGAACCGTCGTGTTGACAGTCGGCAGTTCTCCCACTCGACCACAGAAGGGACGCCCGCAATTTACTTGTCGGAGTGTTCCAATATATTTTATTTTCAATTACTAGACTAGCATCTCTCCGAAGCCAAGCCAAGGATTGAACATAGAACCGTCGTGTTGACAGTCGGCAGTTCTCCCACTCGACCACAGAAGGGACGCCCGCAAATAACTTGTCGGAGTGTTCCAATATATTTTATTTTCAATTACTAGACTAGCATCTCTCCGAAGCCAAGCTAAGGATCGAACATAGAACCGTCGTGTTGACAGTCGGCAGTTCTCCCACTCGACCACAGAAGGGACGCCCGCAAATAACTTGTCGGAGTGTTCCAATATATTTTATTTTCAATTACTAGACTAGCATCTCTCCGAAGCCAAGCTAAGGATCGAACATAGAACCGTCGTGTTGACAGTCGGCAGTTCTCCCACTCGACCACAGAAGGGACGCCCGCAAATAACTTGTCGGAGTGTTCCAATATATTTTATTTTCAATTACTAGACTAGCATCTCTCCGAAGCCAAGCTAAGGATCGAACATAGAACCGTCGTGTTGACAGTCGGCAGTTCTCCCACTCGACCACAGAAGGGACGCCCGCAAATAACTTGTCGGAGTGTTCCAATATATTTTATTTTCAATTACTAGACTAGCATCTCTCCGAAGCCAAGCTAAGGATCGAACATAGAACCGTCGTGTTGACAGTCGGCAGTTCTCCCACTCGACCACAGAAGGGACGCCCGCAAATAACTTGTCGGAGTGTTCCAATATATTTTATTTTCAATTACTAGACTAGCATCTCTCCGAAGCCAAGCTAAGGATCGAACATAGAACCGTCGTGTTGACAGTCGGCAGTTCTCCCACTCGACCACAGAAGGGACGCCCGCAAATAACTTGTCGGAGTGTTCCAATATATTTTATTTTCAATTACTAGACTAGCATCTCTCCGAAGCCAAGCTAAGGATCGAACATAGAACCGTCGTGTTGACAGTCGGCAGTTCTCCCACTCGACCACAGAAGGGACGCCCGCAAATAACTTGTCGGAGTGTTCCAATATATTTTATTTTCAATTACTAGACTAGCATCTCTCCGAAGCCAAGCTAAGGATCGAACATAGAACCGTCGTGTTGACAGTCGGCAGTTCTCCCACTCGACCACAGAAGGGACGCCCGCAAATAACTTGTCGGAGTGTTCCAATATATTTTATTTTCAATTACTAGACTAGCATCTCTCCGAAGCCAAGCTAAGGATCGAACATAGAACCGTCGTGTTGACAGTCGGCAGTTCTTCCACTCGACCACAGAAGGGACGCCCGCAAATAACTTGTCGGAGTGTTCCAATATATTTTATTTTCAATTACTAGACTAGCATCTCTCCGAAGGTAGGCCAAGGATTGAACATAGAACCGTCGTGTTGACAGTCGGCAGTTCTCCCACTCGACCACAGAAGGGACGCCCGCAAATAACTTGTCGGAGTGTTCCAATATATTTTATTTTCAATTACTAGACTAGCATCTCTCCGAAGCCAAGATAAGGATTGAACATAGAACCGTCGTGTTGACAGTCGGCAGTTCTCCCACTCGACCACAGAAGGGACGCCCGCAAATAACTTGTCGGAGTGTTCCAATATATTTTATTTTCAATTACTAGACTAGCATCTCTCCGAAGCCAAGATAAGGATTGAACATAGAACCGTCGTGTTGACAGTCGGCAGTTCTCCCACTCGACCACAGAAGGGACGCCCGCAAATAACTTGTCGGAGTGTTCCAATATATTTTATTTTCAATTACTAGACTAGCATCTCTCCGAAGCCAAGCTAAGGATCGAACATAGAACCGTCGTGTTGACAGTCGGCAGTTCTTCCACTCGACCACAGAAGGGACGCCCGCAAATAACTTGTCGGAGTGTTCCAATATATTTTATTTTCAATTACTAGACTAGCATCTCTCCGAAGCCAAGCTAAGGATCGAACATAGAACCGTCGTGTTGACAGTCGGCAGTTCTCCCACTCGACCACAGAAGGGACGCCCGCAAATAACTTGTCGGAGTGTTCCAATATATTTTATTTTCAATTACTAGACTAGCATCTCTCCGAAGCCAAGCTAAGGATTGAACATAGAACCGTCGTGTTGACAGTCGGCAGTTCTCCCACTCGACCACAGAAGGGACGCCCGCAAATAACTTGTCGGAGTGTTCCAATATATTTTATTTTCAATTACTAGACTAGCATCTCTCCGAAGCCAAGCTAAGGATTGAACATAGAACCGTCGTGTTGACAGTCGGCAGTTCTCCCACTCGACCACAGAAGGGACGCCCGCAAATAACTTGTCGGAGTGTTCCAATATATTTTATTTTCAATTACTAGACTAGCATCTCTCCGAAGCCAAGCTAAGGATTGAACATAGAACCGTCGTGTTGACAGTCGGCAGTTCTCCCACTCGACCACAGAAGGGACGCCCGCAAATAACTTGTCGGAGTGTTCCAATATATTTTATTTTCAATTACTAGACTAGCATCTCTCCGAAGCCAAGCTAAGGATTGAACATAGAACCGTCGTGTTGACAGTCGGCAGTTCTCCCACTCGACCACAGAAGGGACGCCCGCAAATAACTTGTCGGAGTGTTCCAATATATTTTATTTTCAATTACTAGACTAGCATCTCTCCGAAGCCAAGCTAAGGATTGAACATAGAACCGTCGTGTTGACAGTCGGCAGTTCTCCCACTCGACCACAGAAGGGACGCCCGCAAATAACTTGTCGGAGTGTTCCAATATATTTTATTTTCAATTACTAGACTAGCATCTCTCCGAAGCCAAGCTAAGGATTGAACATAGAACCGTCGTGTTGACAGTCGGCAGTTCTCCCACTCGACCACAGAAGGGACGCCCGCAAATAACTTGTCGGAGTGTTCCAATATATTTTATTTTCAATTACTAGACTAGCATCTCTCCGAAGGTAGGCCAAGGATTGAACATAGAACCGTCGTGTTGACAGTCGGCAGTTCTCCCACTCGACCACAGAAGGGACGCCCGCAAATAACTTGTCGGAGTGTTCCAATATATTTTATTTTCAATTACTAGACTAGCATCTCTCCGAAGGTAGGCCAAGGATTGAACATAGAACCGTCGTGTTGACAGTCGGCAGTTCTCCCACTCGACCACAGAAGGGACGCCCGCAAATAACTTGTCGGAGTGTTCCAATATATTTTATTTTCAATTACTAGACTAGCATCTCTCCGAAGCCAAGCTAAGGATTGAACATAGAACCGTCGTGTTGACAGTCGGCAGTTCTCCCACTCGACCACAGAAGGGACGCCCGCAAATAACTTGTCGGAGTGTTCCAATATATTTTATTTTCAATTACTAGACTAGCATCTCTCCGAAGCCAAGCTAAGGATCGAACATAGAACCGTCGTGTTGACAGTCGGCAGTTCTCCCACTCGACCACAGAAGGGACGCCCGCAAATAACTTGTCGGAGTGTTCCAATATATTTTATTTTCAATTACTAGACTAGCATCTCTCCGAAGCCAAGATAAGGATTGAACATAGAACCGTCGTGTTGACAGTCGGCAGTTCTCCCACTCGACCACAGAAGGGACGCCCGCAAATAACTTGTCGGAGTGTTCCAATATATTTTATTTTCAATTACTAGACTAGCATCTCTCCGAAGCCAAGATAAGGATTGAACATAGAACCGTCGTGTTGACAGTCGGCAGTTCTCCCACTCGACCACAGAAGGGACGCCCGCAAATAACTTGTCGGAGTGTTCCAATATATTTTATTTTCAATTACTAGACTAGCATCTCTCCGAAGGTAGGCCAAGGATTGAACATAGAACCGTCGTGTTGACAGTCGGCAGTTCTCCCACTCGACCACTGAAGGGACGCCCGCAAATAACTTGTCGGAGTGTTCCAATATATTTTATTTTCAATTACTAGACTAGCATCTCTCCGAAGCCAAGATAAGGATTGAACATAGAACCGTCGTGTTGACAGTCGGCAGTTCTCCCACTCGACCACAGAAGGGACGCCCGCAAATAACTTGTCGGAGTGTTCCAATATATTTTATTTTCAATTACTAGACTAGCATCTCTCCGAAGCCAAGATAAGGATTGAACATAGAACCGTCGTGTTGACAGTCGGCAGTTCTCCCACTCGACCACAGAAGGGACGCCCGCAAATAACTTGTCGGAGTGTTCCAATATATTTTATTTTCAATTACTAGACTAGCATCTCTCCGAAGCCAAGATAAGGATTGAACATAGAACCGTCGTGTTGACAGTCGGCAGTTCTCCCACTCGACCACAGAAGGGACGCCCGCAAATAACTTGTCGGAGTGTTCCAATATATTTTATTTTCAATTACTAGACTAGCATCTCTCCGAAGCCAAGATAAGGATTGAACATAGAACCGTCGTGTTGACAGTCGGCAGTTCTCCCACTCGACCACAGAAGGGACGCCCGCAAATAACTTGTCGGAGTGTTCCAATATATTTTATTTTCAATTACTAGACTAGCATCTCTCCGAAGCCAAGATAAGGATTGAACATAGAACCGTCGTGTTGACAGTCGGCAGTTCTCCCACTCGACCACAGAAGGGACGCCCGCAAATAACTTGTCGGAGTGTTCCAATATATTTTATTTTCAATTACTAGACTAGCATCTCTCCGAAGCCAAGATAAGGATTGAACATAGAACCGTCGTGTTGACAGTCGGCAGTTCTCCCACTCGACCACAGAAGGGACGCCCGCAAATAACTTGTCGGAGTGTTCCAATATATTTTATTTTCAATTACTAGACTAGCATCTCTCCGAAGGTAGGCCAAGGATTGAACATAGAACCGTCGTGTTGACAGTCGGCAGTTCTCCCACTCGACCACTGAAGGGACGCCCGCAAATAACTTGTCGGAGTGTTCCAATATATTTTATTTTCAATTACTAGACTAGCATCTCTCCGAAGCCAAGATAAGGATTGAACATAGAACCGTCGTGTTGACAGTCGGCAGTTCTCCCACTCGACCACAGAAGGGACGCCCGCAAATAACTTGTCGGAGTGTTCCAATATATTTTATTTTCAATTACTAGACTAGCATCTCTCCGAAGCCAAGATAAGGATTGAACATAGAACCGTCGTGTTGACAGTCGGCAGTTCTCCCACTCGACCACAGAAGGGACGCCCGCAAATAACTTGTCGGAGTGTTCCAATATATTTTATTTTCAATTACTAGACTAGCATCTCTCCGAAGCCAAGATAAGGATTGAACATAGAACCGTCGTGTTGACAGTCGGCAGTTCTCCCACTCGACCACAGAAGGGACGCCCGCAAATAACTTGTCGGAGTGTTCCAATATATTTTATTTTCAATTACTAGACTAGCATCTCTCCGAAGCCAAGATAAGGATTGAACATAGAACCGTCGTGTTGACAGTCGGCAGTTCTCCCACTCGACCACAGAAGGGACGCCCGCAAATAACTTGTCGGAGTGTTCCAATATATTTTATTTTCAATTACTAGACTAGCATCTCTCCGAAGCCAAGATAAGGATTGAACATAGAACCGTCGTGTTGACAGTCGGCAGTTCTCCCACTCGACCACAGAAGGGACGCCCGCAAATAACTTGTCGGAGTGTTCCAATATATTTTATTTTCAATTACTAGACTAGCATCTCTCCGAAGGTAGGCCAAGGATTGAACATAGAACCGTCGTGTTGACAGTCGGCAGTTCTCCCACTCGACCACTGAAGGGACGCCCGCAAATAACTTGTCGGAGTGTTCCAATATATTTTATTTTCAATTACTAGACTAGCATCTCTCCGAAGCCAAGATAAGGATTGAACATAGAACCGTCGTGTTGACAGTCGGCAGTTCTCCCACTCGACCACAGAAGGGACGCCCGCAAATAACTTGTCGGAGTGTTCCAATATATTTTATTTTCAATTACTAGACTAGCATCTCTCCGAAGCCAAGATAAGGATTGAACATAGAACCGTCGTGTTGACAGTCGGCAGTTCTCCCACTCGACCACAGAAGGGACGCCCGCAAATAACTTGTCGGAGTGTTCCAATATATTTTATTTTCAATTACTAGACTAGCATCTCTCCGAAGCCAAGATAAGGATTGAACATAGAACCGTCGTGTTGACAGTCGGCAGTTCTCCCACTCGACCACAGAAGGGACGCCCGCAAATAACTTGTCGGAGTGTTCCAATATATTTTATTTTCAATTACTAGACTAGCATCTCTCCGAAGCCAAGATAAGGATTGAACATAGAACCGTCGTGTTGACAGTCGGCAGTTCTCCCACTCGACCACAGAAGGGACGCCCGCAAATAACTTGTCGGAGTGTTCCAATATATTTTATTTTCAATTACTAGACTAGCATCTCTCCGAAGCCAAGATAAGGATTGAACATAGAACCGTCGTGTTGACAGTCGGCAGTTCTCCCACTCGACCACAGAAGGGACGCCCGCAAATAACTTGTCGGAGTGTTCCAATATATTTTATTTTCAATTACTAGACTAGCATCTCTCCGAAGCCAAGATAAGGATTGAACATAGAACCGTCGTGTTGACAGTCGGCAGTTCTCCCACTCGACCACAGAAGGGACGCCCGCAAATAACTTGTCGGAGTGTTCCAATATATTTTATTTTCAATTACTAGACTAGCATCTCTCCGAAGGTAGGCCAAGGATTGAACATAGAACCGTCGTGTTGACAGTCGGCAGTTCTCCCACTCGACCACTGAAGGGACGCCCGCAAATAACTTGTCGGAGTGTTCCAATATATTTTATTTTCAATTACTAGACTAGCATCTCTCCGAAGCCAAGATAAGGATTGAACATAGAACCGTCGTGTTGACAGTCGGCAGTTCTCCCACTCGACCACAGAAGGGACGCCCGCAAATAACTTGTCGGAGTGTTCCAATATATTTTATTTTCAATTACTAGACTAGCATCTCTCCGAAGCCAAGATAAGGATTGAACATAGAACCGTCGTGTTGACAGTCGGCAGTTCTCCCACTCGACCACAGAAGGGACGCCCGCAAATAACTTGTCGGAGTGTTCCAATATATTTTATTTTCAATTACTAGACTAGCATCTCTCCGAAGCCAAGATAAGGATTGAACATAGAACCGTCGTGTTGACAGTCGGCAGTTCTCCCACTCGACCACAGAAGGGACGCCCGCAAATAACTTGTCGGAGTGTTCCAATATATTTTATTTTCAATTACTAGACTAGCATCTCTCCGAAGCCAAGATAAGGATTGAACATAGAACCGTCGTGTTGACAGTCGGCAGTTCTCCCACTCGACCACAGAAGGGACGCCCGCAAATAACTTGTCGGAGTGTTCCAATATATTTTATTTTCAATTACTAGACTAGCATCTCTCCGAAGCCAAGATAAGGATTGAACATAGAACCGTCGTGTTGACAGTCGGCAGTTCTCCCACTCGACCACAGAAGGGACGCCCGCAAATAACTTGTCGGAGTGTTCCAATATATTTTATTTTCAATTACTAGACTAGCATCTCTCCGAAGGTAGGCCAAGGATTGAACATAGAACCGTCGTGTTGACAGTCGGCAGTTCTCCCACTCGACCACTGAAGGGACGCCCGCAAATAACTTGTCGGAGTGTTCCAATATATTTTATTTTCAATTACTAGACTAGCATCTCTCCGAAGCCAAGATAAGGATTGAACATAGAACCGTCGTGTTGACAGTCGGCAGTTCTCCCACTCGACCACAGAAGGGACGCCCGCAAATAACTTGTCGGAGTGTTCCAATATATTTTATTTTCAATTACTAGACTAGCATCTCTCCGAAGCCAAGATAAGGATTGAACATAGAACCGTCGTGTTGACAGTCGGCAGTTCTCCCACTCGACCACAGAAGGGACGCCCGCAAATAACTTGTCGGAGTGTTCCAATATATTTTATTTTCAATTACTAGACTAGCATCTCTCCGAAGGTAGGCCAAGGATTGAACATAGAACCGTCGTGTTGACAGTCGGCAGTTCTCCCACTCGACCACTGAAAGGACGCCCGCAAATAACTTGTCGGAGTGTTCCAATATATTTTATTTTCAATTACTAGACTAGCATCTCTCCGAAGCCAAGATAAGGATTGAACATAGAACCGTCGTGTTGACAGTCGGCAGTTCTCCCACTCGACCACAGAAGGGACGCCCGCAAATAACTTGTCGGAGTGTTCCAATATATTTTATTTTCAATTACTAGACTAGCATCTCTCCGAAGCCAAGATAAGGATTGAACATAGAACCGTCGTGTTGACAGTCGGCAGTTCTCCCACTCGACCACAGAAGGGACGCCCGCAAATAACTTGTCGGAGTGTTCCAATATATTTTATTTTCAATTACTAGACTAGCATCTCTCCGAAGCCAAGATAAGGATTGAACATAGAACCGTCGTGTTGACAGTCGGCAGTTCTCCCACTCGACCACAGAAGGGACGCCCGCAAATAACTTGTCGGAGTGTTCCAATATATTTTATTTTCAATTACTAGACTAGCATCTCTCCGAAGGTAGGCCAAGGATTGAACATAGAACCGTCGTGTTGACAGTCGGCAGTTCTCCCACTCGACCACTGAAGGGACGCCCGCAAATAACTTGTCGGAGTGTTCCAATATATTTTATTTTCAATTACTAGACTAGCATCTCTCCGAAGCCAAGCTAAGGATCGAACATAGAACCGTCGTGTTGACAGTCGGCAGTTCTCCCACTCGACCACAGAAGGGACGCCCGCAAATAACTTGTCGGAGTGTTCCAATATATTTTATTTTCAATTACTAGACTAGCATCTCTCCGAAGGTAGGCCAAGGATTGAACATAGAACCGTCGTGTTGACAGTCGGCAGTTCTCCCACTCGACCACAGAAGGGACGCCCGCAAATAACTTGTCGGAGTGTTCCAATATATTTTATTTTCAATTACTAGACTAGCATCTCCCCGAAGCCAAGCCAAGGATTGAACCTAGAACCGTCGTGTTGACAGTCGGCAGTTCTCCCACTCGACCACAGAAGGGACGCCCGCAAATAACTTGTCGGAGTGTTCCAATATATTTTATTTTCAATTACTAGACTAGCATCTCTCCGAAGCCAAGCCAAGGATTGAACATTGAACCGTCGTGTTGACAGTCGGCAGTTCTCCCACTCGACCACAGAAGGGACGCCCGCAAATAACTCGTCGGAGTGTTCCAATATATTTTATTTTCAATTACTAGACTAGCATCTCTCCGAAGCCAAGCCAAGGATTGAACATAGAACCGTCGTGTTGACAGTCGGCAGTTCTCCCACTCGACCACAGAAGGGACGCCCGCAAATAACTTGTCGGAGTGTTCCAATATATTTTATTTTCAATTACTAGACTAGCATCTCTCCGAAGCCAAGCCAAGGATTGAACATTGAACCGTCGTGTTGACAGTCGGCAGTTCTCCCACTCGACCACAGAAGGGACGCCCGCAAATGACTTGTCGGAGTGTTCCAATATATTTTATTTTCAATTACTAGACTAGCATCTCTCCGAAGCCAAGCCAAGGATTGAACATTGAACCGTCGTGTTGACAGTCGGCAGTTCTCCCACTCGACCACAGAAGGGACGCCCGCAAATAACTTGTCGGAGTGTTCCAATATATTTTATTTTCAATTACTAGACTAGCATCTCTCCGAAGCCAAGCCAAGGATTGAACATTGAACCGTCGTGTTGACAGTCGGCAGTTCTCCCACTCGACCACAGAAGGGACGCCCGCAAATAACTTGTCGGAGTGTTCCAATATATTTTATTTTCAATTACTAGACTAGCATCTCTCCGAAGCCAAGCCAAGGATTGAACATAGAACCGTCGTGTTGACAGTCGGCAGTTCTCCCACTCGACCACAGAAGGGACGCCCGCAAATAACTTGTCGGAGTGTTCCAATATATTTTATTTTCAATTACTAGACTAGCATCTCTCCGAAGCCAAGCCAAGGATTGAACATTGAACCGTCGTGTTGACAGTCGGCAGTTCTCCCACTCGACCACAGAAGGGACGCCCGCAAATAACTTGTCGGAGTGTTCCAATATATTTTATTTTCAATTACTAGACTAGCATCTCTCCGAAGCCAAGCCAAGGATTGAACATAGAACCGTCGTGTTGACAGTCGGCAGTTCTCCCACTCGACCACAGAAGGGACGCCCGCAAATAACTTGTCGGAGTGTTCCAATATATTTTATTTTCAATTACTAGACTAGCATCTCTCCGAAGCCAAGCCAAGGATTGAACATAGAACCGTCGTGTTGACAGTCGGCAGTTCTCCCACTCGACCACAGAAGGGACGCCCGCAAATAACTTGTCGGAGTGTTCCAATATATTTTATTTTCAATTACTAGACTAGCATCTCTCCGAAGCCAAGCCAAGGATTGAACATTGAACCGTCGTGTTGACAGTCGGCAGTTCTCCCACTCGACCACAGAAGGGACGCCCGCAAATAACTTGTCGGAGTGTTCCAATATATTTTATTTTCAATTACTAGACTAGCATCTCTCCGAAGCCAAGCCAAGGATTGAACATAGAACCGTCGTGTTGACAGTCGGCAGTTCTCCCACTCGACCACAGAAGGGACGCCCGCAAATAACTTGTCGGAGTGTTCCAATATATTTTATTTTCAATTACTAGACTAGCATCTCTCCGAAGCCAAGCCAAGGATTGAACATTGAACCGTCGTGTTGACAGTCGGCAGTTCTCCCACTCGACCACAGAAGGGACGCCCGCAAATAACTTGTCGGAGTGTTCCAATATATTTTATTTTCAATTACTAGACTAGCATCTCTCCGAAGCCAAGCCAAGGATTGAACATAGAACCGTCGTGTTGACAGTCGGCAGTTCTCCCACTCGACCACAGAAGGGACGCCCGCAAATAACTTGTCGGAGTGTTCCAATATATTTTATTTTCAATTACTAGACTAGCATCTCTCCGAAGCAAAGCCAAGGATTGAACATTGAACCGTCGTGTTGACAGTCGGCAGTTCTCCCACTCGACCACAGAAGGGACGCCCGCAAATAACTTGTCGGAGTGTTCCAATATATTTTATTTTCAATTACTAGACTAGCATCTCTCCGAAGCCAAGCCAAGGATTGAACATAGAACCGTCGTGTTGACAGTCGGCAGTTCTCCCACTCGACCACAGAAGGGACG
This sequence comes from Euprymna scolopes, assembly GCF_053919585.1. Taxonomy (NCBI): domain Eukaryota; kingdom Metazoa; phylum Mollusca; class Cephalopoda; order Sepiida; family Sepiolidae; genus Euprymna; species Euprymna scolopes. The sequence continues at coordinate 109,731,122 of NC_136527.1, read as the reverse complement.
CCCGCAAATAACTTGTCGGAGTGTTCCAATATATTTTATTTTCAATTACTAGACTAGCATCTCTCCGAAGCCAAGCCAAGGATTGAACATAGAACCGTCGTGTTGACAGTCGGCAGTTCTCCCACTCGACCACAGAAGGGACGCCCGCAAATAACTTGTCGGAGTGTTCCAATATATTTTATTTTCAATTACTAGACTAGCATCTCTCCGAAGCCAAGCCAAGGATTGAACATAGAACCGTCGTGTTGACAGTCGGCAGTTCTCCCACTCGACCACAGAAGGGACGCCCGCAAATAACTTGTCGGAGTGTTCCAATATATTTTATTTTCAATTACTAGACTAGCATCTCTCCGAAGCCAAGCCAAGGATTGAACATAGAACCGTCGTGTTGACAGTCGGCAGTTCTCCCACTCGACCACAGAAGGGACGCCCGCAAATAACTTGTCGGAGTGTTCCAATATATTTTATTTTCAATTACTAGATTAGCATCTCTCCGAAGCCAAGCCAAGGATTGAACATAGAACCGTCGTGTTGACAGTCGGCAGTTCTCCCACTCGACCACAGAAGGGACGCCCGCAAATAACTTGTCGGAGTGTTCCAATATATTTTATTTTCAATTACTAGACTAGCATCTCTCCGAAGCCAAGCCAAGGATTGAACATAGAACCGTCGTGTTGACAGTCGGCAGTTCTCCCACTCGACCACAGAAGGGACGCCCGCAAATAACTTGTCGGAGTGTTCCAATATATTTTATTTTCAATTACTAGACTAGCATCTCTCCGAAGCCAAGCCAAGGATTGAACATAGAACCGTCATGTTGACAGTCGGCAGTTCTCCCACTCGACCACAGAAGGGACGCCCGCAAATAACTTGTCGGAGTGTTCCAATATATTTTATTTTCAATTACTAGACTAGCATCTCTCCGAAGCCAAGCCAAGGATTGAACATAGAACCGTCGTGTTGACAGTCGGCAGTTCTCCCACTCGACCACAGAAGGGACGCCCGCCAATAACTTGTCGGAGTGTTCCAATATATTTTATTTTCAATTACTAGACTAGCATCTCTCCGAAGCCAAGCCAAGGATTGAACATAGAACCGTCGTGTTGACAGTCGGCAGTTCTCCCACTCGACCACAGAAGGGACGCCCGCCAATAACTTGTCGGAGTGTTCCAATATATTTTATTTTCAATTACTAGACTAGCATCTCTCCGAAGCCAAGCCAAGGATTGAACATAGAACCGTCGTGTTGACAGTCGGCAGTTCTCCCACTCGACCACAGAAGGGACGCCCGCCAATAACTTGTCGGAGTGTTCCAATATATTTTATTTTCAATTACTAGACTAGCATCTCTCCGAAGCCAAGCCAAGGATTGAACATAGAACCGTCGTGTTGACAGTCGGCAGTTCTCCCACTCGACCACAGAAGGGACGCCCGCCAATAACTTGTCGGAGTGTTCCAATATATTTTATTTTCAATTACTAGACTAGCATCTCTCCGAAGCCAAGCCAAGGATTGAACATAGAACCGTCGTGTTGACAGTCGGCAGTTCTCCCACTCGACCACAGAAGGGACGCCCGCCAATAACTTGTCGGAGTGTTCCAATATATTTTATTTTCAATTACTAGACTAGCATCTCTCCGAAGCCAAGCCAAGGATTGAACATAGAACCGTCATGTTGACAGTTGGCAGTTCTCCCACTCGACCACAGAAGGGACGCCCGCCAATAACTTGTCGGAGTGTTCCAATATATTTTATTTTCAATTACTAGACTAGCATCTCTCCGAAGCCAAGCCAAGGATTGAACATTGAACCGTCGTGTTGACAGTCGGCAGTTCTCCCACTCGACCACAGAAGGGACGCCCGCAAATAACTTGTCGGAGTGTTCCAATATATTTTATTTTCAATTACTAGACTAGCATCTCTCCGAAGCCAAGCCAAGGATTGAACATTGAACCGTCGTGTTGACAGTCGGCAGTTCTCCCACTCGACCACAGAAGGGACGCCCGCAAATAACTTGTCGGAGTGTTCCAATATATTTTATTTTCAATTACTAGACTAGCATCTCTCCGAAGCCAAGCCAAGGATTGAACATTGAACCGTCGTGTTGACAGTCGGCAGTTCTCCCACTCGACCACAGAAGGGACGCCCGCAAATAACTTGTCGGAGTGTTCCAATATATTTTATTTTCAATTACTAGACTAGCATCTCTCCGAAGCCAAGCCAAGGATTGAACATTGAACCGTCGTGTTGACAGTCGGCAGTTCTCCCACTCGACCACAGAAGGGACGCCCGCAAATAACTTGTCGGAGTGTTCCAATATATTTTATTTTCAATTACTAGACTAGCATCTCTCCGAAGCCAAGCCAAGGATTGAACATTGAACCGTCGTGTTGACAGTCGGCAGTTCTCCCACTCGACCACAGAAGGGACGCCCGCAAATAACTTGTCGGAGTGTTCCAATATATTTTATTTTCAATTACTAGACTAGCATCTCTCCGAAGCCAAGCCAAGGATTGAACATAGAACCGTCGTGTTGACAGTCGGCAGTTCTCCCACTCGACCACAGAAGGGACGCCCGCAAATAACTTGTCGGAGTGTTCCAATATATTTTATTTTCAATTACTAGACTAGCATCTCTCCGAAGCCAAGCCAAGGATTGAACATTGAACCGTCGTGTTGACAGTCGGCAGTTCTCCCACTCGACCACAGAAGGGACGCCCGCAAATAACTTGTCGGAGTGTTCCAATATATTTTATTTTCAATTACTAGACTAGCATCTCTCCGAAGCCAAGCCAAGGATTGAACATTGAACCGTCGTGTTGACAGTCGGCAGTTCTCCCACTCGACCACAGAAGGGACGCCCGCAAATAACTTGTCGGAGTGTTCCAATATATTTTATTTTCAATTACTAGACTAGCATCTCTCCGAAGCCAAGCCAAGGATTGAACATTGAACCGTCGTGTTGACAGTCGGCAGTTCTCCCACTCGACCACAGAAGGGACGCCCGCAAATAACTTGTCGGAGTGTTTCAATATATTTTATTTTCAATTACTAGACTAGCATCTCTCCGAAGCCAAGCCAAGGATTGAACATAGAACCGTCGTGTTGACAGTCGGCAGTTCTCCCACTCGACCACAGAAGGGACGCCCGCAAATAACTTGTCGGAGTGTTCCAATATATTTTATTTTCAATTACTAGACTAGCATCTCTCCGAAGCCAAGCCAAGGATTGAACATTGAACCGTCGTGTTGACAGTCGGCAGTTCTCCCACTCGACCACAGAAGGGACGCTCGCAAATAACTTGTCGGAGTGTTCCAATATATTTTATTTTCAATTACTAGACTAGCATCTCTCCGAAGCCAAGCCAAGGATTGAACATTGAACCGTCGTGTTGACAGTCGGCAGTTCTCCCACTCGACCACAGAAGGGACGCCCGCAAATAACTTGTCGGAGTGTTCCAATATATTTTATTTTCAATTACTAGACTAGCATCTCTCCGAAGCCAAGCCAAGGATTGAACATAGAACCGTCGTGTTGACAGTTGGCAGTTCTCCCACTCGACCACAGAAGGGACGCCCGCAAATAACTTGTCGGAGTGTTTCAATATATTTTATTTTCAATTACTAGACTAGCATCTCTCCGAAGCCAAGCCAAGGATTGAACATTGAACCGTCGTGTTGACAGTCGGCAGTTCTCCCACTCGACCACAGAAGGGACGCCCGCAAATAACTTGTCGGAGTGTTCCAATATATTTTATTTTCAATTACTAGACTAGCATCTCTCCGAAGCCAAGCCAAGGATTGAACATTGAACCGTCGTGTTGACAGTCGGCAGTTCTCCCACTCGACCACAGAAGGGACGCCCGTAAATAACTTGTCGGAGTGTTCCAATATATTTTATTTTCAATTACTAGACTAGCATCTCTCCGAAGCCAAGCCAAGGATTGAACATTGAACCGTCGTGTTGACAGTCGGCAGTTCTCCCACTCGACCACAGAAGGGACGCCCGCAAATAACTTGTCGGAGTGTTCCAATATATTTTATTTTCAATTACTAGACTAGCATCTCTCCGAAGCCAAGCCAAGGATTGAACATAGAACCGTCGTGTTGACAGTCGGCAGTTCTCCCACTCGACCACAGAAGGGACGCCCGCAAATAACTTGTCGGAGTGTTCCAATATATTTTATTTTCAATTACTAGACTAGCATCTCTCCGAAGCCAAGCCAAGGATTGAACATTGAACCGTCGTGTTGACAGTCGGCAGTTCTCCCACTCGACCACAGAAGGGACGCCCGCAAATAACTTGTCGGAGTGTTCCAATATATTTTATTTTCAATTACTAGACTAGCATCTCTCCGAAGCCAAGCCAAGGATTGAACATAGAACCGTCGTGTTGACAGTCGGCAGTTCTCCCACTCGACCACAGAAGGGACGCCCGCAAATAACTTGTCGGAGTGTTCCAATATATTTTATTTTCAATTACTAGACTAGCATCTCTCCGAAGCCAAGCCAAGGATTGAACATTGAACCGTCGTGTTGACAGTCGGCAGTTCTCCCACTCGACCACAGAAGGGACGCCCGCAAATAACTTGTCGGAGTGTTCCAATATATTTTATTTTCAATTACTAGACTAGCATCTCTCCGAAGCCAAGCCAAGGATTGAACATTGAACCGTCGTGTTGACAGTCGGCAGTTCTCCCACTCGACCACAGAAGGGACGCCCGCAAATAACTTGTCGGAGTGTTCCAATATATTTTATTTTCAATTACTAGACTAGCATCTCTCCGAAGCCAAGCCAAGGATTGAACATTGAACCGTCGTGTTGACAGTCGGCAGTTCTCCCACTCGACCACAGAAGGGACGCCCGCAAATAACTTGTCGGAGTGTTCCAATATATTTTATTTTCAATTACTAGACTAGCATCTCTCCGAAGCCAAGCCAAGGATTGAACATTGAACCGTCGTGTTGACAGTCGGCAGTTCTCCCACTCGACCACAGAAGGGACGCCCGCAAATAACTTGTCGGAGTGTTCCAATATATTTTATTTTCAATTACTAGACTAGCATCTCTCCGAAGCCAAGCCAAGGATTGAACATTGAACCGTCGTGTTGACAGTCGGCAGTTCTCCCACTCGACCACAGAAGGGACGCCCGCAAATAACTTGTCGGAGTGTTCCAATATATTTTATTTTCAATTACTAGACTAGCATCTCTCCGAAGCCAAGCCAAGGATTGAACATTGAACCGTCGTGTTGACAGTCGGCAGTTCTCCCACTCGACCACAGAAGGGACGCCCGCAAATAACTTGTCGGAGTGTTCCAATATATTTTATTTTCAATTACTAGACTAGCATCTCTCCGAAGCCAAGCCAAGGATTGAACATTGAACCGTCGTGTTGACAGTCGGCAGTTCTCCCACTCGACCACAGAAGGGACGCCCGCAAATAACTTGTCGGAGTGTTCCAATATATTTTATTTTCAATTACTAGACTAGCATCTCTCCGAAGCCAAGCCAAGGATTGAACATTGAACCGTCGTGTTGACAGTCGGCAGTTCTCCCACTCGACCACAGAAGGGACGCCCGCAAATAACTTGTCGGAGTGTTCCAATATATTTTATTTTCAATTACTAGACTAGCATCTCTCCGAAGCCAAGCCAAGGATTGAACATTGAACCGTCGTGTTGACAGTCGGCAGTTCTCCCACTCGACCACAGAAGGGACGCCCGCAAATAACTTGTCGGAGTGTTCCAATATATTTTATTTTCAATTACTAGACTAGCATCTCTCCGAAGCCAAGCCAAGGATTGAACATTGAACCGTCGTGTTGACAGTCGGCAGTTCTCCCACTCGACCACAGAAGGGACGCCCGCAAATAACTTGTCGGAGTGTTCCAATATATTTTATTTTCAATTACTAGACTAGCATCTCTCCGAAGCCAAGCCAAGGATTGAACATTGAACCGTCGTGTTGACAGTCGGCAGTTCTCCCACTCGACCACAGAAGGGACGCCCGCAAATAACTTGTCGGAGTGTTCCAATATATTTTATTTTCAATTACTAGACTAGCATCTCTCCGAAGCCAAGCCAAGGATTGAACATTGAACCGTCGTGTTGACAGTCGGCAGTTCTCCCACTCGACCACAGAAGGGACGCCCGCAAATAACTTGTCGGAGTGTTCCAATATATTTTATTTTCAATTACTAGACTAGCATCTCTCCGAAGCCAAGCCAAGGATTGAACATTGAACCGTCGTGTTGACAGTCGGCAGTTCTCCCACTCGACCACAGAAGGGACGCCCGCAAATAACTCGTCGGAGTGTTCCAATATATTTTATTTTCAATTACTAGACTAGCATCTCTCCGAAGCCAAGCCAAGGATTGAACATTGAACCGTCGTGTTGACAGTCGGCAGTTCTCCCACTCGACCACAGAAGGGACGCCCGCAAATAACTTGTCGGAGTGTTCCAATATATTTTATTTTCAATTACTAGACTAGCATCTCTCCGAAGCCAAGCCAAGGATTGAACATAGAACCGTCGTGTTGACAGTCGGCAGTTCTCCCACTCGACCACAGAAGGGACGCCCGCAAATAACTTGTCGGAGTGTTCCAATATATTTTATTTTCAATTACTAGACTAGCATCTCTCCGAAGCCAAGCCAAGGATTGAACATTGAACCGTCGTGTTGACAGTCGGCAGTTCTCCCACTCGACCACAGAAGGGACGCCCGCAAATAACTTGTCGGAGTGTTCCAATATATTTTATTTTCAATTACTAGACTAGCATCTCTCTGAAGCCAAGCCAAGGATTGAACATTGAACCGTCGTGTTGACAGTCGGCAGTTCTCCCACTCGACCACAGAAGGGACGCCCGCAAATAACTTGTCGGAGTGTTCCAATATATTTTATTTTCAATTACTAGACTAGCATCTCTCTGAAGCCAAGCCAAGGATTGAACATTGAACCGTCGTGTTGACAGTCGGCAGTTCTCCCACTCGACCACAGAAGGGACGCCCGCAAATAACTTGTCGGAGTGTTCCAATATATTTTATTTTCAATTACTAGACTAGCATCTCTCCGAAGCCAAGCCAAGGATTGAACATTGAACCGTCGTGTTGACAGTCGGCAGTTCTCCCACTCGACCACAGAAGGGACGCCCGCAAATAACTCGTCGGAGTGTTCCAATATATTTTATTTTCAATTACTAGACTAGCATCTCTCCGAAGCCAAGCCAAGGATTGAACATTGAACCGTCGTGTTGACAGTCGGCAGTTCTCCCACTCGACCACAGAAGGGACGCCCGCAAATAACTTGTCGGAGTGTTCCAATATATTTTATTTTCAATTACTAGACTAGCATCTCTCCGAAGCCAAGCCAAGGATTGAACATAGAACCGTCGTGTTGACAGTCGGCAGTTCTCCCACTCGACCACAGAAGGGACGCCCGCAAATAACTTGTCGGAGTGTTCCAATATATTTTATTTTCAATTACTAGACTAGCATCTCTCCGAAGCCAAGCCAAGGATTGAACATTGAACCGTCGTGTTGACAGTCGGCAGTTCTCCCACTCGACCACAGAAGGGACGCCCGCAAATAACTTGTCGGAGTGTTCCAATATATTTTATTTTCAATTACTAGACTAGCATCTCTCCGAAGCCAAGCCAAGGATTGAACATAGAACCGTCGTGTTGACAGTCGGCAGTTCTCCCACTCGACCACAGAAGGGACGCCCGCAAATAACTCGTCGGAGTGTTCCAATATATTTTATTTTCAATTACTAGACTAGCATCTCTCCGAAGCCAAGCCAAGGATTGAACATTGAACCGTCGTGTTGACAGTCGGCAGTTCTCCCACTCGACCACAGAAGGGACGCCCGCAAATAACTTGTCGGAGTGTTCCAATATATTTTATTTTCAATTACTAGACTAGCATCTCTCCGAAGCCAAGCCAAGGATTGAACATAGAACCGTCGTGTTGACAGTCGGCAGTTCTCCCACTCGACCACAGAAGGGACGCCCGCAAATAACTTGTCGGAGTGTTCCAATATATTTTATTTTCAATTACTAGACTAGCATCTCTCCGAAGCCAAGCCAAGGATTGAACATTGAACCGTCGTGTTGACAGTCGGCAGTTCTCCCACTCGACCACAGAAGGGACGCCCGCAAATAACTTGTCGGAGTGTTCCAATATATTTTATTTTCAATTACTAGACTAGCATCTCTCTGAAGCCAAGCCAAGGATTGAACATTGAACCGTCGTGTTGACAGTCGGCAGTTCTCCCACTCGACCACAGAAGGGACGCCCGCAAATAACTTGTCGGAGTGTTCCAATATATTTTATTTTCAATTACTAGACTAGCATCTCTCTGAAGCCAAGCCAAGGATTGAACATTGAACCGTCGTGTTGACAGTCGGCAGTTCTCCCACTCGACCACAGAAGGGACGCCCGCAAATAACTTGTCGGAGTGTTCCAATATATTTTATTTTCAATTACTAGACTAGCATCTCTCCGAAGCCAAGCCAAGGATTGAACATTGAACCGTCGTGTTGACAGTCGGCAGTTCTCCCACTCGACCACAGAAGGGACGCCCGCAAATAACTCGTCGGAGTGTTCCAATATATTTTATTTTCAATTACTAGACTAGCATCTCTCCGAAGCCAAGCCAAGGATTGAACATTGAACCGTCGTGTTGACAGTCGGCAGTTCTCCCACTCGACCACAGAAGGGACGCCCGCAAATAACTTGTCGGAGTGTTCCAATATATTTTATTTTCAATTACTAGACTAGCATCTCTCCGAAGCCAAGCCAAGGATTGAACATAGAACCGTCGTGTTGACAGTCGGCAGTTCTCCCACTCGACCACAGAAGGGACGCCCGCAAATAACTTGTCGGAGTGTTCCAATATATTTTATTTTCAATTACTAGACTAGCATCTCTCCGAAGCCAAGCCAAGGATTGAACATTGAACCGTCGTGTTGACAGTCGGCAGTTCTCCCACTCGACCACAGAAGGGACGCCCGCAAATAACTTGTCGGAGTGTTCCAATATATTTTATTTTCAATTACTAGACTAGCATCTCTCTGAAGCCAAGCCAAGGATTGAACATTGAACCGTCGTGTTGACAGTCGGCAGTTCTCCCACTCGACCACAGAAGGGACGCCCGCAAATAACTTGTCGGAGTGTTCCAATATATTTTATTTTCAATTACTAGACTAGCATCTCTCCGAAGCCAAGCCAAGGATTGAACATAGAACCGTCATGTTGACAGTCGGCAGTTCTCCCACTCGACCACAGAAGGGACGCCCGCAAATAACTTGTCGGAGTGTTCCAATATATTTTATTTTCAATTACTAGACTAGCATCTCTCCGAAGCCAAGCCAAGGATTGAACATTGAACCGTCGTGTTGACAGTCGGCAGTTCTCCCACTCGACCACAGAAGGGACGCCCGCAAATAACTTGTCGGAGTGTTCCAATATATTTTATTTTCAATTACTAGACTAGCATCTCTCCGAAGCCAAGCCAAGGATTGAACATTGAACCGTCGTGTTGACAGTCGGCAGTTCTCCCACTCGACCACAGAAGGGACGCCCGCAAATAACTTGTCGGAGTGTTCCAATATATTTTATTTTCAATTACTAGACTAGCATCTCTCCGAAGCCAAGCCAAGGATTGAACATAGAACCGTCGTGTTGACAGTCGGCAGTTCTCCCACTCGACCACAGAAGGGACGCCCGCAAATAACTTGTCGGAGTGTTCCAATATATTTTATTTTCAATTACTAGACTAGCATCTCTCCGAAGCCAAGCCAAGGATTGAACATTGAACCGTCGTGTTGACAGTCGGCAGTTCTCCCACTCGACCACAGAAGGGACGCCCGCAAATAACTTGTCGGAGTGTTCCAATATATTTTATTTTCAATTACTAGACTAGCATCTCTCTGAAGCCAAGCCAAGGATTGAACATTGAACCGTCGTGTTGACAGTCGGCAGTTCTCCCACTCGACCACAGAAGGGACGCCCGCAAATAACTTGTCGGAGTGTTCCAATATATTTTATTTTCAATTACTAGACTAGCATCTCTCCGAAGCCAAGCCAAGGATTGAACATAGAACCGTCATGTTGACAGTCGGCAGTTCTCCCACTCGACCACAGAAGGGACGCCCGCAAATAACTTGTCGGAGTGTTCCAATATATTTTATTTTCAATTACTAGACTAGCATCTCTCCGAAGCCAAGCCAAGGATTGAACATTGAACCGTCGTGTTGACAGTCGGCAGTTCTCCCACTCGACCACAGAAGGGACGCCCGCAAATAACTTGTCGGAGTGTTCCAATATATTTTATTTTCAATTACTAGACTAGCATCTCTCCGAAGCCAAGCCAAGGATTGAACATTGAACCGTCGTGTTGACAGTCGGCAGTTCTCCCACTCGACCACAGAAGGGACGCCCGCAAATAACTTGTCGGAGTGTTCCAATATATTTTATTTTCAATTACTAGACTAGCATCTCTCCGAAGCCAAGCCAAGGATTGAACATTGAACCGTCGTGTTGACAGTCGGCAGTTCTCCCACTCGACCACAGAAGGGACGCCCGCAAATAACTTGTCGGAGTGTTCCAATATATTTTATTTTCAATTACTAGACTAGCATCTCTCCGAAGCCAAGCCAAGGATTGAACATAGAACCGTCGTGTTGACAGTCGGCAGTTCTCCCACTCGACCACAGAAGGGACGCCCGCAAATAACTTGTCGGAGTGTTCCAATATATTTTATTTTCAATTACTAGACTAGCATCTCTCCGAAGCCAAGCCAAGGATTGAACATTGAACCGTCATGTTGACAGTCGGCAGTTCTCCCACTCGACCACAGAAGGGACGCCCGCAAATAACTTGTCGGAGTGTTCCAATATATTTTATTTTCAATTACTTGACTAGCATCTCTCTGAAGCCAAGCCAAGGATTGAACATTGAACCGTCATGTTGACAGTCGGCAGTTCTCCCACTCGACCACAGAAGGGACGCCCGCAAATAACTTGTCGGAGTGTTCCAATATATTTTATTTTCAATTACTAGACTAGCATCTCTCTGAAGCCAAGCCAAGGATTGAACATTGAACCGTCGTGTTGACAGTCGGCAGTTCTCCCACTCGACCACAGAAGGGACGCCCGCAAATAACTTGTCGGAGTGTTCCAATATATTTTATTTTCAATTACTAGACTAGCATCTCTCCGAAGCCAAGCCAAGGATTGAACATAGAACCGTCATGTTGACAGTCGGCAGTTCTCCCACTCGACCACAGAAGGGACGCCCGCAAATAACTTGTCGGAGTGTTCCAATATATTTTATTTTCAATTACTAGACTAGCATCTCTCCGAAGCCAAGCCAAGGATTGAACATTGAACCGTCGTGTTGACAGTCGGCAGTTCTCCCACTCGACCACAGAAGGGACGCCCGCAAATAACTTGTCGGAGTGTTCCAATATATTTTATTTTCAATTACTAGACTAGCATCTCTCCGAAGCCAAGCCAAGGATTGAACATTGAACCGTCGTGTTGACAGTCGGCAGTTCTCCCACTCGACCACAGAAGGGACGCCCGCAAATAACTCGTCGGAGTGTTCCAATATATTTTATTTTCAATTACTAGACTAGCATCTCTCCGAAGCCAAGCCAAGGATTGAACATTGAACCGTCGTGTTGACAGTCGGCAGTTCTCCCACTCGACCACAAAAGGGACGCCCGCAAATAACTTGTCGGAGTGTTCCAATATATTTTATTTTCAATTACTAGACTAGCATCTCTCCGAAGCCAAGCCAAGGATTGAACATAGAACCGTCGTGTTGACAGTCGGCAGTTCTCCCACTCGACCACAGAAGGGACGCCCGCAAATAACTCGTCGGAGTGTTCCAATATATTTTATTTTCAATTACTAGACTAGCATCTCTCCGAAGCCAAGCCAAGGATTGAACATTGAACCGTCGTGTTGACAGTCGGCAGTTCTCCCACTCGACCACAGAAGGGACGCCCGCAAATAACTTGTCGGAGTGTTCCAATATATTTTATTTTCAATTACTAGACTAGCATCTCTCTGAAGCCAAGCCAAGGATTGAACATTGAACCGTCGTGTTGACAGTCGGCAGTTCTCCCACTCGACCACAGAAGGGACGCCCGCAAATAACTTGTCGGAGTGTTCCAATATATTTTATTTTCAATTACTAGACTAGCATCTCTCCGAAGCCAAGCCAAGGATTGAACATAGAACCGTCGTGTTGACAGTCGGCAGTTCTCCCACTCGACCACAGAAGGGACGCCCGCAAATAACTCGTCGGAGTGTTCCAATATATTTTATTTTCAATTACTAGACTAGCATCTCTCCGAAGCCAAGCCAAGGATTGAACATTGAACCGTCGTGTTGACAGTCGGCAGTTCTCCCACTCGACCACAGAAGGGACGCCCGCAAATAACTTGTCGGAGTGTTCCAATATATTTTATTTTCAATTACTAGACTAGCATCTCTCCGAAGCCAAGCCAAGGATTGAACATAGAACCGTCGTGTTGACAGTCGGCAGTTCTCCCACTCGACCACAGAAGGGACGCCCGCAAATAACTTGTCGGAGTGTTCCAATATATTTTATTTTCAATTACTAGACTAGCATCTCTCAGAAGCCAAGCCAAGGATTGAACATAGAACCGTCGTGTTGACAGTCGGCAGTTCTCCCACTCGACCACAGAAGGGACGCCCGCAAATAACTCGTCGGAGTGTTCCAATATATTTTATTTTCAATTACTAGACTAGCATCTCTCCGAAGCCAAGCCAAGGATTGAACATAGAACCGTCGTGTTGACAGTCGGCAGTTCTCCCACTCGACCACAGAAGGGACGCCCGCAAATAACTTGTCGGAGTGTTCCAATATATTTTATTTTCAATTACTAGACTAGCATCTCTCCGAAGCCAAGCCAAGGATTGAACATTGAACCGTCGTGTTGACAGTCGGCAGTTCTCCCACTCGACCACAGAAGGGACGCCCGCAAATAACTTGTCGGAGTGTTCCAATATATTTTATTTTCAATTACTAGACTAGCATCTCTCCGAAGCCAAGCCAAGGATTGAACATTGAACCGTCGTGTTGACAGTCGGCAGTTCTCCCACTCGACCACAGAAGGGACGCCCGCAAATAACTTGTCGGAGTGTTCCAATATATTTTATTTTCAATTACTAGACTAGCATCTCTCCGAAGCCAAGCCAAGGATTGAACATTGAACCGTCGTGTTGACAGTCGGCAGTTCTCCCACTCGACCACAGAAGGGACGCCCGCAAATAACTTGTCGGAGTGTTCCAATATATTTTATTTTCAATTACTAGACTAGCATCTCTCCGAAGCCAAGCCAAGGATTGAACATAGAACCGTCGTGTTGACAGTCGGCAGTTCTCCCACTCGACCACAGAAGGGACGCCCGCAAATAACTCGTCGGAGTGTTCCAATATATTTTATTTTCAATTACTAGACTAGCATCTCTCCGAAGCCAAGCCAAGGATTGAACATTGAACCGTCGTGTTGACAGTCGGCAGTTCTCCCACTCGACCACAGAAGGGACGCCCGCAAATAACTCGTCGGAGTGTTCCAATATATTTTATTTTCAATTACTAGACTAGCATCTCTCCGAAGCCAAGCCAAGGATTGAACATTGAACCGTCGTGTTGACAGTCGGCAGTTCTCCCACTCGACCACAGAAGGGACGCCCGCAAATAACTTGTCGGAGTGTTCCAATATATTTTATTTTCAATTACTAGACTAGCATCTCTCCGAAGCCAAGCCAAGGATTGAACATAGAACCGTCGTGTTGACAGTCGGCAGTTCTCCCACTCGACCACAGAAGGGACGCCCGCAAATAACTCGTCGGAGTGTTCCAATATATTTTATTTTCAATTACTAGACTAGCATCTCTCCGAAGCCAAGCCAAGGATTGAACATTGAACCGTCGTGTTGACAGTCGGCAGTTCTCCCACTCGACCACAGAAGGGACGCCCGCAAATAACTTGTCGGAGTGTTCCAACATATTTTATTTTCAATTACTAGACTAGCATCTCTCTGAAGCCAAGCTAAGGATTGAACCTAGAACCGTCGTGTTGACAGTCGGCAGTTCTCCCACTCGACCACAGAAGGGACGCCCGCAAATAACTTGTCGGAGTGTTCCAACATATTTTATTTTCAATTACTAGACTAGCATCTCTCTGAAGCCAAGCTAAGGATTGAACCTAGAACCGTCGTGTTGACAGTCGGCAGTTCTCCCACTCGACCACAGAAGGGACGCCCGCAAATAACTTGTCGGAGTGTTCCAATATATTTTATTTTCAATTACTAGACTAGCATCTCTCCGAAGCCAAGCCAAGGATTGAACATAGAACCGTCGTGTTGACAGTCGGCAGTTCTCCCACTCGACCACAGAAGGGACGCCCGCAAATAACTTGTCGGAGTGTTCCAATATATTTTATTTTCAATTACTAGACTAGCATCTCTCCGAAGCCAAGCCAAGGATTGAACATAGAACCGTCGTGTTGACAGTCGGCAGTTCTCCCACTCGACCACAGAAGGGACGCCCGCAAATAACTCGTCGGAGTGTTCCAATATATTTTATTTTCAATTACTAGACTAGCATCTCTCCGAAGCCAAGCCAAGGATTGAACATAGAACCGTCGTGTTGACAGTCGGCAGTTCTCCCACTCGACCACAGAAGGGACGCCCGCAAATAACTTGTCGGAGTGTTCCAATATATTTTATTTTCAATTACTAGACTAGCATCTCTCCGAAGCCAAGCCAAGGATTGAACATTGAACCGTCGTGTTGACAGTCGGCAGTTCTCCCACTCGACCACAGAAGGGACGCCCGCAAATAACTTGTCGGAGTGTTCCAATATATTTTATTTTCAATTACTAGACTAGCATCTCTCCGAAGCCAAGCCAAGGATTGAACATTGAACCGTCGTGTTGACAGTCGGCAGTTCTCCCACTCGACCACAGAAGGGACGCCCGCAAATAACTTGTCGGAGTGTTCCAATATATTTTATTTTCAATTACTAGACTAGCATCTCTCCGAAGCCAAGCCAAGGATTGAACATTGAACCGTCGTGTTGACAGTCGGCAGTTCTCCCACTCGACCACAGAAGGGACGCCCGCAAATAACTTGTCGGAGTGTTCCAATATATTTTATTTTCAATTACTAGACTAGCATCTCTCCGAAGCCAAGCCAAGGATTGAACATAGAACCGTCGTGTTGACAGTCGGCAGTTCTCCCACTCGACCACAGAAGGGACGCCCGCAAATAACTTGTCGGAGTGTTCCAATATATTTTATTTTCAATTACTAGACTAGCATCTCTCCGAAGCCAATCCAAGGATTGAACATAGAACCGTCGTGTTGACAGTCGGCAGTTCTCCCACTCGACCACAGAAGGGACGCCCGCAAATAACTTGTCGGAGTGTTCCAATATATTTTATTTTCAATTACTAGACTAGCATCTCTCCGAAGCCAAGCCAAGGATTGAACATTGAACCGTCGTGTTGACAGTCGGCAGTTCTCCCACTCGACCACAGAAGGGACGCCCGCAAATAACTTGTCGGAGTGTTCCAATATATTTTATTTTCAATTACTAGACTAGCATCTCTCCGAAGCCAAGCCAAGGATTGAACATAGAACCGTCGTGTTGACAGTCGGCAGTTCTCCCACTCGACCACAGAAGGGACGCCCGCAAATAACTTGTCGGAGTGTTCCAATATATTTTATTTTCAATTACTAGACTAGCATCTCTCCGAAGCCAAGCCAAGGATTGAACATTGAACCGTCGTGTTGACAGTCGGCAGTTCTCCCACTCGACCACAGAAGGGACGCCCGCAAATAACTTGTCGGAGTGTTCCAATATATTTTATTTTCAATTACTAGACTAGCATCTCTCCGAAGCCAAGCCAAGGATTGAACATAGAACCGTCGTGTTGACAGTCGGCAGTTCTCCCACTCGACCACAGAAGGGACGCCCGCAAATAACTTGTCGGAGTGTTCCAATATATTTTATTTTCAATTACTAGACTAGCATCTCTCCGAAGCCAAGCCAAGGATTGAACATTGAACCGTCGTGTTGACAGTCGGCAGTTCTCCCACTCGACCACAGAAGGGACGCCCGCAAATAACTTGTCGGAGTGTTCCAACATATTTTATTTTCAATTACTAGACTAGCATCTCTCCGAAGCCAAGCCAAGGATTGAACATTGAACCGTCGTGTTGACAGTCGGCAGTTCTCCCACTCGACCACAGAAGGGACGCCCGCAAATAACTTGTCGGAGTGTTCCAATATATTTTATTTTCAATTACTAGACTAGCATCTCTCCGAAGCCAAGCCAAGGATTGAACATAGAACCGTCGTGTTGACAGTCGGCAGTTCTCCCACTCGACCACAGAAGGGACGCCCGCAAATAACTTGTCGGAGTGTTCCAATATATTTTATTTTCAATTACTAGACTAGCATCTCTCCGAAGCCAAGCCAAGGATTGAACATAGAACCGTCGTGTTGACAGTCGGCAGTTCTCCCCACTCGACCACAGAAGGGACGCCCGCAAATAACTTGTCGGAGTGTTCCAATATATTTTATTTTCAATTACTAGACTAGCATCTCTCCGAAGCCAAGCCAAGGATTGAACATTGAACCGTCGTGTTGACAGTCGGCAGTTCTCCCACTCGACCACAGAAGGGACGCCCGCAAATAACTTGTCGGAGTGTTCCAATATATTTTATTTTCAATTACTAGACTAGCATCTCTCCGAAGCCAAGCCAAGGATTGAACATAGAACCGTCGTGTTGACAGTCGGCAGTTCTCCCACTCGACCACAGAAGGGACGCCCGCAAATAACTTGTCGGAGTGTTCCAATATATTTTATTTTCAATTACTAGACTAGCATCTCTCCGAAGCCAAGCCAAGGATTGAACATTGAACCGTCGTGTTGACAGTCGGCAGTTCTCCCACTCGACCACAGAAGGGACGCCCGCAAATAACTTGTCGGAGTGTTCCAATATATTTTATTTTCAATTACTAGACTAGCATCTCTCCGAAGCCAAGCCAAGGATTGAACATTGAACCGTCGTGTTGACAGTCGGCAGTTCTCCCACTCGACCACAGAAGGGACGCCCGCAAATAACTTGTCGGAGTGTTCCAATATATTTTATTTTCAATTACTAGACTAGCATCTCTCCGAAGCCAAGCCAAGGATTGAACATAGAACCGTCGTGTTGACAGTCGGCAGTTCTCCCACTCGACCACAGAAGGGACGCCCGCAAATAACTTGTCGGAGTGTTCCAATATATTTTATTTTCAATTACTAGACTAGCATCTCTCCGAAGCCAAGCCAAGGATTGAACATTGAACCGTCGTGTTGACAGTCGGCAGTTCTCCCACTCGACCACAGAAGGGACGCCCGCAAATAACTTGTCGGAGTGTTCCAATATATTTTATTTTCAATTACTAGACTAGCATCTCTCCGAAGCCAAGCCAAGGATTGAACATAGAACCGTCGTGTTGACAGTCGGCAGTTCTCCCACTCGACCACAGAAGGGACGCCCGCAAATAACTTGTCGGAGTGTTCCAATATATTTTATTTTCAATTACTAGACTAGCATCTCTCCGAAGCCAAGCCAAGGATTGAACATTGAACCGTCGTGTTGACAGTCGGCAGTTCTCCCACTCGACCACAGAAGGGACGCCCGCAAATAACTTGTCGGAGTGTTCCAATATATTTTATTTTCAATTACTAGACTAGCATCTCTCCGAAGCCAAGCCAAGGATTGAACATAGAACCGTCGTGTTGACAGTCGGCAGTTCTCCCACTCGACCACAGAAGGGACGCCCGCAAATAACTTGTCGGAGTGTTCCAATATATTTTATTTTCAATTACTAGACTAGCATCTCTCCGAAGCCAAGCCAAGGATTGAACATTGAACCGTCGTGTTGACAGTCGGCAGTTCTCCCACTCGACCACAGAAGGGACGCCCGCAAATAACTTGTCGGAGTGTTCCAATATATTTTATTTTCAATTACTAGACTAGCATCTCTCCGAAGCCAAGCCAAGGATTGAACATAGAACCGTCGTGTTGACAGTCGGCAGTTCTCCCACTCGACCACAGAAGGGACGCCCGCAAATAACTTGTCGGAGTGTTCCAATATATTTTATTTTCAATTACTAGACTAGCATCTCTCCGAAGCCAAGCCAAGGATTGAACATTGAACCGTCGTGTTGACAGTCGGCAGTTCTCCCACTCGACCACAGAAGGGACGCCCGCAAATAACTTGTCGGAGTGTTCCAATATATTTTATTTTCAATTACTAGACTAGCATCTCTCCGAAGCCAAGCCAAGGATTGAACATAGAACCGTCGTGTTGACAGTCGGCAGTTCTCCCACTCGACCACAGAAGGGACGCCCGCAAATAACTTGTCGGAGTGTTCCAATATATTTTATTTTCAATTACTAGACTAGCATCTCTCCGAAGCCAAGCCAAGGATTGAACATTGAACCGTCGTGTTGACAGTCGGCAGTTCTCCCACTCGACCACAGAAGGGACGCCCGCAAATAACTTGTCGGAGTGTTCCAATATATTTTATTTTCAATTACTAGACTAGCATCTCTCCGAAGCCAAGCCAAGGATTGAACATAGAACCGTCGTGTTGACAGTCGGCAGTTCTCCCACTCGACCACAGAAGGGACGCCCGCAAATAACTTGTCGGAGTGTTCCAATATATTTTATTTTCAATTACTAGACTAGCATCTCTCCGAAGCCAAGCCAAGGATTGAACATAGAACCGTCGTGTTGACAGTCGGCAGTTCTCCCACTCGACCACAGAAGGGACACCCGCAAATAACTTGTCGGAGTGTTCCAATATATTTTATTTTCAATTACTAGACTAGCATCTCTCCGAAGCCAAGCCAAGGATTGAACATAGAACCGTCGTGTTGACAGTCGGCAGTTCTCCCACTCGACCACAGAAGGGACGCCCGCAAATAACTTGTCGGAGTGTTCCAATATATTTTATTTTCAATTACTAGACTAGCATCTCTCCGAAGCCAAGCCAAGGATTGAACATTGAACCGTCGTGTTGACAGTCGGCAGTTCTCCCACTCGACCACAGAAGGGACGCCCGCAAATAACTTGTCGGAGTGTTCCAATATATTTTATTTTCAATTACTAGACTAGCATCTCTCCGAAGCCAAGCCAAGGATTGAACATAGAACCGTCGTGTTGACAGTCGGCAGTTCTCCCACTCGACCACAGAAGGGACGCCCGCAAATAACTTGTCGGAGTGTTCCAATATATTTTATTTTCAATTACTAGACTAGCATCTCTCCGAAGCCAAGCCAAGGATTGAACATTGAACCGTCGTGTTGACAGTCGGCAGTTCTCCCACTCGACCACAGAAGGGACGCCCGCAAATAACTTGTCGGAGTGTTCCAATATATTTTATTTTCAATTACTAGACTAGCATCTCTCCGAAGCCAAGCCAAGGATTGAACATTGAACCGTCGTGTTGACAGTCGGCAGTTCTCCCACTCGACCACAGAAGGGACGCCCGCAAATAACTTGTCGGAGTGTTCCAATATATTTTATTTTCAATTACTAGACTAGCATCTCTCCGAAGCCAAGCCAAGGATTGAACATTGAACCGTCGTGTTGACAGTCGGCAGTTCTCCCACTCGACCACAGAAGGGACGCCCGCAAATAACTTGTCGGAGTGTTCCAATATATTTTATTTTCAATTACTAGACTAGCATCTCTCCGAAGCCAAGCCAAGGATTGAACATAGAACCGTCGTGTTGACAGTCGGCAGTTCTCCCACTCGACCACAGAAGGGACGCCCGCAAATAACTTGTCGGAGTGTTCCAATATATTTTATTTTCAATTACTAGACTAGCATCTCTCCGAAGCCAAGCCAAGGATTGAACATTGAACCGTCGTGTTGACAGTCGGCAGTTCTCCCACTCGACCACAGAAGGGACGCCCGCAAATAACTTGTCGGAGTGTTCCAATATATTTTATTTTCAATTACTAGACTAGCATCTCTCCGAAGCCAAGCCAAGGATTGAACATAGAACCGTCGTGTTGACAGTCGGCAGTTCTCCCACTCGACCACAGAAGGGACGCCCGCAAATAACTTGTCGGAGTGTTCCAATATATTTTATTTTCAATTACTAGACTAGCATCTCTCCGAAGCCAAGCCAAGGATTGAACATAGAACCGTCGTGTTGACAGTCGGCAGTTCTCCCACTCGACCACAGAAGGGACGCCCGCAAATAACTTGTCGGAGTGTTCCAATATATTTTATTTTCAATTACTAGACTAGCATCTCTCCGAAGCCAAGCCAAGGATTGAACATAGAACCGTCGTGTTGACAGTCGGCAGTTCTCCCACTCGACCACAGAAGGGACGCCCGCAAATAACTTGTCGGAGTGTTCCAATATATTTTATTTTCAATTACTAGACTAGCATCTCTCCGAAGCCAAGCCAAGGATTGAACATTGAACCGTCGTGTTGACAGTCGGCAGTTCTCCCACTCGACCACAGAAGGGACGCCCGCAAATAACTTGTCGGAGTGTTCCAATATATTTTATTTTCAATTACTAGACTAGCATCTCTCCGAAGCCAAGCCAAGGATTGAACATAGAACCGTCGTGTTGACAGTCGGCAGTTCTCCCACTCGACCACAGAAGGGACGCCCGCAAATAACTTGTCGGAGTGTTCCAATATATTTTATTTTCAATTACTAGACTAGCATCTCTCCGAAGTCAAGCCAAGGATTGAACATTGAACCGTCGTGTTGACAGTCGGCAGTTCTCCCACTCGACCACAGAAGGGACGCCCGCAAATAACTTGTCGGAGTGTTCCAATATATTTTATTTTCAATTACTAGACTAGCATCTCTCCGAAGCCAAGCCAAGGATTGAACATAGAACCGTCGTGTTGACAGTCGGCAGTTCTCCCACTCGACCACAGAAGGGACGCCCGCAAATAACTTGTCGGAGTGTTCCAATATATTTTATTTTCAATTACTAGACTAGCATCTCTCCGAAGCCAAGCCAAGGATTGAACATTGAACCGTCGTGTTGACAGTCGGCAGTTCTCCCACTCGACCACAGAAGGGACGCCCGCAAATAACTTGTCGGAGTGTTCCAATATATTTTATTTTCAATTACTAGACTAGCATCTCTCCGAAGCCAAGCCAAGGATTGAACATAGAACCGTCGTGTTGACAGTCGGCAGTTCTCCCACTCGACCACAGAAGGGACGCCCGCAAATAACTTGTCGGAGTGTTCCAATATATTTTATTTTCAATTACTAGACTAGCATCTCTCCGAAGCCAAGCCAAGGATTGAACATTGAACCGTCGTGTTGACAGTCGGCAGTTCTCCCACTCGACCACAGAAGGGACGCCCGCAAATAACTTGTCGGAGTGTTCCAATATATTTTATTTTCAATTACTAGACTAGCATCTCTCCGAAGCCAAGCCAAGGATTGAACATTGAACCGTCGTGTTGACAGTCGGCAGTTCTCCCACTCGACCACAGAAGGGACGCCCGCAAATAACTTGTCGGAGTGTTCCAATATATTTTATTTTCAATTACTAGACTAGCATCTCTCCGAAGCCAAGCCAAGGATTGAACATTGAACCGTCGTGTTGACAGTCGGCAGTTCTCCCACTCGACCACAGAAGGGACGCCCGCAAATAACTTGTCGGAGTGTTCCAATATATTTTATTTTCAATTACTAGACTAGCATCTCTCCGAAGCCAAGCCAAGGATTGAACCTAGAACCGTCGTGTTGACAGTCGGCAGTTCTCCCACTCGTACACTGAAGGGACGCCCGCAAATAACTTGTCGGAGTGTTCCAATATATTTTATTTTCAATTACTAGACTAGCATCTCTCCGAAGCCAAGCCAAGGATTGAACCTAGAAACGTCGTGTTGACAGTCGGCAGTTCTCCCACTCGACCACAGAAGGGACGCCCGCAAATAACTTGTCGGAGTGTTCCAATATATTTTATTTTCAATTACTAGACTAGCATCTCTCCGAAGCCAAGCCAAGGATTGAACCTAGAAACGTCGTGTTGACAGTCGGCAGTTCTCCCACTCGACCACAGAAGGGACGCCCGCAAATAACTCGTCGGAGTGTTCCAATATATTTTATTTTCAATTACTAGACTAGCATCTCTCCGAAGCCAAGCCAAGGATTGAACCTAGAACCGTCGTGTTGACAGTCGGCAGTTCTCCCACTCGACCACAGAAGGGACGCCCGCAAATAACTCGTCGGAGTGTTCCAATATATTTTATTTTCAATTACTAGACTAGCATCTCTCCGAAGCCAAGCCAAGGATTGAACCTAGAAACGTCGTGTTGACAGTCGGCAGTTCTCCCACTCGACCACAGAAGGGACGCCCGCAAATAACTTGTCGGAGTGTTCCAATATATTTTATTTTCAATTACTAGACTAGCATCTCTCCGAAGCCAAGCCAAGGATTGAACCTAGAACCGTCATGTTGACAGTCGGCAGTTCTCCCACTCGACCACAGAAGGGACGCCCGCAAATAACTTGTCGGAGTGTTCCAATATATTTTATTTTCAATTACTAGACTAGCATCTCTCCGAAGCCAAGCCAAGGATTGAACCTAGAAACGTCGTGTTGACAGTCGGCAGTTCTCCCACTCGACCACAGAAGGGACGCCCGCAAATAACTTGTCGGAGTGTTCCAATATATTTTATTTTCAATTACTAGACTAGCATCTCTCCGAAGCCAAGCCAAGGATTGAACCTAGAAACGTCGTGTTGACAGTCGGCAGTTCTCCCACTCGACCACAGAAGGGACGCCCGCAAATAACTTGTCGGAGTGTTCCAATATATTTTATTTTCAATTACTAGACTAGCATCTCTCCGAAGCCAAGCCAAGGATTGAACCTAGAAACGTCGTGTTGACAGTCGGCAGTTCTCCCACTCGACCACAGAAGGGACGCCCGCAAATAACTTGTCGGAGTGTTCCAATATATTTTATTTTCAATTACTAGACTAGCATCTCTCCGAAGCCAAGCCAAGGATTGAACCTAGAAACGTTGTGTTGACAGTCGGCAGTTCTCCCACTCGACCACAGAAGGGACGCCTGCAAATAACTTGTCGGAGTGTTCCAATATATTTTATTTTCAATTACTAGACTAGCATCTCTCCGAAGCCAAGCCAAGGATTGAACCTAGAACCGTCATGTTGACAGTCGGCAGTTCTCCCACTCGACCACAGAAGGGACGCCCGCAAATAACTTGTCGGAGTGTTCCAATATATTTTATTTTCAATTACTAGACTAGCATCTCTCCGAAGCCAAGCCAAGGATTGAACCTAGAAACGTCGTGTTGACAGTCGGCAGTTCTCCCACTCGACCACAGAAAGGACGCCCGCAAATAACTTGTCGGAGTGTTCCAATATATTTTATTTTCAATTACTAGACTAGCATCTCTCCGAAGCCAAGCCAAGGATTGAACCTAGAAACGTCGTGTTGACAGTCGGCAGTTCTCCCACTCGACCACAGAAGGGACGCCCGCAAATAACTTGTCGGAGTGTTCCAATATATTTTATTTTCAATTACTAGACTAGCATCTCTCCGAAGCCAAGCCAAGGATTGAACCTAGAAACGTCGTGTTGACAGTCGGCAGTTCTCCCACTCGACCACAGAAGGGACGCCCGCAAATAACTCGTCGGAGTGTTCCAATATATTTTATTTTCAATTACTAGACTAGCATCTCTCCGAAGCCAAGCCAAGGATTGAACCTAGAACCGTCGTGTTGACAGTCGGCAGTTCTCCCACTCGACCACAGAAGGGACGCCCGCAAATAACTCGTCGGAGTGTTCCAATATATTTTATTTTCAATTACTAGACTAGCATCTCTCCGAAGCCAAGCCAAGGATTGAACCTAGAAACGTCGTGTTGACAGTCGGCAGTTCTCCCACTCGACCACAGAAGGGACGCCCGCAAATAACTTGTCGGAGTGTTCCAATATATTTTATTTTCAATTACTAGACTAGCATCTCTCCGAAGCCAAGCCAAGGATTGAACCTAGAACCGTCATGTTGACAGTCGGCAGTTCTCCCACTCGACCACAGAAGGGACGCCCGCAAATAACTTGTCGGAGTGTTCCAATATATTTTATTTTCAATTACTAGACTAGCATCTCTCCGAAGCCAAGCCAAGGATTGAACCTAGAAACGTCGTGTTGACAGTCGGCAGTTCTCCCACTCGACCACAGAAGGGACGCCCGCAAATAACTTGTCGGAGTGTTCCAATATATTTTATTTTCAATTACTAGACTAGCATCTCTCCGAAGCCAAGCCAAGGATTGAACCTAGAAACGTCGTGTTGACAGTCGGCAGTTCTCCCACTCGACCACAGAAGGGACGCCCGCAAATAACTTGTCGGAGTGTTCCAATATATTTTATTTTCAATTACTAGACTAGCATCTCTCCGAAGCCAAGCCAAGGATTGAACCTAGAAACGTCGTGTTGACAGTCGGCAGTTCTCCCACTCGACCACAGAAGGGACGCCCGCAAATAACTTGTCGGAGTGTTCCAATATATTTTATTTTCAATTACTAGACTAGCATCTCTCCGAAGCCAAGCCAAGGATTGAACCTAGAAACGTCGTGTTGACAGTCGGCAGTTCTCCCACTCGACCACAGAAGGGACGCCCGCAAATAACTTGTCGGAGTGTTCCAATATATTTTATTTTCAATTACTAGACTAGCATCTCTCCGAAGCCAAGCCAAGGATTGAACCTAGAACCGTCATGTTGACAGTCGGCAGTTCTCCCACTCGACCACAGAAGGGACGCCCGCAAATAACTTGTCGGAGTGTTCCAATATATTTTATTTTCAATTACTAGACTAGCATCTCTCCGAAGCCAAGCCAAGGATTGAACCTAGAAACGTCGTGTTGACAGTCGGCAGTTCTCCCACTCGACCACAGAAGGGACGCCCGCAAATAACTTGTCGGAGTGTTCCAATATATTTTATTTTCAATTACTAGACTAGCATCTCTCCGAAGCCAAGCCAAGGATTGAACCTAGAACCGTCGTGTTGACAGTCGGCAGTTCTCCCACTCGACCACAGAAGGGACGCCCGCAAATAACTTGTCGGAGTGTTCCAATATATTTTATTTTCAATTACTAGACTAGCATCTCTCCGAAGCCAAGCCAAGGATTGAACCTAGAAACGTCGTGTTGACAGTCGGCAGTTCTCCCACTCGACCACAGAAGGGACGCCCGCAAATAACTTGTCGGAGTGTTCCAATATATTTTATTTTCAATTACTAGACTAGCATCTCTCCGAAGCCAAGCCAAGGATTGAACCTAGAAACGTCGTGTTGACAGTCGGCAGTTCTCCCACTCGACCACAGAAGGGACGCCCGCAAATAACTTGTCGAAGTGTTCCAATATATTTTATTTTAAATTACTAGACAAGCATCTCTCCGATGCCAAGCCAAGGATTGAACCTAGAACCGTCGTGTTGACAGTCGGCAGTTCTCCGACTCGACCACAGAAGGGACGCCCGCAAATAACTTGTCGAAGTGTTCCAATATATTTTATTTTCAATTACTAGACTAGCATCTCTCCGATGCCAAGCCAAGGATTGAACCTAGAACCGTCGTGTTGACAGTCGGCAGTTCTCCCACTCGACCACAGAAGGGACGCCCGCAAATAACTTGTCGGAGTGTTCCAATATATTTTATTTTCAATTACTAGACTAGCATCTCTCCGAAGCCAAGCCAAGGATTGAACCTAGAAACGTCGTGTTGACAGTCGGCAGTTCTCCCACTCGACCACAGAAGGGACGCCCGCAAATAACTTGTCGAAGTGTTCCAATATATTTTATTTTCAATTACTAGACTAGCATCTCTCCGATGCCAAGCCAAGGATTGAACCTAGAACCGTCGTGTTGACAGTCGGCAGTTCTCCCACTCGACCACAGAAGGGACGCCCGCAAATAACTTGTCGAAGTGTTCCAATATATTTTATTTTCAATTACTAGACTAGCATCTCTCCGATGCCAAGCCAAGGATTGAACCTAGAACCGTCGTGTTGACAGTCGGCAGTTCTCCCACTCGACCACAGAAGGGACGCCCGCAAATAACTTGTCGGAGTGTTCCAATATATTTTATTTTCAATTACTAGACTAGCATCTCTCCGATGCCAAGCCAAGGATTGAACCTAGAACCGTCGTGTTGACAGTCGGCAGTTCTCCCACTCGACCACAGAAGGGACGCCCGCAAATAACTTGTCGGAGTGTTCCAATATATTTTATTTTCAATTACTAGACTAGCATCTCTCCGAAGTCAAGCCAAGGATTGAACCTAGAACCGTCCTGTTGACAGTCGGCAGTTCTCCCACTCGACCACTGAAGGGACGCCCGCAAATAACTTGTCGGAGTGTTCCAATATATTTTATTTTCAATTACTAGACTAGCATCTCTCCGAAGCCAAGCCAAGGATTGAACCTAGAACCGTCATGTTGACAGTCGGCAGTTCTCCCACTCGACCACAGAAGGGACGCCCGCAAATAACTTGTCGGAGTGTTCCAATATATTTTATTTTCAATTACTAGACTAGCATCTCTCCGAAGCCAAGCCAAGGATTGAACCTAGAACCGTCATGTTGACAGTCGGCAGTTGTCCCACTCGACCACAGAAGGGACGCCCGCAAATAACTTGTCGGAGTGTTCCAATATATTTTATTTTCAATTACTAGACTAGCATCTCTCCGAAGCCAAGACAAGGATTGAACCTAGAAACGTCGTGTTGACAGTCGGCAGTTCTCCCACTCGACCACAGAAGGGACGCCCGCAAATAACTTGTCGGAGTGTTCCAATATATTTTATTTTCAATTACTAGACTAGCATCTCTCCGAAGCCAAGCCAAGGATTGAACCTAGAACCGTCATGTTGACAGTCGGCAGTTCTCCCACTCGACCACTGAAGGGACGCCCGCAAATAACTTGTCGGAGTGTTCCAATATATTTTATTTTCAATTACTAGACTAGCATCTCTCCGAAGCCAAGCCAAGGATTGAACCTAGAAACGTCGTGTTGACAGTCGGCAGTTCTCCCACTCGACCACAGAAGGGACGCCCGCAAATAACTTGTCGAAGTGTTCCAATATATTTTATTTTCAATTACTAGACTAGCATCTCTCCGATGCCAAGCCAAGGATTGAACCTAGAACCGTCGTGTTGACAGTCGGCAGTTCTCCCACTCGACCACAGAAGGGACGCCCGCAAATAACTTGTCGAAGTGTTCCAATATATTTTATTTTCAATTACTAGACTAGCATCTCTCCGATGCCAAGCCAATGATTGTACCTAGAACCGTCGTGTTGACAGTCGGCAGTTGTCCCACTCGACCACAGAAGGGACGCCCGCAAATAACTTGTCGGAGTGTTCCAATATATTTTATTTTCAATTACTAGACTAGCATCTCTCCGAAGCCAAGCCAAGGATTGAACCTAGAACCGTCGTGTTGACAGTCGGCAGTTCTCCCACTCGACCACAGAAGGGACGCCCGCAAATAACTTGTCGGAGTGTTCCAATATATTTTATTTTCAATTACTAGACTAGCATCTCTCCGAAGCCAAGCCAAGGATTGAACCTAGAACCGTCGTGTTGACAGTCGGCAGTTCTCCCACTCGACCACAGAAGGGACGCCTGCAAATAACTTGTCGGAGTGTTCCAATATATTTTATTTTCAATTACTAGACTAGCATCTCTCCGAAGCCAAGCCAAGGATTGAACATAGAACCGTCGTGTTGACAGTCGGCAGTTCTCCCACTCGACCACAGAAGGGACGCCCGCAAATAACTTGTCGGAGTGTTCCAATATATTTTATTTTCCTTTACTAGACTAGCATCTCTCCGAAGCCAAGCCAAGGATTGAACCTAGAACCGTCGTGTTGACAGTCGGCAGTTCTTCCACTCGACCACTGAAGGGACGCCCGCAAATAACTTGTCGGAGTGTTCCAATATATTTTATTTTCCTTTACTAGACTAGCATCTCTCCGAAGCCAAGCCAAGGATTGAACCTAGAACCGTCGTGTTGACAGTCGGCAGTTCTCCCACTCGACCACTGAAGGGACGCCCGCAAATAACTTGTCGGAGTGTTCCAATATATTTTATTTTCAATTACTAGACTAGCATCTCTCCGAAGCCAAGCCAAGGATTGAACCTAGAACCGTCGTGTTGACAGTCGGCAGTTCTCCCACTCGACCACAGAAGGGACGCCCGCAAATAACTTGTCGGAGTGTTCCAATATATTTTATTTTCAATTACTAGACTAGCATCTCTCCGAAGCCAAGCCAAGGATTGAACCTAGAACCGTCGTGTTGACAGTCGGCAGTTCTCCCACTCGACCACAGAAGGGACGCCCGCAAATAACTTGTCGGAGTGTTCCAATATATTTTATTTTCAATTACTAGACTAGCATCTCTCCGAAGCCAAGCCAAGGATTGAACCTAGAACCGTCGTGTTGACAGTCGGCAGTTCTCCCACTCGACCACAGAAGGGACGCCCGCAAATAACTTGTCGGAGTGTTCCAATATATTTTATTTTCAATTACTAGACTAGCATCTCTCCGAAGCCAAGCCAAGGATTGAACCTAGAACCGTCGTGTTGACAGTCGGCAGTTCTTCCACTCGACCACTGAAGGGACGCCCGCAAATAACTTGTCGGAGTGTTCCAATATATTTTATTTTCCTTTACTAGACTAGCATCTCTCCGAAGCCAAGCCAAGGATTGAACCTAGAACCGTCGTGTTGACAGTCGGCAGTTCTCCCACTCGACCACTGAAGGGACGCCCGCAAATAACTTGTCGGAGTGTTCCAATATATTTTATTTTCAATTACTAGACTAGCATCTCTCCGAAGCCAAGCCAAGGATTGAACCTAGAACCGTCGTGTTGACAGTCGGCAGTTCTCCCACTCGACCACAGAAGGGACGCCCGCAAATAACTTGTCGGAGTGTTCCAATATATTTTATTTTCAATTACTAGACTAGCATCTCTCCGAAGCCAAGCCAAGGATTGAACCTAGAACCGTCGTGTTGACAGTCGGCAGTTCTCCCACTCGACCACAGAAGGGACGCCCGCAAATAACTTGTCGGAGTGTTCCAATATATTTTATTTTCAATTACTAGACTAGCATCTCTCCGAAGCCAAGCCAAGGATTGAACCTAGAACCGTCGTGTTGACAGTCGGCAGTTCTCCCACTCGACCACAGAAGGGACGCCCGCAAATAACTTGTCGGAGTGTTCCAATATATTTTATTTTCAATTACTAGACTAGCATCTCTCCGAAGCCAAGCCAAGGATTGAACCTAGAACCGTCGTGTTGACAGTCGGCAGTTCTCCCACTCGACCACAGAAGGGACGCCCGCAAATAACTTGTCGGAGTGTTCCAATATATTTTATTTTCAATTACTAGACTAGCATCTCTCCGAAGCCAAGCCAAGGATTGAACCTAGAACCGTCGTGTTGACAGTCGGCAGTTCTCCCACTCGACCACAGAAGGGACGCCCGCAAATAACTTGTTGGAGTGTTCCAATATATTTTATTTTCAATTACTAGACTAGCATCTCTCCGAAGCCAAGCCAAGGATTGAACCTAGAACCGTCGTGTTGACAGTCGGCAGTTCTCCCACTCGACCACAGAAGGGACGCCCGCAAATAACTTGTCGGAGTGTTCCAATATATTTTATTTTCAATTACTAGACTAGCATCTCTCCGAAGCCAAGCCAAGGATTGAACCTAGAACCGTCGTGTTGACAGTCGGCAGTTCTCCCACTCGACCACAGAAGGGACGCCTGCAAATAACTTGTCGGAGTGTTCCAATATATTTTATTTTCAATTACTAGACTAGCATCTCTCCGAAGCCAAGCCAAGGATTGAACATAGAACCGTCGTGTTGACAGTCGGCAGTTCTCCCACTCGACCACAGAAGGGACGCCCGCAAATAACTTGTCGGAGTGTTCCAATATATTTTATTTTCCTTTACTAGACTAGCATCTCTCCGAAGCCAAGCCAAGGATTGAACCTAGAACCGTCGTGTTGACAGTCGGCAGTTCTTCCACTCGACCACTGAAGGGACGCCCGCAAATAACTTGTCGGAGTGTTCCAATATATTTTATTTTCAATTACTAGACTAGCATCTCTCCGAAGCCAAGCCAAGGATTGAACCTAGAACCGTCGTGTTGACAGTCGGCAGTTCTCCCACTCGACCACTGAAGGGACGCCCGCAAATAACTTGTCGGAGTGTTCCAATATATTTTATTTTCAATTACTAGACTAGCATCTCTCCGAAGCCAAGCCAAGGATTGAACCTAGAACCGTCGTGTTGACAGTCGGCAGTTCTCCCACTCGACCACAGAAGGGACGCCCGCAAATAACTTGTCGGAGTGTTCCAATATATTTTATTTTCAATTACTAGACTAGCATCTCTCCGAAGCCAAGCCAAGGATTGAACCTAGAACCGTCGTGTTGACAGTCGGCAGTTCTCCCACTCGACCACAGAAGGGACGCCCGCAAATAACTTGTTGGAGTGTTCCAATATATTTTATTTTCAATTACTAGACTAGCATCTCTCCGAAGCCAAGCCAAGGATTGAACCTAGAACCGTCGTGTTGACAGTCGGCAGTTCTCCCACTCGACCACAGAAGGGACGCCCGCAAATAACTTGTCGGAGTGTTCCAATATATTTTATTTTCAATTACTAGACTAGCATCTCTCCGAAGCCAAGCCAAGGATTGAACCTAGAACCGTCGTGTTGACAGTCGGCAGTTCTCCCACTCGACCACTGAAGGGACGCCCGCAAATAACTCGTCGGAGTGTTCCAATATATTTTATTTTCAATTACTAGACTAGCATCTCTCCGAAGCCAAGCCAAGGATTGAACCTAGAACCGTCGTGTTGACAGTCGGCAGTTCTTCCACTCGACCACTGAAGGGACGCCCACAAATAACTTGTTGGAGTGTTCCAATATATTTTATTTTCAATTACTAGACTAGCATCTCTCCGAAGCCAAGCCAAGGATTGAACCTAGAACCGTCGTGTTGACAGTCGGCAGTTCTCCCACTCGACCACAGAAGGGACGCCCGCAAATAACTTGTCGGAGTGTTCCAATATATTTTATTTTCAATTACTAGACTAGCATCTTTCCGAAGCCAAGCCAAGGATTGAACCTAGAACCGTCGTGTTGACAGTCGGCAGTTCTCCCACTCGACCACAGAAGGGACGCCCGCAAATAACTTGTCGGAGTGTTCCAATATATTTTATTTTCAATTACTAGACTAGCATCTCTCCGAAGCCAAGCCAAGGATTGAACCTAGAACCGTCGTGTTGACAGTCGGCAGTTCTCCCACTCGACCACAGAAGGGACGCCCGCAAATAACTTGTCGGAGTGTTCCAATATATTTTATTTTCAATTACTAGACTAGCATCTCTCCGAAGCCAAGCCAAGGATTGAACCTAGAACCGTCGTGTTGACAGTCGGCAGTTCTCCCACTCGACCACTGAAGGGACGCCCGCAAATAACTCGTCGGAGTGTTCCAATATATTTTATTTTCAATTACTAGACTAGCATCTCTCCGAAGCCAAGCCAAGGATTGAACCTAGAACCGTCGTGTTTACAGTCGGCAGTTCTCCCACTCGACCACTGAAGGGACGCCCGCAAATAACTTGTCGGAGTGTTCCAATATATTTTATTTTCAATTACTAGACTAGCATCTCTCCGAAGCCAAGCCAAGGATTGAACCTAGAACCGTCGTGTTGACAGTCGGCAGTTCTCCCACTCGACCACTGAAGGGACGCCCGCAAATAACTCGTCGGAGTGTTCCAATATATTTTATTTTCAATTACTAGACTAGCATCTCTCCGAAGCCAAGCCAAGGATTGAACCTAGAACCGTCGTGTTGACAGTCGGCAGTTCTCCCACTCGACCACTGAAGGGACGCCCGCAAATAACTTGTCGGAGTGTTCCAATATATTTTATTTTCAATTACTAGACTAGCATCTCTCCGAAGCCAAGCCAAGGATTGAACCTAGAACCGTCGTGTTGACAGTCGGCAGTTCTCCCACTCGACCACTGAAGGGACGCCCGCAAATAACTCGTCGGAGTGTTCCAATATATTTTATTTTCAATTACTAGACTAGCATCTCTCCGAAGCCAAGCCAAGGATTGAACCTAGAACCGTCGTGTTGACAGTCGGCAGTTCTCCCACTCGACCACTGAAGGGACGCCCGCAAATAACTCGTCGGAGTGTTCCAATATATTTTATTTTCAATTACTAGACTAGCATCTCTCCGAAGCCAAGCCAAGGATTGAACCTAGAACCGTCGTGTTGACAGTCGGCAGTTCTCCCACTCGACCACTGAAGGGACGCCCGCAAATAACTTGTCGGAGTGTTCCAATATATTTTATTTTCAATTACTAGACTAGCATCTCTCCGAAGCCAAGCCAAGGATTGAACCTAGAACCGTCGTGTTGACAGTCGGCAGTTCTCCCACTCGACCACTGAAGGGACGCCCGCAAATAACTCGTCGGAGTGTTCCAATATATTTTATTTTCAATTACTAGACTAGCATCTCTCCGAAGCCAAGCCAAGGATTGAACCTAGAACCGTCGTGTTGACAGTCGGCAGTTCTCCCACTCGACCACAGAAGGACGCCCGCAAATAACTTGTCGGAGTGTTCCAATATATTTTATTTTCAATTACTAGACTAGCATCTCTCCGAAGCCAAGCCAAGGATTGAACCTAGAACCGTCGTGTTGACAGTCGGCAGTTCTCCCACTCGACCACTGAAGGGACGCCCGCAAATAACTTGTCGGAGTGTTCCAATATATTTTATTTTCAATTACTAGACTAGCATCTCTCCGAAGCCAAGCCAAGGATTGAACCTAGAACCGTCGTGTTGACAGTCGGCAGTTCTCCCACTCGACCACTGAAGGGACGCCCGCAAATAACTCGTCGGAGTGTTCCAATATATTTTATTTTCAATTACTAGACTAGCATCTCTCCGAAGCCAAGCCAAGGATTGAACCTAGAACCGTCGTGTTGACAGTCGGCAGTTCTCCCACTCGACCACTGAAGGGACGCCCGCAAATAACTTGTCGGAGTGTTCCAATATATTTTATTTTCAATTACTAGACTAGCATCTCTCCGAAGCCAAGCCAAGGATTGAACCTAGAACCGTCGTGTTGATAGTCGGCAGTTCTCCCACTCGACCACTGAAGGGACGCCCGCAAATAACTCGTCGGAGTGTTCCAATATATTTTATTTTCAATTACTAGACTAGCATCTCTCCGAAGCCAAGCCAAGGATTGAACCTAGAACCGTCGTGTTGACAGTCGGCAGTTCTCCCACTCGACCACTGAAGGGACGCCCGCAAATAACTTGTCGGAGTGTTCCAATATATTTTATTTTCAATTACTAGACTAGCATCTCTCCGAAGCCAAGCCAAGGATTGAACCTAGAACCGTTGTGTTGACAGTCGGCAGTTCTCCCACTCGACCACTGAAGGGACGCCCGCAAATAACTTGTCGGAGTGTTCCAATATATTTTATTTTCAATTACTAGACTAGCATCTCTCCGAAGCCAAGCCAAGGATTGAACCTAGAACCGTTGTGTTGACAGTCGGCAGTTCTCCCACTCGACCACTGAAGGGACGCCCGCAAATAACTTGTCGGAGTGTTCCAATATATTTTATTTTCAATTACTAGACTAGCATCTCTCCGAAGCCAAGCCAAGGATTGAACCTAGAACCGTCGTGTTGACAGTCGGCAGTTCTCCCACTCGACCACTG
This sequence comes from Euprymna scolopes, assembly GCF_053919585.1. NCBI lineage: Eukaryota > Metazoa > Mollusca > Cephalopoda > Sepiida > Sepiolidae > Euprymna > Euprymna scolopes. The sequence goes on along the minus strand of NC_136527.1, from coordinate 109,697,239 downwards.
AAGGGACGCCCGCAAATAACTTGTCGGAGTGTTCCAATATATTTTATTTTCAATTACTAGACTAGCATCTCTCCGAAGCCAAGCCAAGGATTGAACCTAGAACCGTCGTGTTGACAGTCGGCAGTTCTCCCACTCGACCACTGAAGGGACGCCCGCAAATAACTCGTCGGAGTGTTCCAATATATTTTATTTTCAATTACTAGACTAGCATCTCTCCGAAGCCAAGCCAAGGATTGAACCTAGAACCGTCGTGTTGACAGTCGGCAGTTCTCCCACTCGACCACTGAAGGGACGCCCGCAAATAACTTGTCGGAGTGTTCCAATATATTTTATTTTCAATTACTAGACTAGCATCTCTCCGAAGCCAAGCCAAGGATTGAACCTAGAACCGTCGTGTTGACAGTCGGCAGTTCTCCCACTCGACCACTGAAGGGACGCCCGCAAATAACTCGTCGGAGTGTTCCAATATATTTTATTTTCAATTACTAGACTAGCATCTCTCCGAAGCCAAGCCAAGGATTGAACCTAGAACCATCGTGTTGACAGTCGGCAGTTCTCCCACTCGACCACTGAAGGGACGCCCGCAAATAACTCGTCGGAGTGTTCCAATATATTTTATTTTCAATTACTAGACTAGCATCTCTCCGAAGCCAAGCCAAGGATTGAACCTAGAACCGTCGTGTTGACAGTCGGCAGTTCTCCCACTCGACCACTGAAGGGACGCCCGCAAATAACTTGTCGGAGTGTTCCAATATATTTTATTTTCAATTACTAGACTAGCATCTCTCCGAAGCCAAGCCAAGGATTGAACCTAGAACCGTCGTGTTGACAGTCGGCAGTTCTCCCACTCGACCACAGAAGGGACGCCCGCAAATAACTTGTCGGAGTGTTCCAATATATTTTATTTTCAATTACTAGACTAGCATCTCTCCGAAGCCAAGCCAAGGATTGAACCTAGAACCGTCGTGTTGACAGTCGGCAGTTCTCCCACTCGACCACTGAAGGGACGCCCGCAAATAACTCGTCGGAGTGTTCCAATATATTTTATTTTCAATTACTAGACTAGCATCTCTCCGAAGCCAAGCCAAGGATTGAACCTAGAACCGTCGTGTTGACAGTCGGCAGTTCTCCCACTCGACCACTGAAGGGACGCCCGCAAATAACTTGTCGGAGTGTTCCAATATATTTTATTTTCAATTACTAGACTAGCATCTCTCCGAAGCCAAGCCAAGGATTGAACCTAGAACCGTCGTGTTGACAGTCGGCAGTTCTCCCACTCGACCACTGAAGGGACGCCCGCAAATAACTCGTCGGAGTGTTCCAATATATTTTATTTTCAATTACTAGACTAGCATCTCTCCGAAGCCAAGCCAAGGATTGAACCTAGAACCGTCGTGTTGACAGTCGGCAGTTCTCCCACTCGACCACTGAAGGGACGCCCGCAAATAACTTGTCGGAGTGTTCCAATATATTTTATTTTCAATTACTAGACTAGCATCTCTCCGAAGCCAAGCCAAGGATTGAACCTAGAACCGTCGTGTTGACAGTCGGCAGTTCTCCCACTCGACCACTGAAGGGACGCCCGCAAATAACTTGTCGGAGTGTTCCAATATATTTTATTTTCAATTACTAGACTAGCATCTCTCCGAAGCCAAGCCAAGGATTGAACCTAGAACCGTCGTGTTGACAGTCGGCAGTTCTCCCACTCGACCACTGAAGGGACGCCCGCAAATAACTCGTCGGAGTGTTCCAATATATTTTATTTTCAATTACTAGACTAGCATCTCTCCGAAGCCAAGCCAAGGATTGAACCTAGATCCGTCGTGTTGACAGTCGGCAGTTCTCCCACTCGACCACTGAAGGGACGCCCGCAAATAACTTGTCGGAGTGTTCCAATATATTTTATTTTCAATTACTAGACTAGCATCTCTCCGAAGCCAAGCCAAGGATTGAACCTAGAACCGTCGTGTTGACAGTCGGCAGTTCTCCCACTCGACCACAGAAGGGACGCCCGCAAATAACTTGTCGGAGTGTTCCAATATATTTTATTTTCAATTACTAGACTAGCATCTCTCCGAAGCCAAGCCAAGGATTGAACCTAGAACCGTCGTGTTGACAGTCGGCAGTTCTCCCACTCGACCACTGAAGGGACGCCCGCAAATAACTTGTCGGAGTGTTCCAATATATTTTATTTTCAATTACTAGACTAGCATCTCTCCGAAGCCAAGCCAAGGATTGAACCTAGAACCGTCATGTTGACAGTCGGCAGTTCTCCCACTCGACCACTTAAGGGACGCCCGCAAATAACTTTTCGGAGTGTTCCAATATATTTTATTTTCAATTACTAGACTAGCATCTCTCCTAAGCAAAGCCAAGGATTGAACCTAGAACCGTCATGTTGACAGTCGGCAGTTCTCCCACTCGACCACAGAAGGGACGCCCGCAAATAACTCGTCGGAGTGTTCCAATATATTTTATTTTCAATTACTAGACTAGCATCTCTCCGAAGCCAAGCCAAGGATTGAACCTAGAACCGTCGTGTTGACAGTCGGCAGTTCTCCCACTCGACCACTGAAGGGACGCCCGCAAATAACTCGTCGGAGTGTTCCAATATATTTTATTTTCAATTACTAGACTAGCATCTCTCCGAAGCCAAGCCAAGGATTGAACCTAGAACCGCCGTGTTGACAGTCGGCAGTTCTCCCACTCGACCACAGAAGGGACGCCCGCAAATAACTTGTCGGAGTGTTCCAATATATTTTATTTTCAATTACTAGACTAGCATCTCTCCGAAGCCAAGCCAAAGATTGAACCTAGAACCGTCGTGTTGACAGTCGGCAGTTCTCCCACTCGACCACAGAAGGGACGCCCGCAAATAACTTGTCGGAGTGTTCCAATATATTTTATTTTCAATTACTAGACTAGCATCTCTCCGAAGCCAAGCCAAGGATTGAACCTAGAACCGTCATGTTGACAGTCGGCAGTTCTCCCACTCGACCACTGAAGGGACGCCCGCAAATAACTTGTCGGAGTGTTCCAATATATTTTATTTTCAATTACTAGACTAGCATCTCTCCGAAGCCAAGCCAAGGATTGAACCTAGAACCGTCATGTTGACAGTCGGCAGTTCTCCCACTCGACCACTGAAGGGACGCCCGCAAATAACTTGTCGGAGTGTTCCAATATATTTTATTTTCAATTACTAGACTAGCATCTCTCCGAAGCCAAGCCAAGGATTGGACCTAGAACCGTCGTGTTGACAGTCGGCAGTTCTCCCACTCGACCACTGAAGGGACGCCCGCAAATAACTCGTCGGAGTGTTCCAATATATTTTATTTTCAATTACTAGATTAGCATCTCTCCGAAGCCAAGCCAAAGATTGAACCTAGAACCGTCGTGTTGACAGTCGGCAGTTCTCCCACTCGACCACAGAAGGGACGCCCGCGAATAATTTGTCGGAGTGTTCCAATATATTTTATTTTCAATTACTAGACTAGCATCTCTCCGAAGCCAAGCCAAGGATTGAACCTAGAACCGTCGTGTTGACAGTCGGCAGTTCTCCCACTCGACCACTGAAGGGACGCCCGCAAATAACTTGTCGGAGTGTTCCAATATATTTTATTTTCAATTACTAGACTAGCATCTCTCCGAAGCCAAGCCAAGGATTGAACCTAGAACCGTAATGTTGACAGTCGGCAGTTCTCCCACTCGACCACTGAAGGGACGCCCGCAAATAACTTGTCGGAGTGTTCCAATATATTTTATTTTCAATTACTAGACTAGCATCTCTCCGAAGCCAAGCCAAGGATTGAACCTAGAACCGTCATGTTGACAGTCGGCAGTTCTCCCACTCGACCACTGAAGGGACGCCCGCAAATAACTTGTCGGAGTGTTCCAATATATTTTATTTTCAATTACTAGACTAGCATCTCTCCGAAGCCAAGCCAAGGATTGAACCTAGAACCGTCATGTTGACAGTCGGCAGTTCTCCCACTCGACCACTGAAGGGACGCCCGCAAATAACTCGTCGGAGTGTTCCAATATATTTTATTTTCAATTACTAGACTAGCATCTCTCCGAAGCCAAGCCAAGGATTGAACCTAGAACCGTCGTGTTGACAGTCGGCAGTTCTCCCACTCGACCACTGAAGGGACGCCCGCAAATAACTTGTCGGAGTGTTCCAATATATTTTATTTTCAATTACTAGACTAGCATCTCTCCGAAGCCAAGCCAAGGATTGAACCTAGAACCGTCGTGTTGACAGTCGGCAGTTCTCCCACTCGACCACTGAAGGGACGCCCGCAAATAACTTGTCGGAGTGTTCCAATATATTTTATTTTCAATTACTAGACTAGCATCTCTCCGAAGCCAAGCCAAGGATTGAACCTAGAACCGTCGTGTTGACAGTCGGCAGTTCTCCCACTCGACCACTGAAGGGACGCCCGCAAATAACTTGTCGGAGTGTTCCAATATATTTTATTTTCAATTACTAGACTAGCATCTCTCCGAAGCCAAGCACAGGATTGAACCTAGAACCGTCGTGTTGACAGTCGGCAGTTCTCCCACTCGACCACTGAAGGGACGCCCGCAAATAACTCGTCGGAGTGTTCCAATATATTTTATTTTCAATTACTAGACTAGCATCTCTCCGAAGCCAAGCCAAAGATTGAACCTAGAACCGTCGTGTTGACAGTCGGCAGTTCTCCCACTCGACCACAGAAGGGACACCCGCAAATAACTTGTCGGAGTGTTCCAATATATTTTATTTTCAATTACTAGACTAGCATCTCTCCGAAGCCAAGCCAAGGATTGAACCTAGAACCGTCGTGTTGACAGTCGGCAGTTCTCCCACTCGACCACTGAAGGGACGCCCGCAAATAACTTGTCGGAGTGTTCCAATATATTTTATTTTCAATTACTAGACTAGCATCTCTCCGAAGCCAAGCCAAGGATTGAACCTAGAACCGTCGTGTTGACAGTCGGCAGTTCTCCCACTCGACCACTGAAGGGACGCCCGCAAATAACTTGTCGGAGTGTTCCAATATATTTTATTTTCAATTACTAGACTAGCATCTCTCCGAAGCCAAGCCAAGGATTGAACCTAGAACCGTCATGTTGACAGTCGGCAGTTCTCCCACTCGACCACTGAAGGGACGCCCGCAAATAACTTGTCGGAGTGTTCCAATATATTTTATTTTCAATTACTAGACTAGCATCTCTCCGAAGCCAAGCCAAGGATTGAACCTAGAACCGTCATGTTGACAGTCGGCAGTTCTCCCACTCGACCACTGAAGGGACGCCCGCAAATAACTCGTCGGAGTGTTCCAATATATTTTATTTTCAATTACTAGACTAGCATCTCTCCGAAGCCAAGCCAAGGATTGAACCTAGAACCGTCGTGTTGACAGTCGGCAGTTCTCCCACTCGACCACTGAAGGGACGCCCGCAAATAACTTGTCGGAGTGTTCCAATATATTTTATTTTCAATTACTAGACTAGCATCTCTCCGAAGCCAAGCCAAGGATTGAACCTAGAACCGTCGTGTTGACAGTCGGCAGTTCTCCCACTCGACCACAGAAGGGACGCCCGCAAATAACTTGTCGGAGTGTTCCAATATATTTTATTTTCAATTACTAGACTAGCATCTCTCCGAAGCCAAGCCAAGGATTGAACCTAGAACCGTCGTGTTGACAGTCGGCAGTTCTCCCACTCGACCACTGAAGGGACGCCCGCAAATAACTTGTCGGAGTGTTCCAATATATTTTATTTTCAATTACTAGACTAGCATCTCTCCGAAGCCAAGCCAAGGATTGAACCTAGAACCGTCGTGTTGACAGTCGGCAGTTCTCCCACTCGACCACTGAAGGGACGCCCGCAAATAACTTGTCGGAGTGTTCCAATATATTTTATTTTCAATTACTAGACTAGCATCTCTCCGAAGCCAAGCCAAGGGTTGAACCTAGAACCGTCGTGTTGACAGTCGGCAGTTCTCCCACTCGACCACAGAAGGGACGCCCGCAAATAACTTGTTGGAGTGTTCCAATATATTTTATTTTCAATTACTAGACTAGCATCTCTCCGAAGCCAAGCCAAAGATTGAACCTAGAACCGTCGTGTTGACAGTCGGCAGTTCTCCCACTCGACCACAGAAGGGACGCCCGCAAATAACTTGTCGGAGTGTTCCAATATATTTTATTTTCAATTACTAGACTAGCATCTCTCCGAAGCCAAGCCAAGGATTGAACCTAGAACCGTCGTGTTGACAGTCGGCAGTTCTCCCACTCGACCACAGAAGGGACGCCCGCAAATAACTTGTCGGAGTGTTCCAATATATTTTATTTTCAATTACTAGACTAGCATCTCTCCGAAGCCAAGCCAAGGATTGAACCTAGAACCGTCGTGTTGACAGTCGGCAGTTCTCCCACTCGACCACTGAAGGGACGCCCGCAAATAACTCGTCGGAGTGTTCCAATATATTTTATTTTCAATTACTAGACTAGCATCTCTCCGAAGCCAAGCCAAGGATTGAACCTAGAACCGTCGTGTTGACAGTCGGCAGTTCTCCCACTCGACCACAGAAGGGACGCCCGCAAATAACTTGTCGGAGTGTTCCAATATATTTTATTTTCAATTACTAGACTAGCATCTCTCCGAAGCCAAGCCAAGGATTGAACCTAGAACCGTCGTGTTGACAGTCGGCAGTTCTCCCACTCGACCACTGAAGGGACGCCCGCAAATAACTTGTCGGAGTGTTCCAATATATTTTATTTTCAATTACTAGACTAGCATCTCTCCGAAGCCAAGCCAAGGATTGAACCTAGAACCGTCATGTTGACAGTCGGCAGTTCTCCCACTCGACCACTTAAGGGACGCCCGCAAATAACTTTTCGGAGTGTTCCAATATATTTTATTTTCAATTACTAGACTAGCATCTCTCCTAAGCAAAGCCAAGGATTGAACCTAGAACCGTCATGTTGACAGTCGGCAGTTCTCCCACTCGACCACTGAAGGGACGCCCGCAAATAACTTGTCGGAGTGTTCCAATATATTTTATTTTCAATTACTAGACTAGCATCTCTCCGAAGCCAAGCCAAGGATTGGACCTAGAACCGTCGTGTTGACAGTCGGCAGTTCTCCCACTCGACCACTGAAGGGACGCCCGCAAATAACTCGTCGGAGTGTTCCAATATATTTTATTTTCAATTACTAGATTAGCATCTCTCCGAAGCCAAGCCAAAGATTGAACCTAGAACCGTCGTGTTGACAGTCGGCAGTTCTCCCACTCGACCACAGAAGGGACGCCCGCAAATAATTTGTCGGAGTGTTCCAATATATTTTATTTTCAATTACTAGACTAGCATCTCTCCGAAGCCAAGCCAAGGATTGAACCTAGAACCGTCGTGTTGACAGTCGGCAGTTCTCCCACTCGACCACTGAAGGGACGCCCGCAAATAACTTGTCGGAGTGTTCCAATATATTTTATTTTCAATTACTAGACTAGCATCTCTCCGAAGCCAAGCCAAGGATTGAACCTAGAACCGTAATGTTGACAGTCGGCAGTTCTCCCACTCGACCACTGAAGGGACGCCCGCAAATAACTTGTCGGAGTGTTCCAATATATTTTATTTTCAATTACTAGACTAGCATCTCTCCGAAGCCAAGCCAAGGATTGAACCTAGAACCGTCGTGTTGACAATCGGCAGTTCTCCCACTCGACCACAGAAGGGACGCCCGCAAATAACTTGTCGGAGTGTTCCAATATATTTTATTTTCAATTACTAGACTAGCATCTCTCCGAAGCCAAGCCAAGGATTGAACCTAGAACCGTCGTGTTGACAGTCGGCAGTTCTCCCACTCGACCACAGAAGGGACGCCCGCAAATAACTTGTCGGAGTGTTCCAATATATTTTATTTTCAATTACTAGACTAGCATCTCTCCGAAGCCAAGCCAAGGATTGAACATAGAACCGTCGTGTTGACAGTCGACAATTCTCCCACTCGACCACAGAAGGGACGCCCGCAAATAACTTGTCGGAGTGTTCCAATATATTTTATTTTCAATTACTAGACTAGCATCTCTCTGAAGCCAAGCCAAGGATTGAACATAGAACCGTCGTGTTGACAGTCGGCAGTTCTCCCACTCGACCACAGAAGGGACGCCCGCAAATAACTTGTCGGAGTGTTCCAATATATTTTATTTTCAATTACTAGACTAGCATCTCTCCGAAGCCAAGCCAAGGATTGAACATAGAACCGTCGTGTTGACAGTCGGCAGTTCTCCCACTCGACCACAGAAGGGACGCCCGCAAATAACTTGTCGGAGTGTTCCAATATATTTTATTTTCAATTACTAGACTAGCATCTCTCCGAAGCCAAGCCAAGGATTGAACATAGAACCGTCGTGTTGACAGTCGGCAGTTCTCCCACTCGACCACAGAAGGGACGCCCGCAAATAACTTGTCGGAGTGTTCCAATATATTTTATTTTCAATTACTAGACTAGCATCTCTCCGAAGCCAAGCCAAGGATTGAACCTAGAACCGTCGTGTTGACAATCGGCAGTTCTCCCACTCGACCACAGAAGGGACGCCCGCAAATAACTTGTCGGAGTGTTCCAATATATTTTATTTTCAATTACTAGACTAGCATCTCTCCGAAGCCAAGCCAAGGATTGAACCTAGAACCGTCGTGTTGACAGTCGGCAGTTCTCCCACTCGACCACAGAAGGGACGCCCGCAAATAACTTGTCGGAGTGTTCCAATATATTTTATTTTCAATTACTAGACTAGCATCTCTCCGAAGCCAAGCCAAGGATTGAACATAGAACCGTCGTGTTGACAGTCGACAATTCTCCCACTCGACCACAGAAGGGACGCCCGCAAATAACTTGTCGGAGTGTTCCAATATATTTTATTTTCAATTACTAGACTAGCATCTCTCCGAAGCCAAGCCAAGGATTGAACATAGAACCGTCGTGTTGACAGTCGGCAGTTCTTCCACTCGACCACAGAAGGGACGCCCGCAAATAACTTGTCCGAGTGTTCCAATATATTTTATTTTCAATTACTAGACTAGCATCTCTCCGAAGCCAAGCCAAGGATTGAACATAGAACCGTCGTGTTGACAGTCGGCAGTTCTCCCACTCGACCACTGAAGGGACGCCCGCAAATAACTTGTCGGAGTGTTCCAATATATTTTATTTTCAATTACTAGACTAGCATCTCTCCGAAGCCAAGCCAAGGATTGAACATAGAACCATCGTGTTGACAGTCGGCAGTTCTTCCACTCGACCACAGAAGGGACGCCCGCAAATAACTTGTCGGAGTGTTCCAATATATTTTATTTTCAATTACTAGACTAGCATCTCTCCGAAGCCAAGCCAAGGATTGAACATAGAACCGTCGTGTTGACAGTCGGCAGTTCTTCCACTCGACCACAGAAGGGACGCCCGCAAATAACTTGTCCGAGTGTTCCAATATATTTTATTTTCAATTACTAGACTAGCATCTCTCCGAAGCCAAGCCAAGGATTGAACATAGAACCGTCGTGTTGACAGTCGGCAGTTCTTCCACTCGACCACAGAAGGGACGCCCGCAAATAACTTGTCGGAGTGTTCCAATATATTTTATTTTCAATTACTAGACTAGCATCTCTCCGAAGCCAAGCCAAGGATTGAACATAGAACCATAGTGTTGACAGTCGGCAGTTCTTCCACTCGACCACAGAAGGGACGCCCGCAAATAACTTGTCGGAGTGTTCCAATATATTTTATTTTCAATTACTAGACTAGCATCTCTCCGAAGCCAAGCCAAGGATTGAACATAGAACCGTCGTGTTGACAGTCGGCAGTTCTTCCACTCGACCACAGAAGGGACGCCCGCAAATAACTTGTCCGAGTGTTCCAATATATTTTATTTTCAATTACTAGACTAGCATCTCACCGAAGCCAAGCCAAGGATTGAACCTAGAACCGTCGTGTTGACAGTCGGCAGTTCTCCCACTCGACCACAGAAGGGACGCCCGCAAATAACTTGTCGGAGTGTTCCAATATATTTTATTTTCAATTACTAGACTAGCATCTCACCGAAGCCAAGCCAAGGATTGAACCTAGAACCGTCGTGTTGACAGTCGGCAGTTCTCCCACTCGACCACAGAAGGGACGCCCGCAAATAACTTGTCGGAGTGTTCCAATATATTTTATTTTCAATTACTAGACTAGCATCTCACCGAAGCCATGCCAAGGATTGAACCTAGAACCGTCGTGTTGACAGTCGGCAGTTCTCCCACTCGACCACAGAAGGGACGCCCGCAAATAACTTGTCGGAGTGTTCCAATATATTTTATTTTCAATTACTAGACTAGCATCTCACCGAAGCCAAGCCAAGGATTGAACCTAGAACCGTCGTGTTGACAGTCGGCAGTTCTCCCACTCGACCACAGAAGGGACGCCCGAAAATAACTTGTCGGAGTGTTCCAATATATTTTATTTTCAATTACTAGACTAGCATCTCACCGAAGCCATGCCAAGGATTGAACCTAGAACCGTCGTGTTGACAGTCGGCAGTTCTCCCACTCGACCACAGAAGGGACGCCCGCAAATAACTTGTCGGAGTGTTCCAATATATTTTATTTTCAATTACTAGACTAGCATCTCACCGAAGCCAAGCCAAGGATTGAACCTAGAACCGTCGTGTTGACAGTCGGCAGTTCTCCCACTCGACCACAGAAGGGACGCCCGCAAATAACTTGTCGGAGTGTTCCAATATATTTTATTTTCAATTACTAGACAAGCATCTCACCGAAGCCAAGCCAAGGATTGAACCTAGAACCGTCGTGTTGACAGTCGGCAGTTCTCCCACTCGACCACAGAAGGGACGCCCGCAAATAACTTGTCGGAGTGTTCCAATATATTTTATTTTCAATTACTAGACTAGCATCTCACCGAAGCCAAGCCAAGGATTGAACCTAGAACCGTCGTGTTGACAGTCGGCAGTTCTCCCACTCGACCACAGAAGGGACGCCCGAAAATAACGTGTCGGAGTGTTCCAATATATTTTATTTTCAATTACTAGACTAGCATCTCACCGAAGCCAAGCCAAGGATTGAACCTAGAACCGTCGTGTTGACAGTCGGCAGTTCTCCCACTCGACCACAGAAGGGACGCCCGCAAATAACTTGTCGGAGTGTTCCAATATATTTTATTTTCAATTACTAGACTAGCATCTCTCCGAAGCCAAGCCAAGGATTGAACCTAGAACCGTCGTGTTGACAGTCGACAATTCTCCCACTCGACCACAGAAGGGACGCCCGCAAATAACTTGTCGGAGTGTTCCAATATATTTTATTTTCAATTACTAGACTAGCATCTCACCGAAGCCAAGCCAAGGATTGAACCTAGAACCGTCGTGTTGACAGTCGACAATTCTCCCACTCGACCACAGAAGGGACGCCCGCAAATAACTTGTCGGAGTGTTCCAATATATTTTATTTTCAATTACTAGACTAGCATCTCTCCGAAGCCAAGCCAAGGATTGAACCTAGAACCGTCGTGTTGACAGTCGGCAGTTCTCCCACTCGACCACAGAAGGGACGCCCGCAAATAACTTGTCGGAGTGTTCCAATATATTTTATTTTCAATTACTAGACTAGCATCTCACCGAAGCCAAGCCAAGGATTGAACCTAGAACCGTCGTGTTGACAGTCGGCAGTTCTCCCACTCGACCACAGAAGGGACGCCCGCAAATAACTTGTCGGAGTGTTCCAATATATTTTATTTTCAATTACTAGACTAGCATCTCTCCGAAGCCAAGCCAAGGATTGAACCTAGAACCGTCGTGTTGACAGTCGGCAGTTCTCCCACTCGACCACAGAAGGGACGCCCGCAAATAACTTGTCGGAGTGTTCCAATATATTTTATTTTCAATTACTAGACTAGCATCTCTCCGAAGCCAAGCCAAGGATTGAACCTAGAACCGTCGTGTTTACAGTCGGCAGTTCTCCAACTCGACCACAGAAGGGACGCCCGCAAATAACTTGTCGGAGTGTTCCAATATATTTTATTTTCACTTACTAGACTAGCATCTCTCCGAAGCCAAGCCAAGGATTGAACCTAGAACCGTCGTGTTGACAGTCGGCAGTTCTCCCACTCGACCACAGGAGGGACGCCCGCAAATAACTTGTCGGAGTGTTCCAATATATTTTATTTTCAATTACTAGACTAGCATCTCCCCGAAGCCAAGCCAAGGATTGAACCTAGAACCGTCGTGTTGACAGTCGGCAGTTCTCCCACTCGACCACAGAAGGGACGCCCGCAAATAACTTGTCGGAGTGTTCCAATATATTTTATTTTCAATTACTAGACTAGCATCTCTCCGAAGCCAAGCCAAGGATTGAACCTAGAACCGTCGTGTTGACAGTCGGCAGTTCTCCCACTCGACCACAGAAGGGACGCCCGCAAATAACTTGTCGGAGTGTTCCAATATATTTTATTTTCAATTACTAGACTAGCATCTCTCCGAAGCCAAGCCAAGGATTGAACCTAGAACCGTCGTGTTGACAGTCGGCAGTTCTCCCACTCGACCACAGAAGGGACGCCCGCAAATAACTTGTCGGAGTGTTCCAATATATTTTATTTTCAATTACTAGACTAGCATCTCTCCGAAGCCAAGCCAAGGATTGAACCTAGAACCGTCGTGTTGACAGTCGGCAGTTCTCCCACTCGACCACAGAAGGGACGCCCGCAAATAACTTGTCGGAGTGTTCCAATATATTTTATTTTCAATTACTAGACTAGCATCTCTCCGAAGCCAAGCCAAGGATTGAACCTAGAACCGTCGTGTTGACAGTCGGCAGTTCTCCCACTCCACCACAGAAGGGACGCCCGCAAATAACTTGTCGGAGTGTTCCAATATATTTTATTTTCAATTACTAGACTAGCATCTCTCCGAAGCCAAGCCAAGGATTGAACCTAGAACCGTCGTGTTGACAGTCGGCAGTTCTCCCACTCGACCACTGAAGGGACGCCCGCGAATAACTCGTCGGAGTGTTCCAATATATTTTATTTTCAATTACTAGACTAGCATCTCTCCGAAGCCAAGCCAAGGATTGAACCTAGAACCGTCATGTTGACAGTCGGCAGTTCTCCCACTCGACCACAGAAGGGACGCCCGCAAATAACTTGTCGGAGTGTTCCAATATATTTTATTTTCAATTACTAGACTAGCATCTCTCCGAAGCCAAGCCAAGGATTGAACCTAGAACCGTCGTGTTGACAGTCGGCAGTTCTCCCACTCGACCACAGAAGGGACGCCCGCAAATAACTTGTCGGAGTGTTCCAATATATTTTATTTTCAATTACTAGACTAGCATCTCACCGAAGCCATGCCAAGGATTGAACCTAGAACCGTCGTGTTGACAGTCGGCAGTTCTCCCACTCGACCACAGAAGGGACGCCCGCAAATAACTTGTCGGAGTGTTCCAATATATTTTATTTTCAATTACTAGACTAGCATCTCACCGAAGCCAAGCCAAGGATTGAACCTAGAACCGTCGTGTTGACAGTCGGCAGTTCTCCCACTCGACCACAGAAGGGACGCCCGAAAATAACGTGTCGGAGTGTTCCAATATATTTTATTTTCAATTACTAGACTAGCATCTCACCGAAGCCAAGCCAAGGATTGAACCTAGAACCGTCGTGTTGACAGTCGGCAGTTCTCCCACTCGACCACAGAAGGGACGCCCGCAAATAACTTGTCGGAGTGTTCCAATATATTTTATTTTCAATTACTAGACTAGCATCTCTCCGAAGCCAAGCCAAGGATTGAACCTAGAACCGTCGTGTTGACAGTCGACAATTCTCCCACTCGACCACAGAAGGGACGCCCGCAAATAACTTGTCGGAGTGTTCCAATATATTTTATTTTCAATTACTAGACTAGCATCTCACCGAAGCCAAGCCAAGGATTGAACCTAGAACCGTCGTGTTGACAGTCGACAATTCTCCCACTCGACCACAGAAGGGACGCCCGCAAATAACTTGTCGGAGTGTTCCAATATATTTTATTTTCAATTACTAGACTAGCATCTCTCCGAAGCCAAGCCAAGGATTGAACCTAGAACCGTCGTGTTGACAGTCGGCAGTTCTCCCACTCGACCACAGAAGGGACGCCCGCAAATAACTTGTCGGAGTGTTCCAATATATTTTATTTTCAATTACTAGACTAGCATCTCACCGAAGCCAAGCCAAGGATTGAACCTAGAACCGTCGTGTTGACAGTCGGCAGTTCTCCCACTCGACCACAGAAGGGACGCCCGCAAATAACTTGTCGGAGTGTTCCAATATATTTTATTTTCAATTACTAGACTAGCATCTCTCCGAAGCCAAGCCAAGGATTGAACCTAGAACCGTCGTGTTGACAGTCGGCAGTTCTCCCACTCGACCACAGAATGGACGCCCGCAAATAACTTGTCGGAGTGTTCCAATATATTTTATTTTCAATTACTAGACTAGCATCTCTCCGAAGCCAAGCCAAGGATTGAACCTAGAACCGTCGTGTTTACAGTCGGCAGTTCTCCCACTCGACCACAGAAGGGACGCCCGCAAATAACTTGTCGGAGTGTTCCAATATATTTTATTTTCACTTACTAGACTAGCATCTCTCCGAAGCCAAGCCAAGGATTGAACCTAGAACCGTCGTGTTGACAGTCGGCAGTTCTCCCACTCGACCACAGGAGGGACGCCCGCAAATAACTTGTCGGAGTGTTCCAATATATTTTATTTTCAATTACTAGACTAGCATCTCTCCGAAGCCAAGCCAAGGATTGAACCTAGAACCGTCGTGTTGACAGTCGGCAGTTCTCCCACTCGACCACAGAAGGGACGCCCGCAAATAACTTGTCGGAGTGTTCCAATATATTTTATTTTCAATTACTAGACTAGCATCTCTCCGAAGCCAAGCCAAGGATTGAACCTAGAACCGTCGTGTTGACAGTCGGCAGTTCTCCCACTCGACCACAGAAGGGACGCCCGCAAATAACTTGTCGGAGTGTTCCAATATATTTTATTTTCAATTACTAGACTAGCATCTCTCCGAAGCCAAGCCAAGGATTGAACCTAAACCGTCGTGTTGACAGTCGGCAGTTCTCCCACTCGACCACAGAAGGGACGCCCGCAAATAACTTGTCGGAGTGTTCCAATATATTTTATTTTCAATTACTAGACTAGCATCTCTCCGAAGCCAAGCCAAGGATTGAACCTAGAACCGTCGTGTTGACAGTCGGCAGTTCTCCCACTCGACCACAGAAGGGACGCCCGCAAATAACTTGTCGGAGTGTTCCAATATATTTTATTTTCAATTACTAGACTAGCATCTCTCCGAAGCCAAGCCAAGGATTGAACCTAGAACCGTCGTGTTGACAGTCGGCAGTTCTCCCACTCCACCACAGAAGGGACGCCCGCAAATAACTTGTCGGAGTGTTCCAATATATTTTATTTTCAATTACTAGACTAGCATCTCTCCGAAGCCAAGCCAAGGATTGAACCTAGAACCGTCGTGTTGACAGTCGGCAGTTCTCCCACTCGACCACTGAAGGGACGCCCGCGAATAACTCGTCGGAGTGTTCCAATATATTTTATTTTCAATTACTAGACTAGCATCTCTCCGAAGCCAAGCCAAGGATTGAACCTAGAACCGTCATGTTGACAGTCGGCAGTTCTCCCACTCGACCACAGAAGGGACGCCCGCAAATAACTTGTCGGAGTGTTCCAATATATTTTATTTTCAATTACTAGACTAGCATCTCTCCGAAGCCAAGCCAAGGATTGAACCTAGAACCGTCGTGTTGACAGTCGGCAGTTCTCCCACTCGACCACAGAAGGGACGCCCGCAAATAACTTGTCGGAGTGTTCCAATATATTTTATTTTCAATTACTAGACTAGCATCTCTCCGAAGCCAAGCCAAAGATTGAACCTAGAACCGTCGTGTTGACAGTCGGCAGTTCTCCCACTCGACCACAGAAGGGACGCCCGCAAATAACTTGTCGGAGTGTTCCAATATATTTTATTTTCAATTACTAGACTAGCATCTCTCCGAAGCCAAGCTAAGGATTGAACCTAGAACCGTCGTGTTGACAGTCGGCAGTTCTCCCACTCGACCACAGAAGGGACGCCCGCAAATAACTTGTCGGAGTGTTCCAATATATTTTATTTTCAATTACTAGACTAGCATCTCTCCGAAGCCAAGCCAAGGATTGAACCTAGAACCGTCGTGTTGACAGTCTCCAGTTCTCCCACTCGACCACAGAAGGGACGCCCGCAAATAACTTGTCGGAGTGTTCCAATATATTTTATTTTCAATTACTAGACTAGCATCTCTCCGAAGCCAAGCCAAGGATTGAACCTAGAACCGTCGTGTTGACAGTCGACAATTCTCCCACTCGACCACAGAAGGGACGCCCGCAAATAACTTGTCGGAGTGTTCCAATATATTTTATTTTCAATTACTAGACTAACATCTCTCCGAAGCCAAGCCAAGGATTGAACCTAGAACCGTCGTGTTGACAGTCGGCAGTTCTCCCACTCGACCACTGAAGGGACGCCCGCAAATAACTTGTTGGAGTGTTCCAATATATTTTATTTTCAATTACTAGACTAGCATCTCTCCGAAGCCAAGCCAAGGATTGAACCTAGAACCGTCGTGTTGACAGTCGGCAGTTCTCCCACTCGACCACAGAAGGGACGCCCGCAAATAACTTGTTGGAGTGTTCCAATATATTTTATTTTCAATTACTAGACTAGCATCTCTCCGAAGCCAAGCCAAGGATTGAACCTAGAACCGTCGTGTTGACAGTCGGCAGTTCTCCCACTCGACCACAGAAGGGACGCCCGCAAATAACTTGTCGGAGTGTTCCAATATATTTTATTTTCAATTACTAGACTAGCATCTCTCCAAAGCCAAGCCAAGGATTGAACCTAGAACCGTCGTGTTGACAGTCGACAATTCTCCCACTCGACCACAGAAGGGACGCCCGCAAATAACTTGTCGGAGTGTTCCAATATATTTTATTTTCAATTACTAGACTAACATCTCTCCGAAGCCAAGCCAAGGATTGAACCTAGAACCGTCGTGTTGACAGTCGGCAGTTCTCCCACTCGACCACTGAAGGGACGCCCGCAAATAACTTGTCGGAGTGTTCCAATATATTTTATTTTCAATTACTAGACTAGCATCTCTCCGAAGCCAAGCCAAGGATTGAACCTAGAACCGTCGTGTTGACAGTCGGCAGTTCTTCCACTCGACCACAGAAGGGACGCCCGCAAATAACTTGTCGGAGTGTTCCAATATATTTTATTTTCAATTACTAGACTAGCATCTCTCCGAAGCCAAGCCAAGGATTGAACCTAGAACCGTCGTGTTGACAGTCGGCAGTTCTCCCACTCGACCACAGAAGGGACGCCCGCAAATAACTTGTTGGAGTGTTCCAATATATTTTATTTTCAATTACTAGACTAGCATCTCTCCGGAGCCAAGCCAAGGATTGAACCTAGAACCGTCGTGTTGACAGTCGGCAGTTCTCCCACTCGACCACAGAAGGGACGCCCGCAAATAACTTGTCGGAGTGTTCCAATATATTTTATTTTCAATTACTAGACTAGCATCTCTCCGAAGCCAAGCCAAGGATTGAACCTAGAACCGTCGTGTTGACAGTCGGCAGTTCTCCCACTCGACCACAGAAGGGACGCCCGCAAATAACTTGTCGGAGTGTTCCAATATATTTTATTTTCAATTACTAGACTAGCATCTCTCCGAAGCCAAGCCAAGGATTGAACCTAGAACCGTCGTGTTGACAGTCGGCAGTTCTCCCACTCGACCACAGAAGGGACGCCAGCAAATAACTTGTCGGAGTGTTCCAATATATTTTATTTTCAATTACTAGACTAGCATCTCTCCGAAGCCAAGCCAAGGATTGAACCTAGAACCGTCGTGTTGACAGTCGGCAGTTCTCCCACTCGACCACAGAAGGGACGCCCGCAAATAACTTGTCGGAGTGTTCCAATATATTTTATTTTCAATTACTAGACTAGCATCTCTCCGAAGCCAAGCCAAGGATTGAACCTAGAACCGTCGTGTTGACAGTCGGCAGTTCTCCCACTCGACCACAGAAGGGACGCCCGCAAATAACTTGTCGGAGTGTTCCAATATATTTTATTTTCAATTACTAGACTAGCATCTCTCCGAAGCCAAGCCAAGGATTGAACCTAGAACCGTCGTGTTGACAGTCGGCAGTTCTCCCACTCGACCACTGAAGGGACGCCCGCAAATAACTCGTCGGAGTGTTCCAATATATTTTATTTTCAATTACTAGACTAGCATCTCTCCGAAGCCAAGCCAAGGATTGAACCTAGAACCGTCGTGTTGACAGTCGGCAGTTCTCCCACTCGACCACAGAAGGGACGCCCGCAAATAACTTGTCGGAGTGTTCCAATATATTTTATTTTCAATTACTAGACTAGCATCTCTCCGAAGCCAAGCCAAGGATTGAACCTAGAACCGTCGTGTTGACAGTCGGCAGTTCTCCCACTCGACCACTGAAGGGACGCCCAAAAATAACTTGTCGGAGTGTTCCAATATATTTTATTTTCAATTACTAGACTAGCATCTCTCCGAAGCCAAGCCAAGGATTGAACCTAGAACCGTCGTGTTGACAGTCGGCAGTTCTCCCACTCGACCACAGAAGGGACGCCCGCAAATAACTTGTCGGAGTGTTCCAATATAGTTTATTTTCAATTACTAGACTAGCATCTCTCCGAAGCCAAGCCAAGGATTGAACCTAGAACCGTCGTGTTGACAGTCGGCAGTTCTCCCACTCGACCACTGAAGGGACGCCCACAAATAACTTGTCGGAGTGTTCCAATATATTTTATTTTCAATTACTAGACTAGCATCTCTCCGAAGCCAAGCCAAGGATTGAACCTAGAACCGTCGTGTTGACAGTCGGCAGTTCTCCCACTCGACCACTGAAAGGACGCCCGCAAATAACTTGTCGGAGTGTTCCAATATATTTTATTTTCAATTACTAGACTAGCATCTCTCCGAAGCCAAGCCAAGGATTGAACCTAGAACCGTCGTGTTGACAGTCGGCAGTTCTCCCACTCGACCACTGAAGGGACGCCCGCAAATAACTTGTCGGAGTGTTCCAATATATTTTATTTTCAATTACTAGACTAGCATCTCTCCGAAGCCAAGCCAAGGATTGAACCTAGAACCGTCGTGTTGACAGTCGGCAGTTCTCCCACTCGACCACTTAAGGGACGCCCGCAAATAACTTGTCGGAGTGTTCCAATATATTTTATTTTCAATTACTAGACTAGCATCTCTCCGAAGCCAAGCCAAGGATTGAACCTAGAACCGTCGTGTTGACAGTCGGCAGTTCTCCCACTCGACCACAGAAGGGACGCCCGCAAATAACTTGTCGGAGTGTTCCAATATATTTTATTTTCAATTACTAGACTAGCATCTCTCCGAAGCCAAGCCAAGGATTGAACCTAGAACCGTCGTGTTGACAGTCGGCAGTTCTCCCACTCGACCACTGAAGGGACGCCCGCAAATAACTTGTCGGAGTGTTCCAATATATTTTATTTTCAATTACTAGACTAGCATCTCTCCGAAGCCAAGCCAAGGATTGAACCTAGAACCGTCGTGTTGACAGTCGGCAGTTCTCCCACTCGACCACTGAAGGGACGCCCGCAAATAACTTGTCGGAGTGTTCCAATATATTTTATTTTCAATTACTAGACTAGCATCTCTCCGAAGCCAAGCCAAGGATTGAACCTAGAACCGTCGTGTTGACAGTCGGCAGTTCTCCCACTCGACCACTGAAGGGACGCCCGCAAATAACTTGTCGGAGTGTTCCAATATATTTTATTTTCAATTACTAGACTAGCATCTCTCCGAAGCCAAGCCAAGGATTGAACCTAGAACCGTCGTGTTGACAGTCGGCAGTTCTCCCACTCGACCACAGAAGGGACGCCCGCAAATAACTTGTCGGAGTGTTCCAATATATTTTATTTTCAATTACTAGACTAGCATCTCTCCGAAGCCAAGCCAAGGATTGAACCTAGAACCGTCGTGTTGACAGTCGGCAGTTCTCCCACTCGACCACAGAAGGGACGCCCGCAAATAACTTGTCGGAGTGTTCCAATATATTTTATTTTCAATTACTAGACTAGCATCTCTCCGAAGCCAAGCCAAGGATTGAACCTAGAACCGTCGTGTTGACAGTCGGCAGTTCTCCCACTCGACCACAGAAGGGACGCCCGCAAATAACTTGTCGGAGTGTTCCAATATATTTTATTTTCAATTACTAGACTAGCATCTCTCCGAAGCCAAGCCAAGGATTGAACCTAGAACCGTCGTGTTGACAGTCGGCAGTTCTCCCACTCGACCACAGAAGGGACGCCCGCAAATAACTTGTCGGAGTGTTCCAATATATTTTATTTTCAATTACTAGACTAGCATCTCACCGAAGCCAAGCCAAGGATTGAACCTAGAACCGTCGTGTTGACAGTCGGCAGTTCTCCCACTCGACCACAGAAGGGACGCCCGCAAATAACTTGTCGGAGTGTTCCAATATATTTTATTTTCAATTACTAGACTAGCATCTCTCCGAAGCCAAGCCAAGGATTGAACCTAGAACCGTCGTGTTGACAGTCGGCAGTTCTCCCACTCGACCACAGAAGGGACGCCCGCAAATAACTTGTCGGAGTGTTCCAATATATTTTATTTTCAATTACTAGACTAGCATCTCTCCGAAGCCAAGCCAAGGATTGAACCTAGAACCGTCGTGTTGACAGTCGGCAGTTCTCCCACTCGACCACAGAAGGGACGCCCGCAAATAACTTGTCGGAGTGTTCCAATATATTTTATTTTCAATTACTAGACTAGCATCTCTCCGAAGCAAAGCCAAGGATTGAACCTAGAACCGTCGTGTTGAAAGTCGGCAGTTCTCCCACTCGACCACAGAAGGGACGCCCGCAAATAACTTGTCGGAGTGTTCCAATATATTTTATTTTCAATTACTAGACTAGCATCTCTCCGAAGCCAAGCCAAGGATTGAACCTAGAACCGTCGTGTTGACAGTCGGCAGTTCTCCCACTCGACCACAGAAGGGACGCCCGCAAATAACTTGTCGGAGTGTTCCAATATATTTTATTTTCAATTACTAGACTAGCATCTCTCCGAAGCCAAGCCAAGGATTGAACATAGAACCATCGTGTTGACAGTCGGCAGTTCTCCCACTCGACCACAGAAGGGACGCCCGCAAATAACTTGTCGGAGTGTTCCAATATATTTTATTTTCAATTACTAGACTAGCATCTCTCTGAAGCCAAGCCAAGGATTGAACCTAGAACCGTCGTGTTGACAGTCGGCAGTTCTCCCACCTGACCACTGAAGGGACGCCCGCAAATAACTTGTCGGAGTGTTCCAATATATTTTATTTTCAATTACTAGACTAGCATCTCTCTGAAGCCAAGCCAAGGATTGAACCTAGAACCGTCGTGTTGACAGTCGGCAGTTCTCCCACTCGACCACAGAAGGGACGCCCGCAAATAACTTGTCGGAGTGTTCCAATATATTTTATTTTCAATTACTAGACTAGCATCTCTCTGAAGCCAAGCCAAGGATTGAACCTAGAACCGTCGTGTTGACAGTCGGCAGTTCTCCCACTCGACCACAGAAGGGACGCCCGCAAATAACTTGTCGGAGTGTTCCAATATATTTTATTTTCAATTACTAGACTAGCATCTCTCCGAAGCCAAGCCAAGGATTGAACCTAGAACCGTCGTGTTGACAGTCGGCAGTTCTCCCACTCGACCACAGAAGGGACGCCCGCAAATAACTTGTCGGAGTGTTCCAATATATTTTATTTTCAATTACTAGACTAGCATCTCTCTGAAGCCAAGCCAAGGATTGAACATAGAACCATCGTGTTGACAGTCGGCAGTTCTCCCACTCGACCACAGAAGGGACGCCCGCAAATAACTTGTCGGAGTGTTCCAATATATTTTATTTTCAATTACTAGACTAGCATCTCTCTGAAGCCAAGCCAAGGATTGAACATAGAACCGTCGTGTTGACAGTCGGCAGTTCTCCCACCTGACCACTGAAGGGACGCCCGCAAATAACTCGTCGGAGTGTTCCAATATATTTTATTTTCAATTACTAGACTAGCATCTCTCCGAAGCCAAGCCAAGGATTGAACATAGAACCGTCGTGTTGACAGTCGGCAGTTCTCCCACTCGACCACTGAAGGGACGCCCGCAAATAACTCGTCGGAGTGTTCCAATATATTTTATTTTCAATTACTAGACTAGCATCTCTCCGAAGCCAAGCCAAGGATTGAACATAGAACCGTCGTGTTGACAGTCGGCAGTTCTCCCACCTGACCACTGAAGGTACGCCCGCAAATAACTCGTCGGAGTGTTCCAATATATTTTATTTTCAATTACTAGACTAGCATCTCTCCGAAGCCAAGCCAAGGATTGAACATAGAACCGTCGTGTTGACAGTCGGCAGTTCTCCCACTCGACCACAGAAGGGACGCCCGCAAATAACTTGTCGGAGTGTTCCAATATATTTTATTTTCAATTACTAGACTAGCATCTCTCCGAAGCCAAGCCAAGGATTGAACATAGAACCGTCGTGTTGACAGTCGGCAGTTCTCCCACCTGACCACTGAAGGGACGCCCGCAAATAACTCGTCGGAGTGTTCCAATATATTTTATTTTCAATTACTAGACTAGCATCTCTCCGAAGCCAAGCCAAGGATTGAACCTAGAACCGTCGTGTTGACAGTCGGCAGTTCTCCCACCTGACCACTGAAGGGACGCCCGCAAATAACTCGTCGGAGTGTTCCAATATATTTTATTTTCAATTACTAGACTAGCATCTCTCCGAAGCCAAGCCAAGGATTGAACATAGAACCGTCGTGTTGACAGTCGGCAGTTCTCCCACCTGACCACTGAAGGGACGCCCGCAAATAACTCGTCGGAGTGTTCCAATATATTTTATTTTCAATTACTAGACTAGCATCTCTCCGAAGCCAAGCCAAGGATTGAACATAGAACCGTCGTGTTGACAGTCGGCAGTTCTCCCACCTGACCACTGAAGGGACGCCCGCAAATAACTCGTCGGAGTGTTCCAATATATTTTATTTTCAATTACTAGACTAGCATCTCTCCGAAGCCAAGCCAAGGATTGAACATAGAACCGTCGTGTTGACAGTCGGCAGTTCTCCCACCTGACCACTGAAGGGACGCCCGCAAATAACTCGTCGGAGTGTTCCAATATATTTTATTTTCAATTACTAGACTAGCATCTCTCCGAAGCCAAGCCAAGGATTGAACATAGAACCGTCGTGTTGACAGTCGGCAGTTCTCCCACCTGACCACTGAAGGGACGCCCGCAAATAACTCGTCGGAGTGTTCCAATATATTTTATTTTCAATTACTAGACTAGCATCTCTCCGAAGCCAAGCCAAGGATTGAACATAGAACCGTCGTGTTGACAGTCGGCAGTTCTCCCACCTGACCACTGAAGGGACGCCCGCAAATAACTCGTCGGAGTGTTCCAATATATTTTATTTTCAATTACTAGACTAGCATCTCTCCGAAGCCAAGCCAAGGATTGAACATAGAACCGTCGTGTTGACAGTCGGCAGTTCTCCCACTCGACCACTGAAGGGACGCCCGCAAATAACTTGTCGGAGTGTTCCAATATATTTTATTTTCAATTACTAGACTAGCATCTCTCCGAAGCCAAGCCAAGGATTGAACATAGAACCGTCGTGTTGACAGTCGGCAGTTCTCCCACTCGACCACAGAAGGGACGCCCGCAAATAACTTGTCGGAGTGTTCCAATATATGTTATTTTCAATTACTAGACTAGCATCTCTCCGAAGCCAAGCAAAGGATTGAACCTAGAACCATCGTGTTGACAGTCGGCAGTTCTCCCACTCGACCACAGAAGGGACGCCCGCAAATAACTTGTCGGAGTGTTCCAATATATTTTATTTTCAATTACTAGACTAGCATCTCTCCGAAGCCAAGCCAAGGATTGAACATAGAACCGTCGTGTTGACAGTCGGCAGTTCTCCCACTCGACCACAGAAGGGACGCCCGCAAATAACTTGTCGGAGTGTTCCAATATATTTTATTTTCAATTACTAGACTAGCATCTCTCCGAAGCCAAGCCAAGGATTGAACATAGAACCGTCGTGTTGACAGTCGGCAGTTCTCCCACTCGACCACAGAAGGGACGCCCGCAAATAACTTGTCGGAGTGTTCCAATATATGTTATTTTCAATTACTAGACTAGCATCTCTCCGAAGCCAAGCAAAGGATTGAACCTAGAACCATCGTGTTGACAGTCGGCAGTTCTCCCACTCGACCACAGAAGGGACGCCCGCAAATAACTTGTCGGAGTGTTCCAATATATTTTATTTTCAATTACTAGACTAGCATCTCTCCGAAGCCAAGCCAAGGATTGAACATAGAACCGTCGTGTTGACAGTCGGCAGTTCTCCCACTCGACCACAGAAGGGACGCCCGCAAATAACTTGTCGGAGTGTTCCAATATATTTTATTTTCAATTACTAGACTAGCATCTCTCCGAAGCCAAGCCAAGGATTGAACATAGAACCATCGTGTTGACAGTCGGCAGTTCTCTCACTCGACCACAGAAGGGACGCCCGCAAATAACTTGTCGGAGTGTTCCAATATATTTTATTTTCAATTACTAGACTAGCATCTCTCCGAAGCCAAGCCAAGGATTGAACATAGAACCGTCGTGTTGACAGTCGGCAGTTCTCCCACTCGACCACAGAAGGGACGCCCGCAAATAACTTGTCGGAGTGTTCCAATATATTTTATTTTCAATTACTAGACTAGCATCTCTCCGAAGCCAAGCCAAGGATTGAACATAGAACCATCGTGTTGACAGTCGGCAGTTCTCTCACTCGACCACAGAAGGGACGCCCGCAAATAACTTGTCGGAGTGTTCCAATATATTTTATTTTCAATTACTAGACTAGCATCTCTCCGAAGCCAAGCCAAGGATTGAACATAGAACCGTCGTGTTGACAGTCGGCAGTTCTCCCACTCGACCACAGAAGGGACGCCCGCAAATAACTTGTCGGAGTGTTCCAATATATTTTATTTTCAATTACTAGACTAGCATCTCTCCGAAGCCAAGCCAAGGATTGAACATAGAACCATCGTGTTGACAGTCGGCAGTTCTCTCACTCGACCACAGAAGGGACGCCCGCAAATAACTTGTCGGAGTGTTCCAATATATTTTATTTTCAATTACTAGACTAGCATCTCTCCGAAGCCAAGCAAAGGATTGAACCTAGAACCATCGTGTTGACAGTCGGCAGTTCTCCCACTCGACCACAGAAGGGACGCCCGCAAATAACTTGTCGGAGTGTTCCAATATATTTTATTTTCAATTACTAGACTAGCATCTCTCCGAAGCCAAGCCAAGGATTGAACATAGAACCGTCGTGTTGACAGTCGGCAGTTCTCCCACTCGACCACAGAAGGGACGCCCGCAAATAACTTGTCGGAGTGTTCCAATATATGTTATTTTCAATTACTAGACTAGCATCTCTCCGAAGCCAAGCCAAGGATTGAACATAGAACCGTCGTGTTGACAGTCGGCAGTTCTCCCACTCGACCACAGAAGGGACGCCCGCAAATAACTTGTCGGAGTGTTCCAATATATGTTATTTTCAATTACTAGACTAGCATCTCTCCGAAGCCAAGCAAAGGATTGAACCTAGAACCATCGTGTTGACAGTCGGCAGTTCTCCCACTCGACCACAGAAGGGACGCCCGCAAATAACTTGTCGGAGTGTTCCAATATATTTTATTTTCAATTACTAGACTAGCATCTCTCCGAAGCCAAGCCAAGGATTGAACATAGAACCGTCGTGTTGACAGTCGGCAGTTCTCCCACTCGACCACAGAAGGGACGCCCGCAAATAACTTGTCGGAGTGTTCCAATATATGTTATTTTCAATTACTAGACTAGCATCTCTCCGAAGCCAAGCCAAGGATTGAACATAGAACCATCGTGTTGACAGTCGGCAGTTCTCTCACTCGACCACAGAAGGGACGCCCGCAAATAACTTGTCGGAGTGTTCCAATATATTTTATTTTCAATTACTAGACTAGCATCTCTCCGAAGCCAAGCAAAGGATTGAACCTAGAACCATCGTGTTGACAGTCGGCAGTTCTCCCACTCGACCACAGAAGGGACGCCCGCAAATAACTTGTCGGAGTGTTCCAATATATTTTATTTTCAATTACTAGACTAGCATCTCTCCGAAGCCAAGCCAAGGATTGAACATAGAACCGTCGTGTTGACAGTCGGCAGTTCTCCCACTCGACCACAGAAGGGACGCCCGCAAATAACTTGTCGGAGTGTTCCAATATATGTTATTTTCAATTACTAGACTAGCATCTCTCCGAAGCCAAGCCAAGGATTGAACATAGAACCGTCGTGTTGACAGTCGGCAGTTCTCCCACTCGACCACAGAAGGGACGCCCGCAAATAACTTGTCGGAGTGTTCCAATATATGTTATTTTCAATTACTAGACTAGCATCTCTCCGAAGCCAAGCAAAGGATTGAACCTAGAACCATCGTGTTGACAGTCGGCAGTTCTCCCACTCGACCACAGAAGGGACGCCCGCAAATAACTTGTCGGAGTGTTCCAATATATTTTATTTTCAATTACTAGACTAGCATCTCTCCGAAGCCAAGCCAAGGATTGAACATAGAACCGTCGTGTTGACAGTCGGCAGTTCTCCCACTCGACCACAGAAGGGACGCCCGCAAATAACTTGTCGGAGTGTTCCAATATATGTTATTTTCAATTACTAGACTAGCATCTCTCCGAAGCCAAGCCAAGGATTGAACATAGAACCATCGTGTTGACAGTCGGCAGTTCTCTCACTCGACCACAGAAGGGACGCCCGCAAATAACTTGTCGGAGTGTTCCAATATATTTTATTTTCAATTACTAGACTAGCATCTCTCCGAAGCCAAGCAAAGGATTGAACCTAGAACCATCGTGTTGACAGTCGGCAGTTCTCCCACTCGACCACAGAAGGGACGCCCGCAAATAACTTGTCGGAGTGTTCCAATATATTTTATTTTCAATTACTAGACTAGCATCTCTCCGAAGCCAAGCCAAGGATTGAACATAGAACCGTCATGTTGACAGTCGGCAGTTCTCCCACTCGACCACAGAAGGGACGCCCGCAAATAACTTGTCGGAGTGTTCCAATATATTTTATTTTCAATTACTAGACTAGCATCTCTCCGAAGCCAAGCCAAGGATTGAACATAGAACCGTCATGTTGACAGTCGGCAGTTCTCCCACTCGACCACAGAAGGGACGCCCGCAAATAACTTGTCGGAGTGTTCCAATATATTTTATTTTCAATTACTAGACTAGCATCTCTCCGAAGCCAAGCCAAGGATTGAACATAGAACCGTCATGTTGACAGTCGGCAGTTCTCCCACTCGACCACAGAAGGGACGCCCGCAAATAACTTGTCGGAGTGTTCCAATATATTTTATTTTCAATTACTAGACTAGCATCTCTCCGAAGCCAAGCCAAGGATTGAACATAGAACCGTCATGTTGACAGTCGGCAGTTCTCCCACTCGACCACAGAAGGGACGCCCGCAAATAACTTGTCGGAGTGTTCCAATATATTTTATTTTCAATTACTAGACTAGCATCTCTCCGAAGCCAAGCCAAGGATTGAACATAGAACCGTCATGTTGACAGTCGGCAGTTCTCCCACTCGACCACAGAAGGGACGCCCGCAAATAACTTGTCGGAGTGTTCCAATATATTTTATTTTCAATTACTAGACTAGCATCTCTCCGAAGCCAAGCCAAGGATTGAACATAGAACCGTCATGTTGACAGTCGGCAGTTCTCCCACTCGACCACAGAAGGGACGCCCGCAAATAACTTGTCGGAGTGTTCCAATATATTTTATTTTCAATTACTAGACTAGCATCTCTCCGAAGCCAAGCCAAGGATTGAACATAGAACCGTCGTGTTGACAGTCGGCAGTTCTCCCACTCGACCACAGAAGGGACGCCCGCAAATAACTTGTCGGAGTGTTCCAATATATTTTATTTTCAATTACTAGACTAGCATCTCTCCGAAGCCAAGCCAAGGATTGAACATAGAACCGTCGTGTTGACAGTCGGCAGTTCTCCCACTCGACCACAGAAGGGACGCCCGCAAATAACTTGTCGGAGTGTTCCAATATATTTTATTTTCAATTACTAGACTAGCATCTCTCCGAAGCCAAGCCAAGGATTGAACATAGAACCGTCATGTTGACAGTCGGCAGTTCTCCCACTCGACCACAGAAGGGACGCCCGCAAATAACTTGTCGGAGTGTTCCAATATATTTTATTTTCAATTACTAGACTAGCATCTCTCCGAAGCCAAGCCAAGGATTGAACATAGAACCGTCATGTTGACAGTCGGCAGTTCTCCCACTCGACCACAGAAGGGACGCCCGCAAATAACTTGTCGGAGTGTTCCAATATATTTTATTTTCAATTACTAGACTAGCATCTCTCCGAAGCCAAGCCAAGGATTGAACCTAGAACCGTCATGTTGACAGTCGGCAGTTCTCCCACTCGATCACAGAAGGGACGCCCGCAAATAACTTGTCGGAGTGTTCCAATATATTTTATTTTCAATTACTAGACTAGCATCTCTCCGAAGCCAAGCCAAGGATTGAACATAGAACCGTCGTGTTGACAGTCGGCAGTTCTCCCACTCGACCACAGAAGGGACGCCCGCAAATAACTTGTCGGAGTGTTCCAATATATTTTATTTTCAATTACTAGACTAGCATCTCTCCGAAGCCAAGCCAAGGATTGAACATAGAACCGTCATGTTGACAGTCGGCAGTTCTCCCACTCGACCACAGAAGGGACGCCCGCAAATAACTTGTCGGAGTGTTCCAATATATTTTATTTTCAATTATTAGACTAGCATCTCTCCGAAGCCAAGCCAAGGATTGAACATAGAACCGTCATGTTGACAGTCGGCAGTTCTCCCACTCGACCACAGAAGGGACGCCCGCAAATAACTTGTCGGAGTGTTCCAATATATTTTATTTTCAATTACTAGACTAGCATCTCTCCGAAGCCAAGCCAAGGATTGAACATAGAACCGTCGTGTTGACAGTCGGCAGTTCTCCCACTCGACCACAGAAGGGACGCCCGCAAATAACTTGTCGGAGTGTTCCAATATATTTTATTTTCAATTACTAGACTAGCATCTCTCCGAAGCCAAGCCAAGGATTGAACATAGAACCGTCGTGTTGACAGTCGGCAGTTCTCCCACTCGACCACAGAAGGAACGCCCGCAAATAACTTGTTGGAGTGTTCCAATATATTTTATTTTCAATTACTAGACTAGCATCTCTCTGAAGCCAAGCCAAGGATTGAACATAGAACCGTCGTGTTGACAGTCGGCAGTTCTCCCACTCGACCACAGAAGGAA
This sequence comes from Euprymna scolopes, assembly GCF_053919585.1. Lineage (NCBI taxonomy): Eukaryota > Metazoa > Mollusca > Cephalopoda > Sepiida > Sepiolidae > Euprymna > Euprymna scolopes. Next base: position 109,667,633 of record NC_136527.1, on the reverse strand, counting down.
CGCCCGCAAATAACTTGTTGGAGTGTTCCAATATATTTTATTTTCAATTACTAGACTAGCATCTCTCTGAAGCCAAGCCAAGGATTGAACATAGAACCGTCGTGTTGACAGTCGGCAGTTCTCCCACTCGACCACAGAAGGAACGCCCGCAAATAACTTGTTGGAGTGTTCCAATATATTTTATTTTCAATTACTAGACTAGCATCTCTCCGAAGCCAAGCCAAGGATTGAACATAGAACCGTCGTGTTGACAGTCGGCAGTTCTCCCACTCGACCACAGAAGGAACGCCCGCAAATAACTTGTCGGAGTGTTCCAATATATTTTATTTTCAATTACTAGACTAGCATCTCTCCGAAGCCAAGCTAAGGATTGAACATAGAACCGTCGTGTTGACAGTCGGCAGTTCTCCCACTCGACCACAGAAGGGACGCCCGCAAATAACTTGTCGGAGTGTTCCAATATATTTTATTTTCAATTACTAGACTAGCATCTCTCCGAAGCCAAGCTAAGGATTGAACATAGAACCGTCGTGTTGACAGTCGGCAGTTCTCCCACTCGACCACAGAAGGGACGCCCGCAAATAACTTGTCGGAGTGTTCCAATATATTTTATTTTCAATTACTAGACTAGCATCTCTCCGAAGCCAAGCCAAGGATTGAACCTAGAACCGTCGTGTTGACAGTCGGCAGTTCTCCCACTCGACCACAGAAGGGACGCCCGCAAATAACTTGTCGGAGTGTTCCAATATATTTTATTTTCAATTACTAGACTAGCATCTCTCCGAAGCCAAGCCAAGGATTGAACCTAGAACCGTCGTGTTGACAGTCGGCAGTTCTCCCACTCGACCACAGAAGGGACGCCCGCAAATAACTTGTCGGAGTGTTCCAATATATTTTATTTTCAATTACTAGACTAGCATCTCTCCGAAGCCAAGCCAAGGATTGAACCTAGAACCGTCGTGTTGACAGTCGGCAGTTCTCCCACTCGACCACAGAAGGGACGCCCGCAAATAACTTGTCGGAGTGTTCCAATATATTTTATTTTCAATTACTAGACTAGCATCTCTCCGAAGCCAAGCCAAGGATTGAACCTAGAACCGTCGTGTTGACAGTCGGCAGTTCTCCCACTCGACCACAGAAGGAACGCCCGCAAATAACTTGTCGGAGTGTTCCAATATATTTTATTTTCAATTACTAGACTAGCATCTCTCCGAAGCCAAGCCAAGGATTGAGCATAGAACCATCGTGTTGACAGTCGGCAGTTCTTCCACTCGACCACAGAAGGGACGCCCGCAAATAACTTGTCGGAGTGTTCCAATATATTTTATTTTCAATTACTAGACTAGCATCTCTCCGAAGCCAAGCTAAGGATCGAACATAGAACCGTCGTGTTGACAGTCGGCAGTTCTCCCACTCGACCACAGAAGGGACGCCCGCAAATAACTTGTCGGAGTGTTCCAATATATTTTATTTTCAATTACTAGACTAGCATCTCTCCGAAGCCAAGCTAAGGATTGAGCATAGAACCGTCGTGTTGACAGTCGGCAGTTCTCCCACTCGACCACAGAAGGGACGCCCGCAAATAACTTGTCGGAGTGTTCCAATATATTTTATTTTCAATTACTAGACTAGCATCTCTCCGAAGCCAAGCTAAGGATTGAGCATAGAACCGTCGTGTTGACAGTCGGCAGTTCTCCCACTCGACCACAGAAGGGACGCCCGCAAATAACTTGTCGGAGTGTTCCAATATATTTTATTTTCAATTACTAGACTAGCATCTCTCCGAAGCCAAGCTAAGGATTGAGCATAGAACCGTCGTGTTGACAGTCGGCAGTTCTCCCACTCGACCACAGAAGGGACGCCCGCAAATAACTTGTCGGAGTGTTCCAATATATTTTATTTTCAATTACTAGACTAGCATCTCTCCGAAGCCAAGCCAAGGATTGAGCATAGAACCGTCGTGTTGACAGTCGGCAGTTCTCCCACTCGACAACAGAAGGGACGCCCGCAAATAACTTGTCGGAGTGTTCCAATATATTTTATTTTCAATTACTAGACTAGCATCTCTCCGAAGCCAAGCTAAGGATCGAACATAGAACCGTCGTGTTGACAGTCGGCAGTTCTCCCACTCGACAACAGAAGGGACGCCCGCAAATAACTTGTCGGAGTGTTCCAATATATTTTATTTTCAATTACTAGACTAGCATCTCTCCGAAGCCAAGCCAAGGATTGAACATAGAACCGTCGTGTTGACAGTCGGCAGTTCTCCCACTCGACAACAGAAGGGACGCCCGCAAATAACTTGTCGGAGTGTTCCAATATATTTTATTTTCAATTACTAGACTAGCATCTCTCCGAAGCCAAGCCAAGGATTGAACATAGAACCGTCGTGTTGACAGTCGGCAGTTCTCCCACTCGACCACAGAAGGGACGCCCGCAAATAACTTGTCGGAGTGTTCCAATATATTTTATTTTCAATTACTAGACTAGCATCTCTCCGAAGCCAAGCCAAGGATTGAGCATAGAACCGTCGTGTTGACAGTCGGCAGTTCTCCCACTCGACAACAGAAGGGACGCCCGCAAATAACTTGTCGGAGTGTTCCAATATATTTTATTTTCAATTACTAGACTAGCATCTCTCCGAAGCCAAGATAAGGATTGAACATAGAACCGTCATGTTGACAGTCGGCAGTTCTCCCACTCGACCACTGAAGGGACGCCCGCAAATAACTTGTCGGAGTGTTCCAATATATTTTATTTTCAATTACTAGACTAGCATCTCTCCGAAGCCAAGCTAAGGATCGAACATAGAACCGTCATGTTGACAGTCGGCAGTTCTCCCACTCGACCACAGAAGGGACGCCCGCAAATAACTTGTCGGAGTGTTCCAATATATTTTATTTTCAATTACTAGACTAGCATCTCTCCGAAGCCAAGCTAAGGATCGAACATAGAACCGTCGTGTTGACAGTCGGCAGTTCTCCCACTCGACCACAGAAGGGACGCCCGCAAATAACTTGTCGGAGTGTTCCAATATATTTTATTTTCAATTACTAGACTAGCATCTCTCCGAAGCCAAGCCAAGGATCGAACATAGAACCGTCGTGTTGACAGTCGGCAGTCCTCCCACTCGACCACAGAAGGGACGCCCGCAAATAACTTGTCGGAGTGTTCCAATATATTTTATTTTCAATTACTAGACTAGCATCTCTCCGAAGCCAAGCCAAGGATTGAGCATAGAACCGTCGTGTTGACAGTCGGCAGTTCTCCCACTCGACCACAGAAGGGACGCCCGCAAATAACTTGTCGGAGTGTTCCAATATATTTTATTTTCAATTACTAGACTAGCATCTCTCCGAAGCCAAGCCAAGGATTGAGCATAGAACCGTCGTGTTGACAGTCGGCAGTTCTCCCACTCGACAACAGAAGGGACGCCCGCAAATAACTTGTCGGAGTGTTCCAATATATTTTATTTTCAATTACTAGACTAGCATCTCTCCGAAGCCAAGCCAAGGATTGAGCATAGAACCGTCGTGTTGACAGTCGGCAGTTCTCCCACTCGACAACAGAAGGGACGCCCGCAAATAACTTGTCGGAGTGTTCCAATATATTTTATTTTCAATTACTAGACTAGCATCTCTCCGAAGCCAAGCCAAGGATCGAACATAGAACCGTCGTGTTGACAGTCGGCAGTTCTCCCACTCGACCACTGAAGGGACGCCCGCAAATAACTTGTCGGAGTGTTCCAATATATTTTATTTTCAATTACTAGACTAGCATCTCTCCGAAGCCAAGCCAAGGATTGAACATAGAACCGTCGTGTTGACAGTCGGCAGTTCTCCCACTCGACCACAGAAGGGACGCCCGCAAATAACTTGTCGGAGTGTTCCAATATATTTTATTTTCAATTACTAGACTAGCATCTCTCCGAAGCCAAGCCAAGGATTGAGCATAGAACCGTCGTGTTGACAGTCGGCAGTTCTCCCACTCGACAACAGAAGGGACGCCCGCAAATAACTTGTCGGAGTGTTCCAATATATTTTATTTTCAATTACTAGACTAGCATCTCTCCGAAGCCAAGCCAAGGATTGAGCATAGAACCGTCGTGTTGACAGTCGGCAGTTCTCCCACTCGACAACAGAAGGGACGCCCGCAAATAACTTGTCGGAGTGTTCCAATATATTTTATTTTCAATTACTAGACTAGCATCTCTCCGAAGCCAAGCCAAGGATTGAGCATAGAACCGTCGTGTTGACAGTCGGCAGTTCTCCCACTCGACAACAGAAGGGACGCCCGCAAATAACTTGTCGGAGTGTTCCAATATATTTTATTTTCAATTACTAGACTAGCATCTCTCCGAAGCCAAGCCAAGGATCGAACATAGAACCGTCGTGTTGACAGTCGGCAGTTCTCCCACTCGACCACTGAAGGGACGCCCGCAAATAACTTGTCGGAGTGTTCCAATATATTTTATTTTCAATTACTAGACTAGCATCTCTCCGAAGCCAAGCCAAGGATTGAACATAGAACCGTCGTGTTGACAGTCGGCAGTTCTCCCACTCGACCACAGAAGGGACGCCCGCAAATAACTTGTCGGAGTGTTCCAATATATTTTATTTTCAATTACTAGACTAGCATCTCTCCGAAGCCAAGCCAAGGATTGAGCATAGAACCGTCGTGTTGACAGTCGGCAGTTCTCCCACTCGACAACAGAAGGGACGCCCGCAAATAACTTGTCGGAGTGTTCCAATATATTTTATTTTCAATTACTAGACTAGCATCTCTCCGAAGCCAAGCCAAGGATTGAGCATAGAACCGTCATGTTGACAGTCGGCAGTTCTCCCACTCGACCACAGAAGGGACGCCCGCAAATAACTTGTCGGAGTGTTCCAATATATTTTATTTTCAATTACTAGACTAGCATCTCTCCGAAGCCAAGATAAGGATTGAACATAGAACCGTCATGTTGACAGTCGGCAGTTCTCCCACTCGACCACTGAAGGGACGCCCGCAAATAACTTGTCGGAGTGTTCCAATATATTTTATTTTCAATTACTAGACTAGCATCTCTCCGAAGCCAAGCTAAGGATCGAACATAGAACCGTCGTGTTGACAGTCGGCAGTTCTTCCACTCGACCACAGAAGGGACGCCCGCAAATAACTTGTCGGAGTGTTCCAATATATTTTATTTTCAATTACTAGACTAGCATCTCTCCGAAGCCAAGCCAAGGATCGAACATAGAACCGTCGTGTTGACAGTCGGCAGTTCTCCCACTCGACCACTGAAGGGACGCCCGCAAATAACTTGTCGGAGTGTTCCAATATATTTTATTTTCAATTACTAGACTAGCATCTCTCCGAAGCCAAGCCAAGGATTGAACATAGAACCGTCGTGTTGACAGTCGGCAGTTCTCCCACTCGACCACAGAAGGGACGCCCGCAAATAACTTGTCGGAGTGTTCCAATATATTTTATTTTCAATTACTAGACTAGCATCTCTCCGAAGCCAAGCCAAGGATTGAGCATAGAACCGTCGTGTTGACAGTCGGCAGTTCTCCCACTCGACAACAGAAGGGACGCCCGCAAATAACTTGTCGGAGTGTTCCAATATATTTTATTTTCAATTACTAGACTAGCATCTCTCCGAAGCCAAGCCAAGGATTGAGCATAGAACCGTCGTGTTGACAGTCGACAATTCTCCCACTCGACAACAGAAGGGACGCCCGCAAATAACTTGTCGGAGTGTTCCAATATATTTTATTTTCAATTACTAGACTAGCATCTCTCCGAAGCCAAGCCAAGGATTGAGCATAGAACCGTCGTGTTGACAGTCGACAATTCTCCCACTCGACAACAGAAGGGACGCCCGCAAATAACTTGTCGGAGTGTTCCAATATATTTTATTTTCAATTACTAGACTAGCATCTCTCCGAAGCCAAGCCAAGGATTGAGCATAGAACCGTCGTGTTGACAGTCGGCAGTTCTCCCACTCGACAACAGAAGGGACGCCCGCAAATAACTTGTCGGAGTGTTCCAATATATTTTATTTTCAATTACTAGACTAGCATCTCTCCGAAGCCAAGCCAAGGATTGAGCATAGAACCGTCGTGTTGACAGTCGACAATTCTCCCACTCGACAACAGAAGGGACGCCCGCAAATAACTTGTCGGAGTGTTCCAATATATTTTATTTTCAATTACTAGACTAGCATCTCTCCGAAGCCAAGATAAGGATTGAACATAGAACCGTCATGTTGACAGTCGGCAGTTCTCCCACTCGACCACAGAAGGGACGCCCGCCAATAACTTGTCGGAGTGTTCCAATATATTTTATTTTCAATTACTAGACTAGCATCTCTCCGAAGCCAAGCCAAGGATTGAGCATAGAACCGTCGTGTTGACAGTCGGCAGTTCTCCCACTCGACCACTGAAGGGACGCCCGCAAATAACTTGTCGGAGTGTTCCAATATATTTTATTTTCAATTACTAGACTAGCATCTCTCCGAAGCCAAGCTAAGGATCGAACATAGAACCGTCGTGTTGACAGTCGGCAGTTCTCCCACTCGACCACTGAAGGGACGCCCGCAAATAACTTGTCGGAGTGTTCCAATATATTTTATTTTCAATTACTAGACTAGCATCTCTCCGAAGCCAAGCTAAGGATCGAACATAGAACCGTCGTGTTGACAGTCGGCAGTTCTTCCACTCGACCACAGAAGGGACGCCCGCAAATAACTTGTCGGAGTGTTCCAATATATTTTATTTTCAATTACTAGACTAGCATCTCTCCGAAGCCAAGCCAAGGATTGAACATAGAACCGTCGTGTTGACAGTCGGCAGTTCTCCCACTCGACCACTGAAGGGACGCCCGCAAATAACTTGTCGGAGTGTTCCAATATATTTTATTTTCAATTACTAGACTAGCATCTCTCCGAAGCCAAGCCAAGGATCGAACATAGAACCGTCGTGTTGACAGTCGGCAGTTCTCCCACTCGACCACTGAAGGGACGCCCGCAAATAACTTGTCGGAGTGTTCCAATATATTTTATTTTCAATTACTAGACTAGCATCTCTCCGAAGCCAAGATAAGGATTGAACATAGAACCGTCGTGTTGACAGTCGGCAGTTCTCCCACTCGACAACAGAAGGGACGCCCGCAAATAACTTGTCGGAGTGTTCCAATATATTTTATTTTCAATTACTAGACTAGCATCTCTCCGAAGCCAAGCTAAGGATCGAACATAGAACCGTCGTGTTGACAGTCGGCAGTTCTCCCACTCGACAACAGAAGGGACGCCCGCAAATAACTTGTCGGAGTGTTCCAATATATTTTATTTTCAATTACTAGACTAGCATCTCTCCGAAGCCAAGCCAAGGATTGAACATAGAACCGTCGTGTTGACAGTCGGCAGTTCTCCCACTCGACCACTGAAGGGACGCCCGCAAATAACTTGTCGGAGTGTTCCAATATATTTTATTTTCAATTACTAGACTAGCATCTCTCCGAAGCCAAGATAAGGATTGAACATAGAACCGTCGTGTTGACAGTCGGCAGTTCTCCCACTCGACAACAGAAGGGACGCCCGCAAATAACTTGTCGGAGTGTTCCAATATATTTTATTTTCAATTACTAGACTAGCATCTCTCCGAAGCCAAGCTAAGGATCGAACATAGAACCGTCGTGTTGACAGTCGGCAGTTCTTCCACTCGACCACAGAAGGGACGCCCGCAAATAACTTGTCGGAGTGTTCCAATATATTTTATTTTCAATTACTAGACTAGCATCTCTCCGAAGCCAAGCCAAGGATTGAACATAGAACCGTCGTGTTGACAGTCGGCAGTTCTCCCACTCGACCACTGAAGGGACGCCCGCAAATAACTTGTCGGAGTGTTCCAATATATTTTATTTTCAATTACTAGACTAGCATCTCTCCGAAGCCAAGCCAAGGATCGAACATAGAACCGTCGTGTTGACAGTCGGCAGTTCTCCCACTCGACCACTGAAGGGACGCCCGCAAATAACTTGTCGGAGTGTTCCAATATATTTTATTTTCAATTACTAGACTAGCATCTCTCCGAAGCCAAGATAAGGATTGAACATAGAACCGTCGTGTTGACAGTCGGCAGTTCTCCCACTCGACAACAGAAGGGACGCCCGCAAATAACTTGTCGGAGTGTTCCAATATATTTTATTTTCAATTACTAGACTAGCATCTCTCCGAAGCCAAGCTAAGGATCGAACATAGAACCGTCGTGTTGACAGTCGGCAGTTCTCCCACTCGACCACTGAAGGGACGCCCGCAAATAACTTGTCGGAGTGTTCCAATATATTTTATTTTCAATTACTAGACTAGCATCTCTCCGAAGCCAAGCCAAGGATTGAACATAGAACCGTCGTGTTGACAGTCGGCAGTTCTCCCACTCGACCACTGAAGGGACGCCCGCAAATAACTTGTCGGAGTGTTCCAATATATTTTATTTTCAATTACTAGACTAGCATCTCTCCGAAGCCAAGCCAAGGATCGAACATAGAACCGTCGTGTTGACAGTCGGCAGTTCTCCCACTCGACCACTGAAGGGACGCCCGCAAATAACTTGTCGGAGTGTTCCAATATATTTTATTTTCAATTACTAGACTAGCATCTCTCCGAAGCCAAGATAAGGATTGAACATAGAACCGTCGTGTTGACAGTCGGCAGTTCTCCCACTCGACAACAGAAGGGACGCCCGCAAATAACTTGTCGGAGTGTTCCAATATATTTTATTTTCAATTACTAGACTAGCATCTCTCCGAAGCCAAGCTAAGGATCGAACATAGAACCGTCGTGTTGACAGTCGGCAGTTCTCCCACTCGACAACAGAAGGGACGCCCGCAAATAACTTGTCGGAGTGTTCCAATATATTTTATTTTCAATTACTAGACTAGCATCTCTCCGAAGCCAAGCTAAGGATCGAACATAGAACCGTCGTGTTGACAGTCGGCAGTTCTACCACTCGACCACAGAAGGGACGCCCGCAAATAACTTGTCGGAGTGTTCCAATATATTTTATTTTCAATTACTAGACTAGCATCTCTCCGAAGCCAAGCTAAGGATTGAACATTGGACCGTCGTGTTGACAGTCGACAATTCTCCCACTCGACCACAGAAGGGACGCCCGCAAATAACTTGTCGGAGTGTTCCAATATATTTTATTTTCAATTACTAGACTAGCATCTCTCCGAAGCCAAGATAAGGATTGAACATAGAACCGTCGTGTTGACAGTCGGCAGTTCTCCCACTCGACAACAGAAGGGACGCCCGCAAATAACTTGTCGGAGTGTTCCAATATATTTTATTTTCAATTACTAGACTAGCATCTCTCCGAAGCCAAGCTAAGGATCGAACATAGAACCGTCGTGTTGACAGTCGGCAGTTCTCCCACTCGACAACAGAAGGGACGCCCGCAAATAACTTGTCGGAGTGTTCCAATATATTTTATTTTCAATTACTAGACTAGCATCTCTCCGAAGCCAAGCCAAGGATTGAGCATAGAACCGTCGTGTTGACAGTCGGCAGTTCTCCCACTCGACAACAGAAGGGACGCCCGCAAATAACTTGTCGGAGTGTTCCAATATATTTTATTTTCAATTACTAGACTAGCATCTCTCCGAAGCCAAGCCAAGGATTGAGCATAGAACCGTCGTGTTGACAGTCGGCAGTTCTCCCACTCGACAACAGAAGGGACGCCCGCAAATAACTTGTCGGAGTGTTCCAATATATTTTATTTTCAATTACTAGACTAGCATCTCTCCGAAGCCAAGCCAAGGATTGAGCATAGAACCGTCGTGTTGACAGTCGGCAGTTCTCCCACTCGACAACAGAAGGGACGCCCGCAAATAACTTGTCGGAGTGTTCCAATATATTTTATTTTCAATTACTAGACTAGCATCTCTCCGAAGCCAAGCCAAGGATTGAGCATAGAACCGTCGTGTTGACAGTCGGCAGTTCTCCCACTCGACAACAGAAGGGACGCCCGCAAATAACTTGTCGGAGTGTTCCAATATATTTTATTTTCAATTACTAGACTAGCATCTCTCCGAAGCCAAGCCAAGGATTGAGCATAGAACCGTCGTGTTGACAGTCGGCAGTTCTCCCACTCGACAACAGAAGGGACGCCCGCAAATAACTTGTCGGAGTGTTCCAATATATTTTATTTTCAATTACTAGACTAGCATCTCTCCGAAGCCAAGCTAAGGATCGAACATAGAACCGTCGTGTTGACAGTCGGCAGTTCTCCCACTCGACAACAGAAGGGACGCCCGCAAATAACTTGTCGGAGTGTTCCAATATATTTTATTTTCAATTACTAGACTAGCATCTCTCCGAAGCCAAGCCAAGGATTGAGCATAGAACCGTCGTGTTGACAGTCGGCAGTTCTCCCACTCGACAACAGAAGGGACGCCCGCAAATAACTTGTCGGAGTGTTCCAATATATTTTATTTTCAATTACTAGACTAGCATCTCTCCGAAGCCAAGCCAAGGATTGAGCATAGAACCGTCGTGTTGACAGTCGGCAGTTCTCCCACTCGACAACAGAAGGGACGCCCGCAAATAACTTGTCGGAGTGTTCCAATATATTTTATTTTCAATTACTAGACTAGCATCTCTCCGAAGCCAAGCTAAGGATCGAACATAGAACCGTCGTGTTGACAGTCGGCAGTTCTACCACTCGACCACAGAAGGGACGCCCGCAAATAACTTGTCGGAGTGTTCCAATATATTTTATTTTCAATTACTAGACTAGCATCTCTCCGAAGCCAAGCCAAGGATTGAGCATAGAACCGTCGTGTTGACAGTCGGCAGTTCTCCCACTCGACAACAGAAGGGACGCCCGCAAATAACTTGTCGGAGTGTTCCAATATATTTTATTTTCAATTACTAGACTAGCATCTCTCCGAAGCCAAGCCAAGGATTGAGCATAGAACCGTCGTGTTGACAGTCGGCAGTTCTCCCACTCGACAACAGAAGGGACGCCCGCAAATAACTTGTCGGAGTGTTCCAATATATTTTATTTTCAATTACTAGACTAGCATCTCTCCGAAGCCAAGCTAAGGATCGAACATAGAACCGTCGTGTTGACAGTCGGCAGTTCTACCACTCGACCACAGAAGGGACGCCCGCAAATAACTTGTCGGAGTGTTCCAATATATTTTATTTTCAATTACTAGACTAGCATCTCTCCGAAGCCAAGCTAAGGATTGAACATTGGACCGTCGTGTTGACAGTCGACAATTCTCCCACTCGACCACAGAAGGGACGCCCGCAAATAACTTGTCGGAGTGTTCCAATATATTTTATTTTCAATTACTAGACTAGCATCTCTCCGAAGCCAAGATAAGGATTGAACATAGAACCGTCGTGTTGACAGTCGGCAGTTCTCCCACTCGACAACAGAAGGGACGCCCGCAAATAACTTGTCGGAGTGTTCCAATATATTTTATTTTCAATTACTAGACTAGCATCTCTCCGAAGCCAAGCCAAGGATTGAGCATAGAACCGTCGTGTTGACAGTCGGCAGTTCTACCACTCGACCACAGAAGGGACGCCCGCAAATAACTTGTCGGAGTGTTCCAATATATTTTATTTTCAATTACTAGACTAGCATCTCTCCGAAGCCAAGCTAAGGATCGAACATAGAACCGTCGTGTTGACAGTCGACAATTCTCCCACTCGACCACAGAAGGGACGCCCGCAAATAACTTGTCGGAGTGTTCCAATATATTTTATTTTCAATTACTAGACTAGCATCTCTCCGAAGCCAAGCTAAGGATCGAACATAGAACCGTCGTGTTGACAGTCGGCAGTTCTCCCACTCGACAACAGAAGGGACGCCCGCAAATAACTTGTCGGAGTGTTCCAATATATTTTATTTTCAATTACTAGACTAGCATCTCTCCGAAGCCAAGCCAAGGATTGAGCATAGAACCGTCGTGTTGACAGTCGGCAGTTCTACCACTCGACCACAGAAGGGACGCCCGCAAATAACTTGTCGGAGTGTTCCAATATATTTTATTTTCAATTACTAGACTAGCATCTCTCCGAAGCCAAGCTAAGGATCGAACATAGAACCGTCGTGTTGACAGTCGACAATTCTCCCACTCGACCACAGAAGGGACGCCCGCAAATAACTTGTCGGAGTGTTCCAATATATTTTATTTTCAATTACTAGACTAGCATCTCTCCGAAGCCAAGCTAAGGATTGAACATTGGACCGTCGTGTTGACAGTCGACAATTCTCCCACTCGACCACAGAAGGGACGCCCGCAAATAACTTGTCGGAGTGTTCCAATATATTTTATTTTCAATTACTAGACTAGCATCTCTCCGAAGCCAAGCTAAGGATCGAACATAGAACCGTCGTGTTGACAGTCGGCAGTTCTCCCACTCGACCACTGAAGGGACGCCCGCAAATAACTTGTCGGAGTGTTCCAATATATTTTATTTTCAATTACTAGACTAGCATCTCTCCGAAGCCAAGCTAAGGATCGAACATAGAACCGTCGTGTTGACAGTCGGCAGTTCTACCACTCGACCACAGAAGGGACGCCCGCAAATAACTTGTCGGAGTGTTCCAATATATTTTATTTTCAATTACTAGACTAGCATCTCTCCGAAGCCAAGCTAAGGATTGAACATAGAACCGTCGTGTTGACAGTCGGCAGTTCTACCACTCGACCACAGAAGGGACGCCCGCAAATAACTTGTCGGAGTGTTCCAATATATTTTATTTTCAATTACTAGACTAGCATCTCTCCGAAGCCAAGCTAAGGATCGAACATAGAACCGTCGTGTTGACAGTCGGCAGTTCTACCACTCGACCACAGAAGGGACGCCCGCAAATAACTTGTCGGAGTGTTCCAATATATTTTATTTTCAATTACTAGACTAGCATCTCTCCGAAGCCAAGCTAAGGATTGAACATAGAACCGTCGTGTTGACAGTCGGCAGTTCTACCACTCGACCACAGAAGGGACGCCCGCAAATAACTTGTCGGAGTGTTCCAATATATTTTATTTTCAATTACTAGACTAGCATCTCTCCGAAGCCAAGCTAAGGATTGAACATTGGACCGTCGTGTTGACAGTCGACAATTCTCCCACTCGACCACAGAAGGGACGCCCGCAAATAACTTGTCGGAGTGTTCCAATATATTTTATTTTCAATTACTAGACTAGCATCTCTCCGAAGCCAAGCCAAGGATTGAACATTGGACCGTCGTGTTGACAGTCGACAATTCTCCCACTCGACCACAGAAGGGACGCCCGCAAATAACTTGTCGGAGTGTTCCAATATATTTTATTTTCAATTACTAGACTAGCATCTCTCCGAAGCCAAGCTAAGGATCGAACATAGAACCGTCGTGTTGACAGTCGGCAGTTCTACCACTCGACCACAGAAGGGACGCCCGCAAATAACTTGTCGGAGTGTTCCAATATATTTTATTTTCAATTACTAGACTAGCATCTCTCCGAAGCCAAGCTAAGGATCGAACATAGAACCGTCGTGTTGACAGTCGGCAGTTCTCCCACTCGACCACAGAAGGGACGCCCGCAAATAACTCGTCGGAGTGTTCCAATATATTTTATTTTCAATTACTAGACTAGCATCTCTCCGAAGCCAAGCTAAGGATCGAACATAGAACCGTCGTGTTGACAGTCGGCAGTTCTCCCACTCGACCACAGAAGGGACGCCCGCAAATAACTTGTCGGAGTGTTCCAATATATTTTATTTTCAATTACTAGACTAGCATCTCTCCGAAGCCAAGCTAAGGATTGAACATAGAACCGTCGTGTTGACAGTCGGCAGTTCTACCACTCGACCACAGAAGGGACGCCCGCAAATAACTCGTCGGAGTGTTCCAATATATTTTATTTTCAATTACTAGACTAGCATCTCTCCGAAGCCAAGCTAAGGATCGAACATAGAACCGTCGTGTTGACAGTCGGCAGTTCTACCACTCGACCACAGAAGGGACGCCCGCAAATAACTCGTCGGAGTGTTCCAATATATTTTATTTTCAATTACTAGACTAGCATCTCTCCGAAGCCAAGCTAAGGATTGAACATAGAACCGTCGTGTTGACAGTCGGCAGTTCTACCACTCGACCACAGAAGGGACGCCCGCAAATAACTCGTCGGAGTGTTCCAATATATTTTATTTTCAATTACTAGACTAGCATCTCTCCGAAGCCAAGCTAAGGATCGAACATAGAACCGTCGTGTTGACAGTCGGCAGTTCTACCACTCGACCACAGAAGGGACGCCCGCAAATAACTCGTCGGAGTGTTCCAATATATTTTATTTTCAATTACTAGACTAGCATCTCTCCGAAGCCAAGCTAAGGATTGAACATAGAACCGTCGTGTTGACAGTCGGCAGTTCTACCACTCGACCACAGAAGGGACGCCCGCAAATAACTTGTCGGAGTGTTCCAATATATTTTATTTTCAATTACTAGACTAGCATCTCTCCGAAGCCAAGCTAAGGATTGAACATTGGACCGTCGTGTTGACAGTCGACAATTCTCCCACTCGACCACAGAAGGGACGCCCGCAAATAACTTGTCGGAGTGTTCCAATATATTTTATTTTCAATTACTAGACTAGCATCTCTCCGAAGCCAAGCTAAGGATCGAACATAGAACCGTCGTGTTGACAGTCGGCAGTTCTACCACTCGACCACAGAAGGGACGCCCGCAAATAACTTGTCGGAGTGTTCCAATATATTTTATTTTCAATTACTAGACTAGCATCTCTCCGAAGCCAAGCTAAGGATCGAACATAGAACCGTCGTGTTGACAGTCGGCAGTTCTCCCACTCGACCACAGAAGGGACGCCCGCAAATAACTCGTCGGAGTGTTCCAATATATTTTATTTTCAATTACTAGACTAGCATCTCTCCGAAGCCAAGCTAAGGATCGAACATAGAACCGTCGTGTTGACAGTCGGCAGTTCTCCCACTCGACCACAGAAGGGACGCCCGCAAATAACTTGTCGGAGTGTTCCAATATATTTTATTTTCAATTACTAGACTAGCATCTCTCCGAAGCCAAGCTAAGGATTGAACATAGAACCGTCGTGTTGACAGTCGGCAGTTCTACCACTCGACCACAGAAGGGACGCCCGCAAATAACTCGTCGGAGTGTTCCAATATATTTTATTTTCAATTACTAGACTAGCATCTCTCCGAAGCCAAGCTAAGGATCGAACATAGAACCGTCGTGTTGACAGTCGGCAGTTCTACCACTCGACCACAGAAGGGACGCCCGCAAATAACTCGTCGGAGTGTTCCAATATATTTTATTTTCAATTACTAGACTAGCATCTCTCCGAAGCCAAGCTAAGGATTGAACATAGAACCGTCGTGTTGACAGTCGGCAGTTCTACCACTCGACCACAGAAGGGACGCCCGCAAATAACTCGTCGGAGTGTTCCAATATATTTTATTTTCAATTACTAGACTAGCATCTCTCCGAAGCCAAGCTAAGGATCGAACATAGAACCGTCGTGTTGACAGTCGGCAGTTCTACCACTCGACCACAGAAGGGACGCCCGCAAATAACTCGTCGGAGTGTTCCAATATATTTTATTTTCAATTACTAGACTAGCATCTCTCCGAAGCCAAGCTAAGGATTGAACATAGAACCGTCGTGTTGACAGTCGGCAGTTCTACCACTCGACCACAGAAGGGACGCCCGCAAATAACTTGTCGGAGTGTTCCAATATATTTTATTTTCAATTACTAGACTAGCATCTCTCCGAAGCCAAGCTAAGGATTGAACATTGGACCGTCGTGTTGACAGTCGACAATTCTCCCACTCGACCACAGAAGGGACGCCCGCAAATAACTTGTCGGAGTGTTCCAATATATTTTATTTTCAATTACTAGACTAGCATCTCTCCGAAGCCAAGCCAAGGATTGAACATTGGACCGTCGTGTTGACAGTCGACAATTCTCCCACTCGACCACAGAAGGGACGCCCGCAAATAACTTGTCGGAGTGTTCCAATATATTTTATTTTCAATTACTAGACTAGCATCTCTCCGAAGCCAAGCTAAGGATCGAACATAGAACCGTCGTGTTGACAGTCGGCAGTTCTACCACTCGACCACAGAAGGGACGCCCGCAAATAACTTGTCGGAGTGTTCCAATATATTTTATTTTCAATTACTAGACTAGCATCTCTCCGAAGCCAAGCTAAGGATCGAACATAGAACCGTCGTGTTGACAGTCGGCAGTTCTACCACTCGACCACAGAAGGGACGCCCGCAAATAACTTGTCGGAGTGTTCCAATATATTTTATTTTCAATTACTAGACTAGCATCTCTCCGAAGCCAAGCTAAGGATCGAACATAGAACCGTCGTGTTGACAGTCGGCAGTTCTACCACTCGACCACAGAAGGGACGCCCGCAAATAACTTGTCGGAGTGTTCCAATATATTTTATTTTCAATTACTAGACTAGCATCTCTCCGAAGCCAAGCTAAGGATTGAACATAGAACCGTCGTGTTGACAGTCGGCAGTTCTACCACTCGACCACAGAAGGGACGCCCGCAAATAACTTGTCGGAGTGTTCCAATATATTTTATTTTCAATTACTAGACTAGCATCTCTCCGAAGCCAAGCTAAGGATTGAACATTGGACCGTCGTGTTGACAGTCGACAATTCTCCCACTCGACCACAGAAGGGACGCCCGCAAATAACTTGTCGGAGTGTTCCAATATATTTTATTTTCAATTACTAGACTAGCATCTCTCCGAAGCCAAGCCAAGGATTGAACATTGGACCGTCGTGTTGACAGTCGACAATTCTCCCACTCGACCACAGAAGGGACGCCCGCAAATAACTTGTCGGAGTGTTCCAATATATTTTATTTTCAATTACTAGACTAGCATCTCTCCGAAGCCAAGCTAAGGATCGAACATAGAACCGTCGTGTTGACAGTCGGCAGTTCTACCACTCGACCACAGAAGGGACGCCCGCAAATAACTTGTCGGAGTGTTCCAATATATTTTATTTTCAATTACTAGACTAGCATCTCTCCGAAGCCAAGCTAAGGATTGAACATAGAACCGTCGTGTTGACAGTCGGCAGTTCTACCACTCGACCACAGAAGGGACGCCCGCAAATAACTTGTCGGAGTGTTCCAATATATTTTATTTTCAATTACTAGACTAGCATCTCTCCGAAGCCAAGCTAAGGATCGAACATAGAACCGTCGTGTTGACAGTCGGCAGTTCTACCACTCGACCACAGAAGGGACGCCCGCAAATAACTTGTCGGAGTGTTCCAATATATTTTATTTTCAATTACTAGACTAGCATCTCTCCGAAGCCAAGCTAAGGATCGAACATAGAACCGTCGTGTTGACAGTCGGCAGTTCTACCACTCGACCACAGAAGGACGCCCGCAAATAACTTGTCGGAGTGTTCCAATATATTTTATTTTCAATTACTAGACTAGCATCTCTCCGAAGCCAAGCTAAGGATCGAACATAGAACCGTCGTGTTGACAGTCGGCAGTTCTACCACTCGACCACAGAAGGGACGCCCGCAAATAACTTGTCGGAGTGTTCCAATATATTTTATTTTCAATTACTAGACTAGCATCTCTCCGAAGCCAAGCTAAGGATCGAACATAGAACCGTCGTGTTGACAGTCGGCAGTTCTACCACTCGACCACAGAAGGGACGCCCGCAAATAACTTGTCGGAGTGTTCCAATATATTTTATTTTCAATTACTAGACTAGCATCTCTCCGAAGCCAAGCTAAGGATCGAACATAGAACCGTCGTGTTGACAGTCGGCAGTTCTACCACTCGACCACAGAAGGGACGCCCGCAAATAACTTGTCGGAGTGTTCCAATATATTTTATTTTCAATTACTAGACTAGCATCTCTCCGAAGCCAAGCTAAGGATCGAACATAGAACCGTCGTGTTGACAGTCGGCAGTTCTACCACTCGACCACAGAAGGGACGCCCGCAAATAACTTGTCGGAGTGTTCCAATATATTTTATTTTCAATTACTAGACTAGCATCTCTCCGAAGCCAAGCTAAGGATCGAACATAGAACCGTCGTGTTGACAGTCGGCAGTTCTACCACTCGACCACAGAAGGGACGCCCGCAAATAACTTGTCGGAGTGTTCCAATATATTTTATTTTCAATTACTAGACTAGCATCTCTCCGAAGCCAAGCTAAGGATCGAACATAGAACCGTCGTGTTGACAGTCGGCAGTTCTACCACTCGACCACAGAAGGGGACGCCCGCAAATAACTTGTCGGAGTGTTCCAATATATTTTATTTTCAATTACTAGACTAGCATCTCTCCGAAGCCAAGCTAAGGATTGAACATAGAACCGTCGTGTTGACAGTCGGCAGTTCTACCACTCGACCACAGAAGGGACGCCCGCAAATAACTTGTCGGAGTGTTCCAATATATTTTATTTTCAATTACTAGACTAGCATCTCTCCGAAGCCAAGCTAAGGATCGAACATAGAACCGTCGTGTTGACAGTCGGCAGTTCTACCACTCGACCACAGAAGGGACGCCCGCAAATAACTTGTCGGAGTGTTCCAATATATTTTATTTTCAATTACTAGACTAGCATCTCTCCGAAGCCAAGCTAAGGATCGAACATAGAACCGTCGTGTTGACAGTCGGCAGTTCTACCACTCGACCACAGAAGGGACGCCCGCAAATAACTTGTCGGAGTGTTCCAATATATTTTATTTTCAATTACTAGACTAGCATCTCTCCGAAGCCAAGCTAAGGATTGAACATAGAACCGTCGTGTTGACAGTCGGCAGTTCTACCACTCGACCACAGAAGGGACGCCCGCAAATAACTTGTCGGAGTGTTCCAATATATTTTATTTTCAATTACTAGACTAGCATCTCTCCGAAGCCAAGCTAAGGATCGAACATAGAACCGTCGTGTTGACAGTCGGCAGTTCTACCACTCGACCACAGAAGGGACGCCCGCAAATAACTTGTCGGAGTGTTCCAATATATTTTATTTTCAATTACTAGACTAGCATCTCTCCGAAGCCAAGCTAAGGATCGAACATAGAACCGTCGTGTTGACAGTCGGCAGTTCTACCACTCGACCACAGAAGGGACGCCCGCAAATAACTTGTCGGAGTGTTCCAATATATTTTATTTTCAATTACTAGACTAGCATCTCTCCGAAGCCAAGCCAAGGATTGAACATAGAACCGTCGTGTTGACAGTCGGCAGTTCTACCACTCGACCACAGAAGGGACGCCCGCAAATAACTTGTCGGAGTGTTCCAATATATTTTATTTTCAATTACTAGACTAGCATCTCTCCGAAGCCAAGCTAAGGATCGAACATAGAACCGTCGTGTTGACAGTCGGCAGTTCTACCACTCGACCACAGAAGGGACGCCCGCAAATAACTTGTCGGAGTGTTCCAATATATTTTATTTTCAATTACTAGACTAGCATCTCTCCGAAGCCAAGCTAAGGATCGAACATAGAACCGTCGTGTTGACAGTCGGCAGTTCTCCCACTCGACAACAGAAGGGACGCCCGCAAATAACTTGTCGGAGTGTTCCAATATATTTTATTTTCAATTACTAGACTAGCATCTCTCCGAAGCCAAGCTAAGGATTGAACATTGGACCGTCGTGTTGACAGTCGACAATTCTCCCACTCGACCACAGAAGGGACGCCCGCAAATACTTGTCGGAGTGTTCCAATATATTTTATTTTCAATTACTAGACTAGCATCTCTCCGAAGCCAAGCTAAGGATCGAACATAGAACCGTCGTGTTGACAGTCGGCAGTTCTACCACTCGACCACAGAAGGGACGCCCGCAAATAACTCGTCGGAGTGTTCCAATATATTTTATTTTCAATTACTAGACTAGCATCTCTCCGAAGCCAAGCCAAGGATTGAACATAGAACCGTCGTGTTGACAGTCGGCAGTTCTACCACTCGACCACAGAAGGGACGCCCGCAAATAACTTGTCGGAGTGTTCCAATATATTTTATTTTCAATTACTAGACTAGCATCTCTCCGAAGCCAAGCCAAGGATTGAACATAGAACCGTCGTGTTGACAGTCGGCAGTTCTACCACTCGACCACAGAAGGGACGCCCGCAAATAACTTGTCGGAGTGTTCCAATATATTTTATTTTCAATTACTAGACTAGCATCTCTCCGAAGCCAAGCCAAGGATTGAACATAGAACCGTCGTGTTGACAGTCGGCAGTTCTACCACTCGACCACAGAAGGGACGCCCGCAAATAACTTGTCGGAGTGTTCCAATATATTTTATTTTCAATTACTAGACTAGCATCTCTCCGAAGCCAAGCTAAGGATTGAACATAGAACCGTCGTGTTGACAGTCGGCAGTTCTACCACTCGACCACAGAAGGGACGCCCGCAAATAACTTGTCGGAGTGTTCCAATATATTTTATTTTCAATTACTAGACTAGCATCTCTCCGAACTTCCCCAAGCCAAGGATTGAACATAGAACCGTCGTGTTGACAGTCGGCAGTTCTACCACTCGACCACAGAAGGGACGCCCGCAAATAACTTGTCGGAGTGTTCCAATATATTTTATTTTCAATTACTAGACTAGCATCTCTCCGAAGCCAAGCTAAGGATTGAACATAGAACCGTCGTGTTGACAGTCGGCAGTTCTACCACTCGACCACAGAAGGGACGCCCGCAAATAACTTGTCGGAGTGTTCCAATATATTTTATTTTCAATTACTAGACTAGCATCTCTCCGAAGCCAAGCTAAGGATCGAACATAGAACCGTCGTGTTGACAGTCGGCAGTTCTACCACTCGACCCCAGAAGGGACGCCCGCAAATAACTTGTCGGAGTGTTCCAATATATTTTATTTTCAATTACAGACTAGCATCTCTCCCGAAGCCAAGCTAAGATCGAACATAGAACCGTCGTGTTGACAGTCGGCAGTTCTACCACTCGACCACAGAAGGGACGCCCGCAAAAACTTGTCGGGAGTGTCAATATATTTTATTTTCAATTACTAGACTAGCATCTCTCCGA